>NW_006289087.1:5576192-5591472 GCF_000327345.1 Myotis davidii
GTGCTTTGTTGCTTTGTTGATCAGACAGTTAGACTTTGGATGCATTTGGACTGGGCCTCTTTTCTACAAGTCACTGTGGATCCCATCACTCCATATTGCTTCACCCTGCCTGGCACCTGCCTGGCTCCCTAGGCACTGGCGCTTCTGGGACTGCCACCATTGTAGTCCTGCTGTCAGGTTATGCTGGTCCATCTTCTCCTTTAAAGGGGATGGTTTCAGAGGCTGGGACAGGTGTTCACCTAAGGTCATGGAGAGCTAAGACCAGAACTAGGACCCCCTGAGTGCCAGAGCGGGGTCATTATGACCACACCATTTGGGAATCTGACATTTAAATTTACACCATTAGCTATATTTTCTGTTGTTGTTGTTAATCCTCACCTAAGGATATTTTTTTCGCATTGATTTTTTAGAGAGTAGAAGGGAAGGAGGGAAAGTGGGGGGAGTGAGAGACAGAGAGAGAGAGAAAGAGAGAGAGACATTGATGTGAGACAGACACATCGATTGGTTGCCTCTCGCATGGGCCTCCCATCAGGGCTGGGGATTGAACCATGGATCCTGCAATCCAGGTACTTGCCCTTGACCGGGAATGGAACCCATGACCCTTTCGTGCTTGGGCTGACACAGTAACCATGGAGTCACACAGGCCAGTGCAGCTGTATCTTTTCTTTTATTAAAATTTTTTTTATTGATTTCAGAGAGGAAGGGAGAGAGAGAGAGGTAGAAACATCAATAATGAGAGAGAACCATTGATCAGCTGCCTTCCGCACACCCCCCACTGGGGATCGAACCCACAACCCAGGCATGTATCCTGACCCAGAATCAAACCCAGGACCCCCCAATCTGCAGGCTGATGCTTCATCCACTGAGCCAAACCAGCTAGGGCAGCTATATCTTTTTCTTTTTTTTAAAATAAAGAAACGCACAGCTTTAGAAACAAATACGATAGATAAATTTACCACCGGCTTATCTAATGATATCACCGGGAAAAACAAAAACAAAACACAATACAAAAAAATAAGCTCAACAGGGCTGCGCCCCATTCTTTTATCATATTTCTAGGGAGAGGCCTATTAATTATTTCTAGGTAGAGGCCTATTAATTATTTTTCTAGCAATACATAAGGAAGCTTTTAACTACAATATATGAGCATCAATGAATAAAGACATATTTTCCCCCGATGGCAGGAATATTTTAAATGCATACTTGGACATAGTTATCAGCATCTCCCAGTTAAGAAATTTTGACAAATTCTGACTTTAGATGTATATTTCACACACCATTAGAATACATTAGAATATATTATCCATTCCCTGAGGGCAGGGCTCGTCTTCCTTGTTCTACACATTTTGCTTATTAGATAACTGCGTGCACATGCTATGGTGAAGATAATAAGGCATTAAATTAGAAATGTGCCTAATTTAAATTTTCCAATTGAATTTTTTTTCAGACCACTATAAGCATATGTGTTTTTATGCTAAAGAACCATTGAGCATCTTTATTAGATGAGTAAAATTCATGTAAAAGGCAAGAACATTTTTTTTTCCTCTTATTGATCTGGACTTTTAAAAATTCCCACTTATTGAAATATGGGGTTTGGTTTATGTGAACAAACAATATATATATATATGTATGTATCTAATTTGCCACAAAGTGGGTGATATTTCAGGGCTGAGTTTTGTTTTTGTTTTCTAGTTCATTACCAGGCATAGAGTAGGCATATTTGGTGAATAAATGAAATAATAAATAATCAAAGAATAGGTGGATGGGTGGATGGATGAATGGGTGAATGAATAGGTCTTTATAGCAGGTCCTTAATCTATTATCAGCTTTCTAAGAAAGGGCAGGAATTACTGCACAGTTATGTAGAAAATGTAATCCCAAAACAAATCAGGTATCTGTTATTCAAACTGTGTTTTGTAGAGGTTAGATGAGATAATCCTCTCTATTACTTCTCTTTTCTCTCCACCAATTTTATGCAGAATAAGCCCCAAATCATAATTTCCAAGTCAATTCGTATCTCCACTAAATTTCCATATTTGCAAATGTCTATTAGAAACCTCAATGCAGGTGACCCTTCGGCATCTCAAACAAAGTCAGCGTGTCCAAAATCTATTCCTCTATTAGTCATGTGAAAGTTCCTGGCAATTCATCCTTGGCCTCGCTTCCTGATATTGTCATTTCTTTCCAACTCCACTGCAAGTCGGCCGACCTACACAGAGCTGTAGTTGCCGTTAACACTTACTCCACTGCAGTAGCCTCATAACTGATTTCTTGACTGATATTTAAACACTCTAGGCCAGTGTACGTATGGCTGCTTTGTGTATAACCTCACTGTTTTATTCCCATAGTATAACTTCTGTAGTTCCCCAAGTCCTGCAACACTGGTCATATTTTTTTTGGAAGTTAAGACTTTTGATGGCCACAGATGACCTTCCCAGTGTCATCCCATGCTATCGGACAACATACTTAAGCTGATTTGGCCCAAACCCTCTCTCCCTGTTACCCACGGTGACTTAATGCCATTCTCTGGACCTGGAATGTGTAGTCAAAATCCATGACTCAAGGGCCACTTCACAGACACCCTCGGGAAGCTACCTGATCACTCCTTTAAAAGTGGTCTTATGTCTGAGATGGAATTGCACTCTCTTCACTCTTATTTGGACACCACATGAACACTTTCTGTCACAATGGCTTTATCACTTTATTTCAATTCTCCCTAAGATCAGGAGGCAATGTTTTAATTATGTTTTTTTTTTTTTCTCTTCACTTTCCAAAGCATCTACTCACGTTGCGGATATCAACAGCATATGTTAGGCATCTGTGGAACGATTTTCTGGTGAAAACATGGTTCAAAATAAGTCAGTTCTGTTTTGAGGCTGGATTTTGAGGCTTAAAATACAGTTGTTACAGCCTAGGCCAGTGATGGCGAACCTTTTGAGCTCGGCGTGTCAGCATTGTGAAAAACCCTAACTTAACTCTGGTGCCGTGTCACATAGAGAAATGTTTTGATATTTGCAACCATAGTAAAACCAAGACTTATATTTTTGATATTTATTTTATATATTTAAATGCCATTTAACAAAGAAAAATCAACCACAAAAATGAGTTTGCGTGTCACCTCTGACACGCGTGTCACAGGTTCGCCATCACTGGCCTAGGCTCTAAACCAGACGCGGTGGGATTGTGCTATTGGCTTCTGTTCTTTGTAGAGTGTGATCCAGACAAAATAGAAACGTTCCTGACACTGAGCTTCCTTGTGTGCTGAACTAATTTACATAACAGGAGAGTATCATCAGTCAATAAATACAAGTGGGCTATGCTCTGGCCAGCAAGCTCAGTGGTTAGAGCGTTGGCCTGCACACCAGTGGTTGTAGGTTTGATTCTCAGTCAAGGGCATGTACCTGAGTTGCAGGTTCATCCTGGGCCCTGTTCAGGGTGTGTGTGGGAGGCAGCCAATCTATGTGTCTCTCTCACATTGATGCTTCTCTCTCCCTCTCCCTCTCCCTCTCCCTCTCCCTCCTCTTTCTTTTCCTCCTCCCCACTCCCTACAAAGAAAGTGATTTTGAATGGGGAAAAATATATGTCCTCAGGTGAGGATTAACAACAACAACAAAGAAAGTGATTTCTCCTTTCTTCAAAAAAAATATTTTAAAGAAGAATAGTCCTAGGATATTACAGATTATTATCAGGATATGGTAGCATAGCCTGTTCACCTGATGTCATTTCAATGGCAGACGGGTTCTATAGACTGTGACAGGGTAGCAGAGTTCAAGGATATAGCTTGCACTTTGAAGCAATTCCTGAATTTGAGTGTAGATTCTGTAATTGTCACCTATGTGGCCTTGCCCTGTTCTTAAAACAGTTCTGAGCTATTTCCTCAACTGGGAAGTGGGCTTATCATTCATTTTATACAGGGTTTTCGGTGAGGATCAGACACAATATATGTTAAATGCCAAGCCCAGCATGGGGCACCTTCAATAACAAAGCATGCTGACAATTTGGGTCCGTGCAAAGACTTTGTTGACTTTTTACCTTGACTTTTAACATTTCATTCCAGCCAGCAATCTCAAGTGTAACTCCCTAATAGTTTACAATCCTCTCATGGAAATACTGTTTTGTGAACAAAGTCAACTGACATTTTAATCGGTTCTTTTTTTAATAGACCACACTCTCCCTGCCTATCTCGCCCCAGGATCAAAATGCATACTTAATTTTTGAAGCCCAGAATAAATCTAAGCTATCACAATGAGGAAATACATGCCAAAGACTCCCATGCCATTTGGATAGTCACACAGCCATGGGCATGTGACCACTTTCCAGTTACTCCGCTATCTGCTCGGCGTTGTATAAATTATGTATCTATTTAAGTAAACTGTACCAGCAGCAAATCAAAGGCTCAATGATTGCTTATATTTTTTCACCATGAGATAGACTGAAAATTGCAGACATCCTGGAGCTATAGCTGACAAAAATCCCAGTATCATGTTTTTCAGATAGCTTTAAAGTCATTGTTACCATAACCCTCGATAAACATTGCATGTGACTGGGTTATGATTAACCTATCTGGGTGCCTTTTTACGTATTAGCCTCAAAAACCCCCTCCCCGTCTTTTTTAGTGCCCTTATGTTTTCAGAAATACTATCTTGGCAGTGTTGCCGGTACCCACTCTTTTGTGTGTGATTTCTTCTTTTAGAAGTCACTGTGACTTTAAAAATATAAGGAATGAGGAAAGAAAGGCAAACCTTGTTAACTTGGGATAGTTTGCTGAGTCAGCATGACGAGCCAAATCAAACAACCATTTGAGTCAGGCTCGCTACTTCTTATGACCTTGCACAGTGTCTTCCCCGTGGCTGGACCCGAGCTATCTGTTAGGACAAGGAGTTGGATGATGTGATTTGAAGATCCCCTCTGGCTCTTACATTGAGCTACTGGAAGTGGTTTGAGCTTCATCGGGGTTTATTTGGAGGGCAAGAGAACTTGGTTTAGATCAGAAAGGAGATTATGTAATAACCACAGTCAAATTCAGAGCATCCACACTCACTGCGTAATGGACAGAGAAGGCTGCAGCTACTGCCAGAGGCATCTGGTCTGAGTCATGTCTGACCCCAGAGAGGTTGGAGTGGATTAATCAGAGGCTTCTAAGGGAGCTCTGATTCTCTTTTTATACAAAGGCTGAAAATAGGTCGGTGTCTATGGCGTCGCTTCTGGAATACATTCTGCATTTCATCGTGCTATGTAATGAAGTACTCATTACCATGTCGTAAAACAGCACACTATTTTCCTTCCCACGTCAGGTATGGATTGTCAAGGCGAGCAAATGTTTTGCCCGGAGACCCATGGAACGGGGTGCTGTCCCAAGCAGTTCCTTTGTTGTTGGGAAAGAAAGTTCCAGCAAATGAATGAGCGGTTTCCTCATGACTTTTGCTTTAGTCATAGTATCTCCAATTTTGAACTAGGGTTGTGAGAATAACAAGAAACGACGGGAGGAAGGCGAGCATCAGTAAAAGTCAAGGAGCCAAAGTCAGGGTTTCTCTTTGTCTACTGCAGCGGTTCTCAACCTGTGGGTCGCGACCCCTTTGGGGGTTGAACGACCCTTTCACAGGGGTCGCCTAAGACCCTCGGCATACACATATATAATTACATATTGTTTTTGTGTTTAATCACTATGCTTTAATTATGTTCAATTTGTAACAATGAAAATGGATCCTGCATACCAGATATTTACATTACTATTCATAACAGTAGCAAAATTACAGTTAGGAAGTAGCAACGAAAATAATTTTATGGTTGGGGGTCACCACAACATGAGGAACTGTATTAAAGGGTCGCGGCATTCGGAAGGTTGAGAACCACTGGTCTGCTGTCTCATAGCATTTTCCTCCTCCCTGCTCTCCCGGAACTCTCTCCACACAGACATCTTGTACCTCCTGAGGGCCCCAAAAGGAGCAGCTGTGAACTTGGTTATCCGAAGGGAGGTGATGTTACCTTCATCCTTGTGGGTGATGGGCTGTGAATTGATCAAGTCAGAGAGAGAGAGGCATCCTACCAACAGAGTAATGGGGTTTGGGTTCTTTTGTGACAGTTTTCCATGTGTGTGCCCTCTGTGAGGACAAGCCTGCCGCCAGAAGAGATCAAGCCCAACAGGTTTGCTTTACAAGATTGGTGATGAGGATTGCCTTGCTTGAGTGTGACATTCTATTTTTACCTCCGCTGCCTTGAGATATTTTCAGTTTGTATTCTTATTGCTACCGCTGTAAAAAGTTATAGCAGGCCCGGCTACCGTGGCTCAGTGGTTGAGCATTGACCTATGAACTAGGAGGCCACTGTTTGATTCCCAGTCAGGGCAATGCCCTTGTTGCAGGCTCCATCCACAATAGGGGGCGTATAGGAGGCAGCCGATCAATAATTCTCTCTCATCATTGATATTTCTATCTCTCTCTCCCTCTCACTTCCCTTACTGAAATCAATATAAAATATATTTTTTAAAAAGTTGTATCAGGAGCAAGAAACAAAAGGCTAGACACGTCCAGGGACCCGTATTTCTCCACATGTGGGAAACAAGAACGCTGTCTCCCTGGCAGCACATGGAGCTCTGCTGAGCCCAGGGATCAGCTCAGTGCCCAGGTGGTAGGACCAGCTTCTTCCAAAGCATCGAGAGGCCACTAACTCCCCGTCACTGAGCATGAAAAATAGCAACTTCCAGGCTCCATGTTGAAATCTCTCTCCAGACACCTATGGGTCCGGCCACACCACCATCTTGGGTGCACCTCAAGTCAAGTGCCAGTTGGCATTCCAGTTCAAAAATAGGAAGGATGGGTAAATGATTTCTGCCAGTTATGTATTTACTTATGTAAATATGTTTTTATTGATTTCAGAGAGGAAGGGAGAGGGAGAGGGAGATAGAAACATCAATGATGAGAGAGAATCATGGATCGGCTGCCTCCTGCACACCCCCTACTGGGGCTCAAGCCCACAACCCAGGCATGTGCCCTGACCAGGAATCGAACTGTGACCTCCTGGTTTTTAGATTGATGCTCAACCACTGAGCCACACTGTCCTGGAGATTTCTGCCTTTTAGTGTCTTTTCATTTTATTATGGGACTGTTGAAAGAGTTAACACAACAAAGGGGTTGTAAAAATAGAACAAGAAGTCAACCAAAGGGCAGCCAGGGATTACGTGCCGAATGAGTGGTGGCCGTCCAAGTGGTGTCTGGCGGAGTTGCTGAGGGTTTGGCGGGGTGCGCAGGTATCCTGGAAGGAACCCCCTGTGGAGGCTGCGTTTACTTGGCCAGACCCCTCTGTTAGGCTCTGGTGAGGAGATGGGGTAGTTTGGTGTGGTAATGCTCATGTGACCTTCTGCTTTGGGACACTGTAGCCTAGGACCATGGTGGTGTTTCCACTAAAAATCTAGAACACATTATCTGGCAAAGTCAGACCCCTGCAGAATAGATGATCACCATAGACATGAATTTGCAAATCAGCCTGATGACCAGTTCTACTAGGGCCTCATGGCCAGGAATGCATGCTGAAAGCCAGTTAGACTGTGTTTTATAAATGACTAGAAGCCCGGTGCATGAAATTCATGCACGGGTAGGGTCCCTAGGCCTGGCCAGGGATCAGGGCCGATCTGTGGGGCAACCAGCAGGGCAATCGGGGGCTCCCGCTGGCACCCACCTTGGCTGGCCTGGGGCCTGCGGGCTGGGGGCAACTCCTGTGTTGAGCATCTGCCCCCTGGTGGTCAGTGCGCATCATAGCAACTGGTCATTCCGCCATTCGGTCAATTTGCATATTAGGCTTTTATTATATAGTATGATTCTGCCTGGCACCTGCAGGGTGACCTTCAACAAATAGCTCCACCTCTTGAAGCCTCAGTTACTTTATCTGAAAATGGGGAGATGACCTCTCAGGGGTTATTTGGCTGAATGAAAGAAAAAGGATTAATATCCAGTGAGTTTTAGGACCATGCCTGTGACAAGTTATGTACTAAATAATATTGTTATTTAAGATGATAATAATAATGAGCCTAATGAATGGGGATAATCAGACCCTCCTAGGGGCAAATACCCCTTTGAAGTCTTTGAATTTCCAATTACCCATCATTCCCTGGGTTGTTAATATGTTCTTATTCTCACTTGAACCTTTTAGTGGGACTCCAAAACTCACTGATTAGGCGTGCTCTTAGGCGCCAACCTGTAAAAGAATTTGACTTTGTCGGTATTGGGAAAATATTTGTAAAATAGAACAGTCAATAAATAAATAGACTGTAGACTTCAAGTCGCTGTAAAAAAAAATTGTCCAGCGAATTAAAAAGAAAAAAAGATAAAAGAATCTGGGCCCACAGTGTGAACTGGGTTTGGTCTAGTATTTGGACAAAGAAATCCCTGAACGAGCCGAGAGATAAGCGCCCGAACTCGCAGTAGATTAAGGGGCCTGCCTGGGTGCGAACAGGCTGGGCCCAGGCCCTCCCCGAGAGAGTGCCGCCACATTTAGATTTAAGATTAAGCACCGCCAATGCTGGAGCGGCTGTTTGTTTTATGAAACAATTGCTAATGACATTAAACAGGGAGCCCCTTGCAACAGAATTGTTCATTGGCGATAAACTGAGAGAAGCCCACAGGAGATTGAAAAAGAAAACTCCTAAGTGCTTCATTCTGAGGCTCTGGGAAGATTCTATTGGAGGTGACAGGTGATGGGAGTGAATGGGACAATAATTCAAGAACCTTTAGTTTGGAAGGGGTGGGCAGCGGAGAAGCAATGTGAGTTTGCATGTGTTTTTTTCCCTCCCTCCCCTCCCTCCCTCCCTCCCTCCCTCCCTCCCTTCCTTCCTTCTTTCCTTCCTTCCTTCCTTCTTTCCCTCTGATGCTATCAGTTATTCATTTCTCCCACCCCTAAAGCTGGCACTCAGCGTTGGCTGCATTAAAAAGTGTGCTATCTGTTAGTTCAATTAGACATTAGACATTTACTTTTCAATGCATTTGAAGCCTGATTTGATTTAGGTCCAGTCATTTAAAATCACGCGAGCAGAACTGTACCGATATGAGCAGCTCTGAAGTCTTAATTGCAAATTCAGATAAGGATTAGCCAAGGCTATCTCTCCAGACCAAAGGTGTCTGCTAATACCTGAGAGAGGAAGTTCGGTAGATTCTGTGTTTACTCATTCCGGCTTGGCCTCTGGATTGCGATGGAACTTTCAACATCTGGGTTGAGCACACTGGCATGAAGAGATGGCACGTGGGTAACATCTCAAGGAAGCCTGGCTTGCAGTCCCCTCCTGTTGGCCCAGCTTAAAAAATGAAATAGCATTTCTTTAAAAGAAAAATTGTCAAAGGCCATGCTGCAGCCTTAAGCTTTTGTTTTACACACAAAGAAATATATTAATGAAAAGTGTTTTAAGTGCTTATTACAGAGATGGTTTGTTTTGAAACACGGGCTTTCGGCAACAGTTTTACACTTCGTCGTGCGCTATGAAAGACATCCTAAGTAGAGGTTGTCAGCCTGCCGTCAGAAGCAGAGTACTGCTGGGAATGAGCCATTTAGGGTGTCACTCAAGCAGGACTAATCTAGAGTAGATATCTTATAAATAACCAGGAAGGAAAAAAAACACAGATCATTTCTCTCCCCACCAGAGCAGAGAGAATTACTGCTTAGGAGAAGGAAATCTTCAGGATAAAGATTTCCAGTTTGAATTAGTGAATTGTTTGGAGCGAAGCAGCGTTGCACCAAGTTGCAATGACAGCCGTCAGGTGGGAGTTCCTGAACCTGAGGTTGTGCCTTGAGGAGCAGGGGGAGGGCTCTTTGGAAAATTGTTACACACATTTAAAGAGCCATGAAATGTAGTGAGTGTTCTTTTAAACTTTGTTACTTCAGTTGCCTTTATTTCACTCTTTAGTTTCTTTGTTTGTTTTTAAAAAATATATTTTTATTGATTTCAGAGAGGAAGGGAGAGGGAGAGAGAGATAGAAACATCAACAATGAGAGAGAATCATTGGTTGGCTGCCTCCTATACCCCCCACACTGGGGATTGAGCCTACAACCTGGGCAAATGCCCTGACTGGGAATCAAACCCTGACCTCCTGGTTCGTAGGTCAATGTTCAGCCACTGAACCACACCGGCTGGGCTCACTCTTTCATTTCTTGAAATAAACACTGGCTCCTGTAGGTAGGTGCAAGTTCCCTGGTTTTGGGAATCTCATCCGTGTTTCCCTCTCTTGCCTTGTCCCCTTTAAAGTCCCTGAAAGGCCTCTCTCTCTCTCTCTCTCTCTCTCTCAAGTCCTTGGGGGAGGGGTGGGGTGGGTTAGGGCTTATCAGACCCATTCTGAGAGCTGTTTCTCTCAGAGGAAGAACCTGATTTTCTTGATTCTGAGAAGTACAAATTCCTCTTGTTCAAGCGCCTGCCCTGTCCAGATTGTGGTGATATGCAGATAAAGGCCTAGGAAAGGCTTCTTGATGACCATCATCTCTCTTCCCCCACTCCACTCCAAATCATTCTTTTATTCCAGGAGCAAGAACGGGCCTATTTCTGGGATCTTTGTGCCTGTCCACCACAAGTCACCATTGTGATACCTAGAATACAGAGGAAAAGAGAGGAAAACCCTATTTACACATCACCGGGTTTGTTGTTGTTGTTTGGTGGTTTGGTTTTGATGGGGGAATTAGTTTAGTGGGATGCCAGCGCTTTCCATCGTATTGCATTCATTTCACACAAGCCTGTAAGTTCAAGAAAGCAGATAGGATCCGTATTTTTCGGGTGAGGATATTAAAGTACACAGGCTTCCTTAGGATCTGGCAGCAGAAGCTAGACTTATCGGGCATCTCAGAGTTGGCAATGCACCCTCCTCAGGCATCACAGCCTCTTTGGGTTCTGGGGCAAGTTAGTCCTCTTAGATTCCTCCAGACCTGCAGTGGGGGCCAGAGTCAGGGAGCGTCTCAGAATTACAGCGTGTAGGGCTCACCCTCCAGGGGGAAAATGCCCCTTAATTAGAATCTTGAAATTAGTCCCTGCAAATAGCCCCTGGCCCATCAGAAGTCGAAAGGCTTCTTAAACATTCTATGTTGCAAAGTAAATCCTTAGCATAAAATCGGATAAAGCTTCTTGCTGTCTGGGCCGTTGGTCATTTACACCAAAGAGAGAGGATTCCGTTCCATAAACATCTACTCAGTGTGCGGCCTGAGAATCCACAGAATTTGGAGATTGGCTGTTGCGGGGATTGACAGTGTGGGCTGACTTAAAGATCATTCTGCCCTGATATGTGGAGACCAAAGAGGTAAATATAAGTAAATATGGCTGAAATCAATTTTTCTTTTCACCAACAGCAGTATAATATGCTTTTCTATATAATAAAGATCTATCTATCTATCTATAGATACCTATAGATGCATTATTAATAATTCAGGATAAGAAATTATGTATGAAAGATGCATGATGCAGTAACTTGAACGATTCATTTAGTCATTTATGTACTCACATGCTCCCTTTTCATAAAATGACAGTCATCACCTGGGTTTTGGGGGCTCTATGGTCTAGGGTTCTTGTCTAGATGGAATAAAGACAAACCATGACCTGAAATTCCCAATTTATTTTCTGCTTTGAAGATAAGCCATGTCATTTGCTACCGCTCTGAGTGAGATTTCATTAGAAGAACGGTAATTTAGGAAGTCACAAAACAGCAGACATTTTCCAGTTTACTTCTTTGAGAGAAAAAAGTAAAGTCAAATTTTATTAAGAATATATTATCTCATTTAAAAAATAGTAGAAGCAATAAGGACAGGAATTGCTGGGAAGCCCATGTAATACCCTTTACGCGGCCCCCTTCTCTTTGTGGTTTTTTGTAAACGTGTGCATAGAATCCCTGAAATATATAAACAAAAAAGATTTACAGTTCTTCCACATTCTGTCGTCACCTGCCTCTTTAAGGAGGCCTGGTTACCTGTTAGCCCATTTGATGTCCTTGTCACCATCTTGAAATATTTGTTGAATGAATGGATGGGTGCATTCCCATCTGTGTAGTCGGTTCTCAATTATCCATTATAATGGAGCTGAAATAGGAAAGGAACATTGGAGAGTGAAATCCACAAATCACGGAGAAAGTTCATGTGTGCCGTTACGTCCCAAGTTTCCCAGCAGATCTTTTACCCAGCTTGATTTAAATGTGGCCAACATGGCCACACACAACTTATTTCTCTTTTTTCTTGGCTCTACACACTCAGAGAACAAGGAATCGAACTCTGAGTTAGGGTTTGAACAAACTTCCAGGTACAGCCAAGAGGCTGAGTGCTCATCTCTGAATAATCACAGCAATAGGTTAGGCCGAATTCACTGTCCCCATACAGAGTTTAGAGGAGAATTTTTTTTTAAATAGTCATTGGTCAACTTGACCTAAGGGAGCAGGGGAAAAAAATGTCCCCAAAGGATTTTGAACAATGAAAGTTGCCCAGCCGGCCTGGCTCAGTGGCATCCACCTATGAACCAGGAGGTCAGTTTGATTCCGGTCAGGGCACATGCCCAGGTTGTGGGCTCGATCCCTAGTGTGGGGCATGCAGGAGGCAGCCGATCAATGATTCTCTCTCATCATTGATGTTTCTTTCTCTCTTTCTCCCTCTCTCTTCCTCTCTGAAATCAATAAAGATGTATTAAAAATAAAAGGGAAGTTGACTGTCACCTTCTCAAGGGACAAACCCTAGGGAGTGTTTTCTGATACTGGACTCCAGTAACAATATGAGCTGTGTCCTTTTGTAAAAGTGAATCACAGGACAGGACTGTCTTGTGTGAACATGTGCGTGCACGTGTGTGAACATGTGTGTTTCCATTCATGCGTGAGCACCGGCGTAAGGAGGGTGGGAGGGGGGGTTAGGGGTTCCCTAGAGTCTAGACCCCTTGAGAAAAGGAACCGGTTGTGTCAAGGTCACATTCCTTCTTGGCCTGTGTCTCAGAATATTTGGAAGGAAGGAGCCCCCCACCCCCTTCTTTTGACAAATGTCTAGCTGCTTCCCATTCTGTTACTTTTGAAAGCTCTCGTGCTTTGGGGAGAAAGGAGTGGCAGTAAAGCGGGCACGCTTTCTGACCACAGGCCTGCGAGCGACAACGGCAGGCTGAGCGGATGCCACTCGGAGCCGGGAACACGAAGCGAGTCACGGCTGAGCGGCCCGGGCCCGGGAGAGCCGGCTTTATGTTGTGTGCCGGTTCCCCGGGGACTGCTTTTATTTCTGTTCCCAAGAGCATGCACACGGACCACTCACTCACGGCTTCTTTCTCAGCGCTCCCGCCCCCACCCCCCTGTGATGTTAGAAAGTGGGGTTTCTTACATTCCGATATAAAGTCATGATACATGATCTTTACTATCTCCAAAGAGCCTTTGTTTTCAGCGAGGAAATGATGTATGCTTTACGTTTATTCAGATTATTATACCTACAGACTTTGTTAAAGGGCTACAATATGTGAGTATAAGAATAGGTACACTTCCATGTATTGGCACAACTCCTATAAAATATGCAGAAAACCGAAATGTACCTCTGGAATTAAATTTTTAAAAAATGGAACTTAGGGAAATCTGTGCTCTGGCCTGATGGCTCAGTTGGTTGGAACATCTCTGTATACCAAAGGGTTGCAGGTTCGATTCGAGGTCAGGGCATGTATGGGAGGCAACTGATCAATGTTTCTCTCTCATATTGATATTTCTCTCTCTCTCTAAAAATCAGTTTTAAAAAAACATATTCTTTGGTGAGGGTTAAAAAAAGAAAATCTATAAGCAGTTAGTAGTATTAATTTGCTTTGTAGAGAAAATACAATTTAGCGAGAAGGCAGCACAGGATTCTCATTGGAACAGTTTTGTTCTACGCACTATAACACATTCACTCTTTTCAGTCACCCAATAATCCAGTGAAACAGTTACTGTAATGCACCCATTTGATAGAAGAAACTGATGCCCACCCATGCGAACTAATTTTCCCAAAGCCAGACAGCCAATCAGAGGCGTAGCTGGGGCCCAGACGTGGGTCCCAGAATTCATTCTCTTGATCACTGTGCTCTTGTGCTTCTAAAATACTGTGACAGCCCTGGCCAGTTTCTTAGTGGTTAGAGCATCGAGCGTCAACTCATGGACTGAAGATTTCCAGGTTCAATTCCAGTCAAGGGCACAGACCTTGGTTGCAAGCTGGGTCTCTGGCCGCTATTGGGGAGCATGCAGGAGGCAATCAATTGATGGGTCCCTTTCACATCAGTGTTTCTCTCTCTCTGTCTCTCCTACTCCTTTCCACTCTCTTTGAAAAAAAAATCAATGGAAAAAAATCAAATCACTGGGTGATGAGTAACAGCCCCCCCCCCCAAAAAAAATACATTCACACACACACATACTAGAGGCCTGACACACAAAATTAATGCACGGGTAGGGTCCCTAGCCTGGCCTGCAATCAAGGCTCATCTTCCCCGGCTGCCGGCAGCCGGCCTCTCACTCCTCTGTGTGTGGGGCGACTGGTGAGATTGCCCTGGTCGCTTGCACCCACCTTGGCTTGGCACCACCTGCATCTGCTGCCACCCACCCTCAGTTCCCTGCTTCCCATTCCCCATCAGGTGATTGGAGCCTGCTGGCTCGAGGGAGGGACCGAGAGGTTGGTCAGCAGGCTCCATCTGGTGATCCAGGATCTGTGGGCTGGGGGCAACTCCTGTGTTGAGCGTCTGCCCCCTGGTGGTCAGTGCGCATCATAGCGACTGGTCGTTCTGCTGTCCAGTCAATTTGCATATCTCACACACACACGTAATACTGTGACATAAGAAAGACATATGTACAAAAAAGAGGAAGTGTGAAAGTCTATGGTGCTGAGTAATTCCTATCATTTCCCGGCCTGCTGGGCTAACCAGTTCTTTGATTTGGCCAATTTTCGTTTCAGTGCCCAGCAGCATTTTCCGAAGAGAATAGGACCTCTGGCAGCATATACCAGACCACTTGCCAGAAGTAAAGAGAGGTGTGTTTCTCCTGTTTGCTTGGGGAAAGAAACACACATAAAAGTAAAGAATTAGTTCCTGTCTGGCATTTCATCAGCTTCACTAAAAATCTTTTATGGTATTTTCCCCAGCGGCAGCGGGATGAATTGTTGCAAAGTGCCTACCTATTCAATAAGAAATCTGTTCTCTCTTGTCTCGTGCACCTGTAACTTCCGTGGATAGAACCTCTCAGAAAAGGGAAGTGAAATACATGTGAACTTTCTTATATAGAGAACAGGCGTGGGACGGGAGGAGTGGATTGTTTTCTCTTTTGTTATTGAAACAACTAGTCCATCTTTCTTT
>NW_006289087.1:5591609-5602057 GCF_000327345.1 Myotis davidii
TCCTTGATTTTTTTAAAAGCTCTTTAGAAGCAAAACACTTCACTCTTTATTTTCTCAGTTTCCCCATCTGTTAAATAGGAAGAATTGCCTTTCTGAGTGCCTGGACACTCTAGGGTTAAGAGGCCAAGTGAGATTGGACTACAGCACGTGACTATAAGAATAGATACACTTCCATGTATTTCCACAACTACTATAAAATATGCAGAAAGCCAAAATGTACCTCTGGAATTAATTTTTTTAGAAATGGAACTTAGGGAAATCTATGCTCTGGCTGGAGGGCTCAGTTGGTTGGAGCATCTCTGTATACCAAAGGGTTGCGGGTTCGATTCTAGGTCAGGGCACATCTGTTTTCTTTTGTTGTGGCTGAGGGCTCCTTGAAGTCACCAAGCCACAGAGCAGGGATGATGGCCTTCATCATGTCGAGAGTGGACGACCAGATGGTGGAGCCCATTCAGCATAATGACTGGGACTCTGGTGGTTTGTAATTTATGGAGTAGCCGTCTAATCACAGGCAGTGTTGACTGCCAGAGAGCTCTGCCCAGCGTGAGCTCAGCTTCCTTCAAAAGGAAGAGAAAAAGATCATCAACCTGATACCCAGCCACCTAACATGATTAAAGGTCTGAAACACAAGACTAACAAAGACAATTCCAATTTTTAATTATTTTTAAAATAGGTTTTTATTGAGATGAAGGGAGAGAGAGAGAGAGAGAGAGAGAGATCAGTGATGAGAGGGAATCATTAATCAGGCGCCTCCTGTATGCCCCACACTGGGGATGGAACCTGCAACCCGGGCATGTGCCTTAATGGGAACTAGACCATTACCACCTGGTTCATAGGTAGACGTCAACCACTGGCCACACTGGCTGGGCCCAATTTTTATTTTATAAAAGGAGACTTGGGGTAGGTTATCCAGGGAGATCTTTTCTCTTGACTTTCTTTAGGAAGAGGCAGCAACTCTTGTAGCCACTTTTGCAACTTAGGGTCCTGTCTCCCAGGCTCTGATGCCTAGGGAGGGAGGGAAAACATGGAAGAGGATAAAGGGTGGATGAAAGGAAGAAGAGAGAAACAATACAAGCGTTTTGCACAGCTGGGCTGGGGCAAAATATCCCCACCCCACATCAGCAGCTACATTTTCCACTAGAAGTCACAGTCATCAAAAGACACTGGCATGCTCGGCCAGGTGGCTCAGTGGTTGAGCGTCAACCTATGAGCCAGGAAGTCACGGTTCGGTTCCCAGTCAGGGCACATGCCCGGGTCTCAGGCTCGATCCCCAGTAGGGGGCATGCAGGAGGCAGCCAATGTATGATTCTCTCTCACCATTGATGTTTCTGTCTTCCTCTCCCTTCCTCTCTGAAATCAATAAAAATATATATATTTTTAAAAAAGAAAGACATTGGCATGATTTCTCTAATGTCCATAACCAAAACTTAAAAACCATTAGACACACGCTGCCCCTGAGGATAATCCCACAATCGCTGAGATGTTGCCCTCATCTCTTTGACTGGAGATCAAATTCCCATCGTCCATGCTCTCCGCTCCTTTTCTAACATGACAATGGCCTTGCTCGCCCAGCTGCAGCTGAAGTCAGAGTTTCCAAAGAATTCTGCGTGACATAGAGACACCACGGCCCCGTTTCCTCCCAGGCGCGCCCGGAGACTAAGAATAACCCAAGCACCCCTGGGTGTCGGGTACGCTTTCAGTCTGGGAGCCAAGATTCCTGGCTCCTGGGTGACAAGCCCATCTGGGTCTCTGAATAGCCAAGGGGACGATGGGTAAGCATTTTAAAAGGGTAGATGATGACAACAGGCCGGGGCACTAAATGGGATTGTATGTTCTCAGGCTCCGTTCCATGTAAAACGAGAGTCTCACCTGATGAGGTGACCTCTGCTCGTACGGCGAGAAAATGGTTAAAACAGACCACTGTCTCCAGGTACTTCATACGAATGCTTTTCTTCTTTCCCGGACACAGATCGGGCAAATGGATGCTGCATCTCATTTGGTTCAAGTGAAACAGTTTAAATTGTTGTGGCTTTGAGTTTAGAAAAAGAAAAAAAAGTAAATACCTCTTTTTAGTAAAGAACTATATCTAAAGCCCTAGCCGGTTTGGCTCAGTGGATAGAGCATCGGCCTGCGGACCGAAGGGTGCCAGGTTTGATTCCTGTCAAGGACATGTACCTCCGTTGCAGGCTCCCTCTCTGACCTGAGTCGGGGCGTGTGCTGGAGGCAGCCAGTCAATGTGTCTCTCTCTCATTGATGTTTCTCCTGACCTGAGTCGGGGTGTGTGCTGGAGGCAGCCAGTCAGTGTGTCTCTCTCTCATTGATGTTTCTCTCTCTGTGTGTCTCTCCCCCCCTCCACTCTCTCTAAAAATCAATGCAATAATATCCTTAGGTGGGGATTAACAACAACAAACATAACTGTATCTATGGAATGTTCTTGCACAGGTGGAGGCCTGCTGTCTGTCACTTGGTCACTTTGTGTCATTTGGTAGCTCCTGGGTCGTGGACAGCAGGCGGTTGGGCCCTATTTAAAGGGCCAGAGCCTGTGGAGCTTTCATTTCCTTGAGCCAAGATGCTCCAGGTAGAGCCGTCTCTGATTGAATGACGTTTAAATGAGGTTGGCCTGACGAGCGGTCAGAGAAGAAGAAAAACCTAGAGAACAGCTATTCATAATCTGAAAGCCAGGAGATGTTGAAAAGAGATCGCACACTCTGACTGAAGAACGGCTTTGTACGCAGCACGTTGAACACTGGAAGATGAATATGGACTGACAGAGAAAGAATCAAGGCAGCTTTCTTGGGAGAGAGAGAGAGAATGCCCACTCTGAGGGGACGTGGGCCCCGGTGGGCGAGCTGGGCGCCAGGCTCAGGAGAGGAGCGATGGCTGCTCTCACTCAGAGCGATGCAGCTGCCAGATCAGAAGCTTCAGTGCCCTCTGTTGTTCGCAAGGGAACTGCAGACATGCCTGAGACAGAGGACATCTCTGCCTAGGAAACACATTTCCCTGCAAAGTGTGGCTGATGGTAATCAGTAGAGGAGAGAAGGAAAGACAAAGACGGAGGGAGGGAGGGAGGGAAAGAAGGAAGGAAGGAAGGAGGGATTTGTTCTCACCTTTCTTGATTTGAGCCCCATTGCCCAACTGTTTAAAACATCAAGTGAATTACATAGTTCTTCTCCTGCCTAGCTGTTTGAGTGCATTATCGTAAGGAGTGCTCCTTGGAGGAAAGCTGCAGTTCGAGTGTAGTCCTGACGGGGACAGACTCAGTCATGTAAAGTTCTGTTAGCTTCATTGTATTTCCTTTGGGGTTTTGTCTACCTCTGTTTACCCATCAGCATTGAACTTTGATAGGACAATACTGATGCCGGTGTCTAGCGCTCTCCTTTGCACCGTTTCCGTTCCTCAGCCCTGATGTTTGCATGCTGTCGGCATGGGAAACACAGCCGCTGGAATCACTTTTTGGACGGAAAGAACATTCACATGAACAGCGCTCAGTGATGCGTTTTACTAAATTAAAGGTTCCTGCAGGAATGATACCTCCATGCAAGTGAACCATTTGGAATCGCATGAAACAGCTGCTGTTAAGCAGCCGACGAAGCCCATTTTGACGTCCACAGCATGGGGACCCAGCCGGGCGCTCCTGCTCAGGGCCCCGCAGAACAAACACATTGTGTTCCAGGCCCGCACACAGCGGGCTCCCGTGGCTCCTGTTGCCAAGCACGGGGCTTTCTAACCCCTCTGTGTGCCACCAGGGGTCCAGGAAGTCCAGATCCAGCCGGACGGACACATGCAGCGCGGCTTAGCAGAAGCAGCTTTAACAGGTGCCACCCGGAGGGCGTTAGGGAACCTGAGAGACACAACAAACATGGGGACCGTCGATCTGCAGCATCTGTCTGGCCGAGGGCACAGGGTGGCACCAGCCCAGCAGCTGTGAGCTAAGGGGGCTGGTAGATGGATCCTTCAGTGATGCTGTAACAGTGCAAACAATATTCAGACACCTGTGTTGCGGGGGGAGAGGGGCTGCAAACAGGCTTCTGCTAGGCGTATCGTGGCTACAGAGGCAGGAGCAGAATGGACTGGAATAAGGGGCAGGTACCAGCTCAGAATGATGAGGGATGAGAGAGTCTGCGGAAGCAGGTGCTGATTTTGAAAATAGGCAACTGAAGGATGCTGCCATGGAAGCAAAGACATCGTGGAATAGAGTCGGGGTCACATTCTGTTCTTGTTGGCAAGGGCACCTGGCTCCCTCCAGCAGACCACACTCATCCCTGGCCTCGCGATCATTTCTAGTGAGCGAGGCCCACTTCCTTCACCTGTGGGTTTGCTCTGAATCACCTGCCTCCATACTGACCCTTGATTAAAATGAGCTTGGACAGTTAGCTGACCCTACAACACCCTTCCAAATCCTGCCACTTTAAAATATTGATTACAGAGAGAAAGGGAGAGGAAGAGAGAGGTAGAAACATCAATGATGAAAGAGAATCATTGATCAATTGATCAGCTGCCTCTTACACACTCCCTACTGGGGATCGAGCCTGAATCTCGGGCATGTGCCCTTGACTGGAATTGAACCTGGGATTCTTCAGTCCGCAAGCCAACGCTCTATCCATTGAGCCAAACTGGCTGGGGCCAAATCCTGCCACTTTATAAATACAGGGGTGATTGGGATTCCCCTTAAGGAAGAGAAATTGTGAATTGACTCAGGGTTTATGAGCTCACACGTGGACCCTGAGCGAGCTCTAGACAAGAACGGAGAGGGTCCTGTGTGTTCCGATAGAGCCACTTGCAGAAGGAACGTGGGGAATCCATGTTAGGAGGAAAGCAGCCCATGTGACAGCTCTTTTCATGTTCACACTCTTGGTTTGGTGCTGATAGTAAAAAAGAGAGAGACATAGAGGGCCACATGTTAAGTTCTTTGAAATTACTGGGAAAGTGTTTGCGTCTGCAGCTGGGAAAACATTTGACTATTGTGTATGTTTGCCTTATTCTGCTAATTCTGGATAAAAAAGTGAGGCTGCAGTCCGTTTGGGGTAGTTGGGCGTTCTGGTATCACAGAATGTCCCTGTCTTTCCCATCTGGGAGAGGCGGGTTAAAAGCGGTGGTACTTGTAACCTGTGCTGAGCAGGTGATGTGTTCTTGATCAAGGATATACATTTCCAGGTGAATCACAAGTTCACACTCTGTGCAATCCCAGCGCTTGT
Organism: Myotis davidii; assembly: GCF_000327345.1. Lineage (NCBI taxonomy): Eukaryota > Metazoa > Chordata > Mammalia > Chiroptera > Vespertilionidae > Myotis > Myotis davidii. The sequence goes on from NW_006289087.1 coordinate 5,596,805, forward strand.
AAACTAAATGTGCTAATCAATAATTATAACCCCAAACAGTCTCTACAGAACACGCACAGGGAAGATTTTTATTTTAAGAGTAATGACTCTATTTCAGAAGTACTTTCTCTTTGAAATGCATGTGCTCAATATCGTAGAATTAATTTTACACAATCCCCTTGTTTAGTTCAGTAGCAGGAAACAAGCAAGCCAGGGTTGATGGATTGGGCAACATTAGACGCAAAATCAGAGTGGAAATTTATCGCGCTCCATTCATTAATCATGTTTTGTGATCTCCCGAGTTTCTTGAATCGTATCAAGTGCCATTTTTAGAGATTAATAATATTTCGGGGGGGGGGGTTGAATAGACTTGGTATAAACTGGCCCATTTCTCTCACTGTAAAACCAGTAAACTGAGGATTATAGTTTAATAATCATTGAATGATTTGCCCAACATCCCACCCATTGTTCAAGGCAGAGCCAGAATGGAAGAGACGCTACCCAGAGAGGCTACTCTGGTGTTGTGTTTACACATTGCTTGACCGAATCAAAATATCTAGCGTAGAAGGAAATGCAGTCATCAGGCCCAGACATCCAGTTAGGCTGCATTCCCCAACCAGGGCATCTGGAGAAATGGAGAGAAACTGCAGGTGGGGCGGGCGGGGAGTGGGAAGGGAGTGGGCCATTTCGGAACCGTGCGGTGGTGACCTGAAGGGGCTGGGCTGTGTGCTGCTGGGCTGTGAGTGACCTGTGAGGACCCTGCCCGGGACAGAGGTATATGCCCAGTGCCGTGGTTTCCGTCACGTGGTGCTGCCAACCAGGGAGGGATGAGAAGGGATGGGCTGCTTCAACAGAGAGGGGAAGCCTGGCGGGACTGCCGTCATTGCTTTTGAGTTTATCTCTGTCACTTACGGGTGATACGTGCCCTGGCAATTTAAATAACCTCCCGAATCTCTGTATCGGAATCTGTAAAATCGGAAAACTGACATTGTTTGTCTCCCAAATAGGGGAAAGGACTAGATGAGAGAATGTGTGGACTAGGATTTGGGAAGCAAAGTCCTGTGTTTGTGCTGGAAATGAATTGAAGAGAACACGCCTCCTATAACATGGGTCTGTTCGGTGAAGCCCATGTGATGGGTTCTGAGATGAGGTCCCTTGGCTAAGTCATGCTGATAGTTCCTGTGAATAATCCAGCGGCTTTGGAATATGTTGAAGAAGAAAAAATTTAAGTGAAATTAGGTGGTTTTGAGGAGCAAGTTCTGAATTTTATACAAATAAGTATAATATAAAAGCAAGCAGAATGTGTGTGTGTGTGTGTGTGTGTGTGTGTGTGCGCGCGCGCGCGCGTTCGCCCATATTGTGTGGATGCAAATGCACACACAGTTTATTTATCTGATAAGTAGACACTTTTAACATATTAAAAAAATATATTGATTTCAGAGAGAGATTGAACCCCCAATTTTGGCTCATCCGAATGATGCTCTAATGAACTAAGCTACCCAGCCAGGGCATAAGGAGACAGTTTTTAGAATTAAGACCCATTTTTGTGCATTTAGCCTCTGAAATCAATCTAAGATCACCAGGGAGGGGTAGAGAGAGTGTGTTATTTTTTTTCCAAATATATTTTTATTGATTTCAGAGAGGAAGGGAGAAGGAGAGAGAGAGAGAAAAGTCAATGATGAGAGAGAATCATTGATTGCTGCCTCATGCATGATCCCCACTGGGGATCGAGCCCGAGACCCGGGCATGTGCCCTGACCTGGGATTGAACCTCCTGGTTCATAGGTTGATGCTCAACCATTGAGCCACACCAGCCGGACAGTCAGTGTGTATTTTCATACTTTCTTGTCCGTGCACTCGGGCCGGTTGTCAGCTACAGAATGCAAATACAGGTGATCGTGTTCCAAGTGATATCTTTAAACATTCATAAATCCGCCTGCATGTTCAAATCTGACACAGTTCCTGTGCTAGGACCAGGCAAGATATAGCTGCTTTAAAAGTTAAGAGCTGGGAGCAAAGGATTCTTTTTCAAGTCAACTCTGAAACTTTGGCATCTTGTCCTTACGTGGAAACCAGCCTGGGATGCAGGCCACTGTCCGCGTGGAGCTGATGTTGGGCCCATGGCAGCATGTTGCTATCCGTATCCATGTTGTATACGTTTGGGGCTATTTTCCTTTGCTCCAGCCTCCCCCGGGGCCTATCTCGCATTCCTGTCATCAGGAAAAGCGAGTCATCGCAGCCTCTGGTGACAGAAATTCCTGAGCTCATATCCTGGTTCTGTCACTTATCCGCCGTGTTTTTTTGGCGCCATTAATATTGAAGCTTCGTTTTTTTTCTCCTCCTACATTCGTACAATGGAATCCTAACATCTACTTATATATAGTAATTACATTAAATTAGACAATTGCACAGTAAATGAAGGCGTTGAACTTTTGTGACCTAGAACAAAAACTATATATGCACAACAGGCAGCTTGAGCTCAACAAAGGTTTCCTGTTTCTCTTTGACACACACGCTTCATGAAAACCCATTTCAAACCTTACGCTAAGTAATCATACCACCTTGTATTTGTACACTGCTTTATAATTCACATAATGTGTTCAATACCCAGGGAATTGCCCTACCAGGCAGGCTGGCATATAAATATGTCACCATAATACAAGTAAAAACAATAGCCACTCCTAAAAGAGAAAAAAGAAAGAAAAAAAAGAATTGAGTCCAGCTGGTGTTGCTCAGTGGTCATGGTTTGATTCCCAGTCAGGGCACATGCCCAGATTGTGGACTCAGTTCCTAGTAGGGGACGTGCAGGAGGCAGGTGATGAATGATTCTCTATCATCATTGATGTTTCTATCTCTCTCTCCCTCTCCCTTCCTCTCTGAAATCAATACAAATATATTTTTAAAAAAATAATAATCACTCTTTACTGAATGTGTCCTTTTCAGATAGAGAAATAAGGAGAGAGAGGTGAATTCACATTCCCAAGGACCAACCCCTAGTAAGGGACAGAGCTAACTTGGAAACTTGTCTCCTGGTTAAGAAGTTGCTGAGCCAGCCCACATGGCTAACGTAGTGAACTATCTGACAGAGGAAAAGTTGGGGGGAAACCCCAGCCTTCAGCCCAGAGAGTGAGACTCCTGGGCTGAGTAGTGTTCAGAACTGCAAACGTCTTTCTTAAATAAATGCAAGAAGGAAAAGCAAACGTTCAAAAGAAGAAGAGAAAATTCACGGTAAAATCTTTAATAGACACACCTCTAAATGCATCTGGTTATAAAAGGAAAATTAGCCCTGGCCAGTGTTGCTCAATAGTTAGAACTTCGGCCTGCATACTGAAGGGTCATCGGTTCAGTTTCCGGTCAAAGGCATGTACCTGAGTTGTGGGTTTGATCCCTGGCCCCAGTTGGGGTGCATGAGGGAGGCAACCAAACCATGTGTCTCTCTCACATCGATGTTTCTCTCTCTCTCTCTCTCTCTCTCTCTCTCTGTTTATCCACATCTCCCACCCTTCCACTTTCTCTAAAAATAAATGGAAAAAATATTATCAGGTGAGGATGCAAAAAAAAAAAGGAAAATGAAGGCCCTGACAGCTCAGTCAACAATTTCCTGAGGAACTGGAGACTGGCTCTCTCTTTGACACTAGCTAAGTGAGCTGCAAGCCTCTGTACACAGAGCAGAAGCACCGACATTTGCTAAGAGGGAATCCCCATTAAAACCTGCTCAGAGCCACAGAGAAGTAGCCCGGCCTGCTCCCCCTGGAGAGCGAAACCCATGGGCACTAGAGACAGCCTTAGGCAGGGACATCATGAGGCTGGTGGGCCCGATGGCCGTGGGCACAGATGGATCATGGGGCACATTTTTAGCCAAAAAGGGATGACTCATAGGTCACACAGCATGCGTGGCCAGGAGTAAAGCTGGGGAGATGTGGAAATAACCTCTGTAAATCCTAGATGTGTGCAGTTCTCAGACTCAAGTGTTGTTGTTTTTTATATTTTGAAAGTCTTCAACTAGCATCGGTGGGTTTCTGACATTGTTGAACCTTTGCTTTCAGGAGTGTGTTGAGTGTGTGTGAGTGTGAGTGTGCGTGCGTGCGTGCCTGTGTGTGTGTGTGTACCCAAGTGAGCAGGCCTAGACTCAGATGAGATGAACAATTTGTTGAAAGCATCCAGTGAGGTACTCTATGAACAGGGTCCAGTCAGTGGCTGTTTCCTGTCTAAGGAAAGGATATGGGCTCGTGTTGCTCTTGCAGACTCAGATGAGATGAACAATTTGTTGAAAGCATCCAGTGAGGTACTCTATGAACAGGGTACAGTCAGTGGCTGTTTCCTAAGGAAAGGATATGGGCTCGTGTTGCTCTTGCGTGTAAATATTTTGTGTAGCGCCTACTGCAGTGCTAGCAGCCGTGTGATAAATGCTTGCCAGATACAGTAGAAATAAATACTCAGATGCCCTGAAGGTTGGCATTCTTTACAGCCATTTGTCCCAACACAAAGTAAAAGAGACTCCTGCGGACAATGCATTCCTCACTCCCACGTGGTCCATGGTCCAGGGTCCACCCCAGATGGATCTCTTTAGCATTGGTCTCTTAAAGCACTTAACCCTTTCCAGCCTTCCCAGCAGAGCCTTCAGTACAGACAGGGATGCAGCCCATGCATGAGCAGAGCCACATCTAGGCAGCACCATATTCAGAGCAACTACAGTAAAGGAAGGTGTGGTCCTTAAGGCAAGAAATGGTGCCGATACCCTGGCTGGTTTTGCTCAGTGGGTAGAGCATTGGCCTGTGGACTGAAGGGTCCTGGGTTTGATTCCTGGTCAGGGCTCATGCCCTGGTTGTGGGCTTCATCCCCAGTAGGGGGCGTGCAGGAGGCAGCTGATCAATGATTCTTTCTCATCATTGATGTTTATCTCTCTCCTTTTCCCTTCCTCTCTGAAATCAATAAAAATATATTTTTTTAAAAAAAATGGTGCTGAACACAGGGTGTGTTCCATGAGTGAGATTAGAATATACCAGTTCCTGCCGGTTGTTGTCGGTTATGAAGCCTCAGTCTTCTAGACAGTAAAATGGAGCTATTATGAAGCCGATGTGAGGCTCAGATGGGCTCCGTTAGGGAAAATGCTGAGCCCGGTTCTAGCACATTGTAAACTCGCGGTTTTGGGCGACAATGACCATGGCGACAACGCCCATGCCCTTGACGGTGACAGTAATGGTGGTGATGGTGACAGTGGTGATGATGACATAAGGGGAGAGCAGGTACTGGCTAACAGTTTGCTAGGCAAACT
>NW_006289087.1:5602649-5610507 GCF_000327345.1 Myotis davidii
AAAATTTTTTTTCACTCTGTCCCTTTCCCTCCTTTTTTTTTTTTCCATAAAGAACCGAAACGTTAAGAAATTACTTATTTATTTAGCTGGTATTTATTGAGTACCTACTATATGCAAGATACCACATTAAAGATTTGGAAGGAGTAAGTACCGGAATGCATAAAGGCTCATTAAAGAGATATTCATTAAGCAAGCACTCTCACATACAACACTCTATTGGTTCTGTTATAATAAGCTATGAAGTCGCTCTCCTCAAGGAACTTACAGTCCACTGAAAAAAAATATAATACTATGCTTCTCTTCTTGTAATTGAAGACTCTTTGACTTATTTCAAACCATTCCTCCCCCCTCTTTTCTCCCTTCTCCTAAGTAGAATTGGCCATGTCCTGTTTTAAGGCTCCAGCCTTCTTTGTAAAGACGTACCGCATCTATGAAGAGCATTGCAATTGGGTAGACTTTCAGTATCGGATGGTGGGAAGAGTTAGAACAAAAATCCTGGCAATGGGAGTGCATTGCAATATGTTCAAGCTAAGTGGAGATGATGCTATTTGGGTTGCTTGGAGTGGAATTGTGTACAGAGAAAAGTGTTTGGATGGTGTATCACATGGATTAGAAAGAAGCAGAAAAATGGAGGGAGGGAGACCAGTTAAGCTGCTACTTAGGAGATTTGGGCAGTTGAAACTGAAATTTGAGAATAAAGAGATGACTTAATAGAACCAATAGGTCTTAGATATTTATAATCCATTCTCGGGGGGGAGGGGCACTAATATGCAAGAATGTGGTGGTTTATTTTGATGACTATAAATTCATCTTTCTCATAACTGTAAGAAGTCAAAGCTCAGAAGGCAGAGCCTTGTTATTCTTTAATTTTTCCTTTCAATCAACTGCTATCAAACTCTTCTCCATGTCAGGCCCTGAGTTGTGTTCCAAGCTTTCGCGATGAATAGGATGGGATTTCTGCCTTTAAGGGGCTCACAGTTTAATGGGAGAAATAAAATGATGTACAAACTGATTTGAGAACACAAAATGATGATATGATAAAGGTGCCTACAAAGAAGAGGCCATCTTTCTGAGTTTCCAGGTGAATAAGAGATTTGGGGGCGGGTACAGGGGGGTTGAGATGGTGTTCTAGCTGGAGGGGTCCATATGTGTAGTGACATAGGATTGTGAACAGGTATAAAAAAATAAGTATAATATAAATTGCATGAACCCCAAAGAGCTTTGAACTCTCCTGTACTAGCGCTTCTGTTTGGACCATGTTTGGTTTTTATATCCAGTGACACTCTGTTAGGTTGGACGGCCTTCTCATATGGGAATGGGCTTTTGAATGAAGAGAGAAGACACAGGTTAGGGACTAAGAATCAGTTTCATAGACATTTAAAAAAGCATCAACTGGAAATTAACACTTTAAATCTGCTCCATGCAACAGTTAAGTTCAGAAAGGGGGGGGGGGGCGGAGCTAAAGAATGTCAATCTGTGTAAAATCCCATATTGATAAATGTGACATGGTGAATGCAGAGCCACTCCAATAGATGTCAGCTTTAATACAGAACCCCTCTCCCTGCAAGTGGACTCCAGGAGTGAGCAGGGCAGCGCAGATACAAACATGAGCCCTTTAAGGACTTGGTAATTTTTAACAACAGTTCCTCTGTTGGTTATTTAGCAAGGTGTGCGCATTATTTTTCTACAAGCACAGGGCAAGATGACTATTCCTTTCTTTCCCCCTCTTCTTCTTCTTTTTATTTTTTAATGGTAAGCACGTTCCTTTGCAGGGTTTAGAAATCTCTCTAGTCCAAAACGGAACAAAAAAGACCTCCCCGTGTGCCTTTTCTTGGTCAGGGCTGATGAAGCCGTATAGAAATGTAAATGTAATGTACAGACCCGTACGTGGGAAGCTTGTGTCTCTCTCTCTTCCCTTGTCCAAGCTCCCTTGGAAAAAAAAAAAAAAAAGCTCCAGTTTTGCTGCGTGTGTACATCTCTTGTGTGAGGGCATTTAATTAGCTACAAGTTACAACAAAGGCTCTTGAAAGGACAATATATTGGCAGTGCCCAGGCCTTTATTTTCGTTCGGTGAGCAGCTCCCTGTTTAACTCCCTTATCAAGGGCCGCCTGGGCTGCACCGGACTAAATTGGGAACGTCTCCACGCGGCTGGACAAATAGATTTTTTGGTAAACTGATTTAGCCTTTTCATTGTTTGCATTTCATTACGGAGCAGCCTCCAGGTCACAAAAATCGGTATTCATTCAAAACAGAGAATTTAGAGATAGGACTGGAGCCAGATTAGAAAATATTGCACAGGTCAGGCCTATTAAACGTAGAATAACAGCGAGCCAGTGACTCACGGGCTTGCCCTTAGCAGGGGAGGGAGTCACATTCCCCAGGTCAGGAGTCAGACTCCGGACTTGGGACGTGGCCTTGGCCGCATCTTCAAGGCCATCTCCAGGGAAAAACGGGGAAGTCTGAAGCATCTGGCTGGACAGACACCAGAAAAGGGACAGGCTTGTCTGTCATGTGCATCTTAAACCTCGTTCTCCCCAGGGTCGCGAGGTGAGGATTTTACATCTTTAAATCTCCCTGTGCCTTGGTCTGAAATACCTGCTCTTCAGATTTTGGGGTTCCCTGACCCTTGTCGAAGAGGCATATTAGGGAAATTCACTTTGAAAAGAGGTTGAACGCTGAGCCTGCTTTTTCTTCTTTCTTCATCTGTCTTTTTTTTTTTTTTTTTTTAAATCCTTGCGTTTGGACAGCATCTCAAACCTGAGCATGCATTAGAGCAGCGGTTCTCAACCTGTGGGTCGTGACCTATTTGGCGGTCGAACGACCCTTTCACAGGGGTCGCCTAAGACCATCCTGCATATCAGATATTTACATGACGATTCATAACAGTAGCAACATGACAGTGATGAAGTAGCAACGAAAATAATTTTATGGTTGGGTCACAACATGAGGAACTGGATTTAAAGGGCCAGAAGGTTGAGAACCACTGCATTAGAATGACCTGGATGATTTGCTAACACATCGGTGTCCGGAGCACCCTCAGGGTTTCTCCAGGTAGGACGGAGAATGTACACGGAGCAGTTTCCAGGTAGCACCGTGCTTCTCTTTGGGAAACCCTGGTAGAGACTGTCCTGTGTCCTTAGAGAAGCACAATTAGCATTTCAAAGAACTGGCCAGAGAAATCCACTGGGCCTGAGCCCTGGGCAGCTGTGTCCCTTAAGCTCAGGTGGAAAGTCCGAAAGATCACCCGGAACAGTCAGGTGCAGGGATCCTCTTGGCTACGTGTGATTCAAACAAATCAAGCTCCGGCTCTGTGACATCTTATTCCTGCCTCTTCGGAATCCCTGCCTGTTTCCCACAGCCCGGCGGCTTTTTACTTCCGATTAATGAGTCTTTAGAGATCATCTTTTGTGCACTTGTCCTAAGAGCTGGGATTAGTTAGAGAGATGAGCGGAATGCAGTTTTATTCTCAAGAAGCTTATAGTCATGGGGGAGTCAAACCAATGGCGGGGAAACGTCAATAGCATTTGCTTAATGGTGAGGATGGAGGGATGCCGGCTCCGTCCTGTAAGACGCCTCTTCTGACCCCCTGGTGTGGACTAAATATTAAGGATAAGTAGGATTTTGCTAAGTGGGAGGAACAGGGAAAGGCAGAAAACAGTGAAGTGTGTGTGTGTGTGTGTGTGTGTGTGTGTTCAGGAATCTGCCAAGAGTTAGAAAGTTCTAGAATTTTTAATGCATACGCCAGTCTTTTTTTTTTTTTTTTTTACCTTTCAGGTCTGGTATCTGGTATCTCCACTAGTAGTTTGCCCTCTCCCCCCCAATACATCCCTAACCTTCTACTCCCCCCACCTCTGATGCTATTTATTATTATCTATTAGAAAAATTAGCCTCATTCATTATAACACCATTCAAACAATGCCTAGGAATATAAGGAAGAAAAGGGAAAGCAACTCAATTCTGTTGTTTATGGTACCATGTTAGTATTTTGTCAAAATATTCCATATCTGTTCTTATTCTGAAGCACAGGGTTACAGCTTTAGTTTTTAAAAATATGTTCCTATTGATTTTGTTGTTGTTAGAGAGTGAGGAAGGGAGAGGGAGAGAAAGAAACATTGATGAGAGAGAGAAACATTGATCAGCTGCCTCCTGCATACCCCCTACCAGGGACTGAGCCCACAAAATCAGGGCATGTGCATGTGCCCTGATCAGGAATCGAACCGGCAAACCCTCGGTACATGGGATGATGCTCAACCAACCGAGCCACACCAACCAGGGCTGGAGCACCCAGCACCTCAGTGATCAACACCTCCTGGGTCACTTTTTCACCTGGGTGCCTGGCAGCACTGCACATGTTAGTTAAATGTCATAAACTGATGGATCCGTGACAATGTGGCTTCTCAGCCTTACATCACCCGGTAAAGCTGAGGCCCCCAGATGCTTTCCCATTTTCCACCCCCAAAGCTTAATTTTACCCTTTCCTCTTGTCTTCAACTTAGACTGCAGTTGGTAATTTCCGGTGAGAGTCATTTACAAATATGATTTTACGTACTCAAAACTAGTAGACAATTGTTCCAGAGGTTCTCCTGGGGAGAGGGGTGGCGAGAGGGCAGGGTTTTGCCATCACTGCAACAAAACGAATACGGAAAAGTGTAGTCAGCATTTTCTTCTTTTCCACTGGATGGAAGGGATCCGACCATGACCACCTTGCTTCCCTCCCAAGTCAAAAAACAGTTTCAGTAAGAGAGTTGTTAATTATGAAAATGAGATTGTAATTATGAAAATAGTGATTGAGATACTGACAGGATTTCCTCAGAAAAACATTGAAACTCATTTGCAAAACAGACAACGTGGATGTAACAATTTTTATTTTTTTTTGTGGGAGGGTAAGGGGGGGGGGTTCCAAAGCATCAATTTCTTGACTCATTTATCAAGAGCCCGAAATGTCCAGATTACAGCACTGGGCACAATCTGATGATTAAAGGCCATCAAGGTGCTTACTAAAGGGAGAGTGAAGAGACATAGTCCAAGATTCCTTGTGCAAACCAGGTAGACCAGTTAGTGCAAAGCATTATGGGACACAGGAGAGAGTCCTTGATCCCCCCTGGGGTCCCCTGGAGAAGGCTCATGGAGGAGACATTTCAGCCACCTGGAAATACGGGAAGGGGTTGCCCAGGAGACTGTGGCTCCGTGGTTGAGCTTTGGACCAGGAGGTCATGGTTTGATTCCCGGTCAGGGCACATGCCCAGGTTGCAGGCTCGATCCCCAGTGTGGGGTGTGCAGGAAGCAGCCAGTCAATTTTTCTCTCTCATCATTGATGTTTCTATCTCTGTCTCCCTCTCCCTTCCTCTCTGAAATCAATAAAAATATATTTTTTAAAAATGAATACTGGAAGGGGTTTCTATGGATTGTGTCACTAAACATTACAGCTATAATTCAAGAAAAGGAGCCTTTTCTTTGTAACTCTACATGGTCTATTTATAAAATGTAACTCCCCCCACCCCGCAGTAAGACCCCATGAATTAAGTCTGGTAAAAGTAAAATGTTTACCTTTACATTCTCTGCATCTCAACACATTGACAGGGATTGAATAATTGAATAGGAGTAACTGCTCAATCGATGGGCACGAGGCCATTGGTGGGGCCAAACTGGAAAAGTCTAACCACAGAAAGAGCCCATTAAAGCTCATATTGTCTCATTTAATCATCTTTGCTAATAGAGAAAACGAGTTGTGGCCGCACGTCCTTCCAATATCTTTGCCATAACACACCCAGGCCCAAGAGCACCCGGCACTGAGCAAGGTGTCCCCTCCCACAGCCTTCTGGAGAAACTGGAAAGATGGAATTGAATAATTCTGAAGAGAACACGGGGTTATAAAGCTGTTCCATTACCTGCGTCGATCATAGTTCTCTTTTTTATTAATGAAGAAGTCTTGGAGAAATTCCAGGCCAATAGGGTGATTTTAAAATTTAATTTAAATTTTTAAAAATTATCATTGCCTCTGTCCCGATGAAGAATGGTTTTGTGCCTCCTCAGGGCTCTTTGTTCCTTGGCTGCGAGACCTGAGAATTAGACGATGGTGGCTTTGCTGTGAAACTGAGGGAAAGGGAACTAAGCTATGGGCGCTACACGCAGCCTTTCCTACAGAGAAACCCATTACAGAGAAGAGAAGCTGAGACGTCCTGTTTCTGTTGTGTATGTCAAGTTCTCACTTGTATGTGTTTTTCCCAGGAGACTTACACAGGGTCTGACTGGAGCAGACATCCTAAAGGGGAACAACATTTCTTTAGATTAAAGGAAGAGACGGGCATGTAATGATCAGATGCGGTTTTATTCCACTTTCCTAAAACAGAACAATTTCGGGTGCACAAGAATGCATACCGGGGAGTGCTTTTCTGTGCTCCTTGCATGTCTTTGAAAGAGGAGGATACAAAAAGATTTATTGGGAACAGCTTCAGATTGGGAGTGCAAACAGATTGGGATGTGGAATTTAAAAAGCAAGACATTTAGGCCCTGACTTTGCAGCATAACAGCCTAATGTCTTTGGCCCATCCAATAAACTCTTTGGACCTCCTCTGTTTGGTCTTCTATACAATGGGAATAATAATAATATAGCTTCGACCTGCCCCGCAGTGTTGTTGAGAGGAACAAAAGATACATGTGTGAAACTGCTTTGTTCAAGTTGAAGTGTTGCAAAAATATTAGATATTCTACTTATTAATTATAATTTTAAAATTTTCCAAGTAGCTGATTTTAAAAATCTAAAAGTTTGCAAAATCTTACTCTTTTGTTAAATTTTACCTCTTTGTTTAGAGCTCTCATTTATTTTTTTAAAATATATTGTTATTGATTTCAGACAGGAAAGGAGAGGGAGAGATTGAAACACCCATCAGAGAGGATCATTGATCGGCTGCCTCCTCTACACCCCCCATTGGGGACCGAGCCCAAAACCTGGGCCTGTGCCCTGATTGGGAATCAAACTGTGACCTCCTGGTTTGAATTCGATGCTCAACCACTGAGCCATACCAGCCAGGCTAGAGTGCTTCTTTATTGAAAGATGAATTAACCTGCTTCCTTTCTCACTAATGAAAATATTCTTTCATTGACTCCATTTTCTCATTCAAGGTGATCACGGAGCTAGAGAAACACAGGGTCTTGAAGGATGTTATTTGCTACAAAAGCAGCACCAGGTTGGGTGGGAGGAAGCTCAGGATACAAATAGCTGAGCACTTAGTGACAGACTCCAGGTGAGATAAGAGGCCTCCGGGAGTCAGCGTCTGGGAGTGTCCCCAGGCTCCTTGTCCTTCCCCGTCACCATTTCTGTTATTTTAATCTCCCAGGGCAGCAGGAAAGGAATTCTCTGTCTCACTCTTTTTTTTTTTTTTTTTGCTTCCAAAGTGTGATTTTTTCCCCCCCAGAAAATTTCCGGGTCTCTCCCTGATGTGCTGTGTTCTCAGCAGAGCCTGGCTCTTGGAATGCAACCATGGGCTTGAACATACAGGACTTGGTTAAATCATTACAGGCAGTGAGCAGAGGTAGAGAGTGGCCTACATGCAAGACCTTTGTCTTTTCCTGCGGATTAATTCCCTTCTTCTTCTCCGATAAGAGGAGAAATCCACCTTTTTTTTTTCTAATAGTATTCAGTATACAGTGGAATAAATACATAAGAGAATCAGTGGAAGTTAAGTGCTAGAGTACCTAGCAGGCCTGTCCTGTCTTCTCTTTTTTAAAGTCACCTTATCTTTGCTCGGCTGGACAGCATGGCTCAGTGGTTGAACATGGACCTGTGAACCAGGAGGTCATGGTTTGATTCCCAGTCTGGGCACATGCCCAGGTTGCAGGCTAGATGTTTCTATCTCT
>NW_006289087.1:5610591-5619051 GCF_000327345.1 Myotis davidii
GAGATTTATAAATAACATGGCTAATATTTTCAGGAAGCTCATTATGTGTAGAATGATAAATTTTTATCCAGACTCAGACACTTTGAGATTATAAGGAGGAAATACTGTACATTCTTAGGGTTAGGACAACTGGCATAAGTCAGATTGCCCGTGGCCCACAGGGTCACACGGTTCTCCCAACTAGGACCAGATACTGTGCTAAATTGGCTTAACTCAATAAATCCCCGTAACAGTTTTACAAGATTGTTATGGTTGTTATTCCCATTAAATAGAGGAGGAAACTGAGGCATAGATGCAGGAAGTGACTCTCATCCAAAGCCTCCTCCGAGCCCAAGGCATACCACACTCTTACTGTCGGGCCTTCTGGTCTCCTCACTTCTACTGGGCATGACTAACACACCCACCTCTAATTAATTCCCAGTTCAGGGAAGCAGGCTTTCATCAAATGTATGCATTTATAAAAAAAGAACCTTAGAAATGTGTCAGAAAGTTCTAACATTAAAAACAAACAAACAAAAACACACATTGCCCAGCTGGTGTGGCTCAATGGTTGAGCTTCGATCTATGAACCAGGAGATCACAGTTCGATTCCCAGTCAGGGCACATGCCTGGGTTGTGGGCCCAATCCCCAGTGGGGGTGTGTAAGAGGCAGCCAATCAATTATTCTCATCATGGATGTTTCTCTCCTCTTTCCTTCTCCCTTTCTCTCTGAAATACACACACACACACACACACACACACACACATATATTCAAACATGTAATAATCTCTTTAAGCCTGTTTATGTAGACACCAGATGTAAATATTTCACTTCTTTTTTTACTGGTCCTTTGAAAATTTGGGCAAAAGGGTTAAATGAAGAGAGGAATTTCAGATAGTTTTGAAAATTTATATACATTAGGAATAAAAATACTTTGTCCTTTTTTGGTATTTCATGGGTGTATATATATATGTGTGTGTGTGTGTGTGTGTGTGTGTGTATGTGTGTGTATACACACACACATATATATTAGCTTCAAAAATGTTATATGTTAGATGGGTGGTTAATGTGGATAATTTGATCATTTTTCTGGTATCAGAGCAAGTGTTGCTTATTCTGAAATCTGTCATTGGTGTTCCCTGCCCCCTCCTTTTCTGTCTCCACTCCCCTCCCCCCTTCCCCTCCGAGTTCAGCCGCCCTTTATTTTTGGACAAGACGATCACACACATGATTGAGTCAACAATTTATGGCTTTTAAAAATAGGGATTTTGTCCTCTCATAGGTTTATTGTTTATCATAATCATCTTTCAAGTGAAAAGGCTAATTTACTCTTTCTATAGGAATATTTTAAGCTTGATTATCATAATATTACAGCTGCCTGAAAAGGTCTAAAACGGGACACTGACCTTGAATGTTTTCTGCAATTTAGCTCGTGGTGCTTAACATTCAAGAAAGAGTATAACTGCAACTCGTGTATTAATGTGTAATCTCAAAATGTTAACGATTGCTCTGTAAATACATGCCATGCAGATTGTAGAGAGCTTGTAGGGCACTCCCACCTGCATTTGGTGTTTTGCCACGGTGAGTCTGTTGGAAAGACAACAGAACTGAAGTCCAGTTTGCCCATTGGAGCTACTGTAGTTTATAATTTCATTTTTAGTGGCATTTCACCGTGTCATGTTATTAGCTTGACAAAAAGAAAGTGAAATTATTCTGAGTTAATTAAACAGAAACCTCTATTAGGTTCTCTGTCTTCCTTTGATTTTTTTTTCTTTCCCCCTTTCACAAACCCAATAGGAAAAGAGTTTGTTTTGTTATGGAGGTAATGTAATAACGTTCCAGAGAATAGGTGGGGTTGTTTGTTTGTTTGTTTTTTACACAGACTCAGTAATTTGGGAATGGGGTGGATTTACAGGACAAGAGGTTTGTCAGAAGGAAAGGATTTTATTAGTGCTTCCGTGGAAGCGATCGCTTGCAGAAAAAAGTGATTGCTTCTTGCCAATCGACTCAATAATTTCAATATCAAAGCCTGTGCCCTCGAAATGAAAGGCAACCGAAAATGAGCTCTGATGAATTGATAGAGGTTTGGTGGTGATAGGAAAGTATCAGACTGACTTCGAAAGAAGTCTCTCTGTTCGGTGGGAAAGGTGTGCTCCTAAGCCGGTTTCCAGCATCAAAGAAATCCCAGGTGCCCACAAGGAACAAGGGCCGTGACCTGCTCAAGGCCACTCAGCACACGTGGGGTCAGAAGGGCGTGTGAGGTTTAGTTCTCCAGCCAGCCCTTCACGGTCCTTTGTCCAGGGATGTTCACTGTGGGTTTTCTTGTGGAGTGGAAGATGGCCCTTTGGAATAGTCTGGGTTTGCTTTCTGGTAGATTGCATTACACACGATGCATCCAGACAGCAGGGGAGGTGGTGCCGAAAGTTACACAGCTCTTCTAAGGTGTCTGATCTCCAGGACAGGCCAGCAAAAGTGGCCGGACTGCACGGCGATTTGCAGATCTAAATCTGTAGCGCCTCTGCTGAGTTTTAAATATTTCACTGATGGCAAAGGTGCAATTCAGAATCAAAATTGGCTCCCAAAAGAATTAGGAAACTATAAACATTTTAAAACAGATGCGTTCTGTTAATTTTCAGAAAGAGAGGGGGAACCTAAAATAGCCATTCCTCTGCAATCATTGGCAAGGCCAAGCATTTTCTCGTCTCCTGTTAGCAGTGTAAGCACACACTGTTGGGATGTTTCAGGAAATGTTTCTGATTAAAATACCGTAAAAGTGCTGGTACAGACAATGGGAACCTACCTTCTGCTTCCACTTCAGTTCTGTTTGTTGCCATTCTGTTTTGTTGGTTTTTTTTTCAAATGGAAATGAAGTGTGTTTGCTGCGTGGTGTCTGTGGGTAGTGCGGGCCTGAGAGTGAAGTCTTCGGGGTATTTGTGACTGCATCGTTTAAGGAAGATGTTGAAACTATGCTTGGATCCGGGGCCTGATGCATACTCGACTGATCTGAACTAATTTATTAATATTCATTGTGAGACCATCCTAAGAAGTCCTTTTGTTTGGTCCATGTATCCTGCTTTGGGTAGACTCCTGGTGGTAAGATTGTGAAGTGTATAGGCTGAGTAGCCATATGTGTTTATTCTCAGCTGTTTATCTATTTGGTGTTCGGGTTTTTTTGCCCCTCTTCCAAATCCTTTGAGTTGAGATTCTTAAAGGTTTACCCATATTGCTGGTGGTGTGCTTATTTCCTGCGATCATCCACGCTTTCCTCCTTCAAGGGGAGAAAACTGCGAGGAGGGGAGATTCTGGAGATGACTAAGCGGTGTGTTTATAAAATATCCTGGAAGCTGTCTGGCAAGTTGAGTGCCGTGGATATTATTTTAAAATGTAAATGGATTAAGCTGGCTGCAAGACAGTAGGTGTAATCTCAGGTCCTTGACTTGCAGAGGTGACACATTGATCCCTAGGGGGAAGCAGGCAGCTCTACAAGCCTGCGTACCTCTGGCCATTGAGAAAGCAGCCAGCTCGGTGTGCACGGCGCCTCGCATGGATGAAATATGTTCAGTGGAAGCTCAGTGGGGACTCCACCGTGGATGCGGGTACACAGATCTCTGTGAGCACGGAAAAAAGGGTGTCCGCATGGATCTGGGTCTAAATATGTTTAAAAATATATACTTATGCCTTCAGTGGGTCACATAAGTATCCTAAGGGAATAAGAAAAGTCTGGGAAAGAAAAGATAACTCCTATGCACCATGGTGACTTAAGGTCCATCAGTAAATAACTGACTACAAGTCTTGTCCTTAAAAAGCCTGTCACAGCAGGCAGTGCAGAGCAACGGACCACAGGACAGGATTCTGCACAGGTGCAAACTCTGAATGCGCTGAGTGCATGAAATCATTATTATTATTTTTAAAAAGGTCTCTCATTAAAATAAGGAAACTTTTTTGCATGTCTTTTAAAAATATGTACCATTGGATCTACGCATGACCCTGAGGATCGTAGTTTATTCAGAAATCAAGAGAGTCATCTTTCAATCCAAGATATTTTTAACACTGTATTCCTAATGCAATATTAGCTCCTATCGTCCTTATATTGTATTTTAGGAAAAAAAAACATGTTTCCTTTTCAAATGTCTTTTTATTTTTTTAATTATGAAATGATTACATGTCTCATTTTAGACTGAGGAGACAATTCTTTTTCTTTTTCTTTTTTTTTTTTCCGGCTGTCTGCAGAATGCTTGGGTTTTCTTCCACATCTCAAAGCTCTTTTAATTCACTGCTCACAACCAAATTTACATCTTAATTGCAGAGTTCACATTTAACAATATAGACAGCATAATGCTACTGGTAATTAAGCTTTTACTACCTGCTTTTATACAGATTTCTCAGGCACAGTTTTTGCTATGGGAGTTCCCATCTAGAAACTTGTATGCATTTCGACCACAAATAAAAGGAATCAGGCCCAAATCTTAGATATGGCTAAATATAGGGTAGGCAAATTGCTTTCTTCTGTGGAGGGGTGGGGGTGAGGGAGGGCGAATCATGTCTGTCACTTTTATATTCTGAATTTAAATGGGGCTGTTCTATTTCAGTGTTTTGTTTTTTATAGACCTAGAAAATTTGAGAGGGTTGGGAAAAAGAGTAGAGTTCTGATTTAGTGAATTTAATACACACTGAGTATCTGAATTAATTTATTTTGACCTCAAAGATTATATTATTTATATCATGTAGACTTACAATACAAAAGGTTGGTAAGCAGTAGAGATGAATTATATCAAAATTGTGGCTCTTCCATTCTCCATAAGGTAGCAGTTATTTCTTTGCTATAAATAGCTGGTATCTATTCCAAGTGCATTTGTTTATATATATAAAAAAATCTGTTTTTTTTTAAATAGGACTAAGAAAAACCTTTAGTATAAGGAAACACGCTATTAGAGGCAAAACATCTTCTCTTCCTATATCCTTTAAAAAAATACACCCCAGAACTTTTGATGGAGAAATAAAACATCTTCTCTTCCTATATCCTTTTAAAAAAATACACCCCAGAACTTTTGATGGAGAATTCTTAGTTTTGTACATTATCTGCTTGGAAGGAGTCCTTATCCTGACCAGACTGTGTGATGACTTACAAAATGTTTCTGAGCTGATTTTGAAAAGCATCCAGGATGTGTTATGTACAGGAACAAATACCTAGGTAAACCGGCATGTTATTGGGACGCTGATGTGTGGGATAAAATCATCTATACTTGTGCCTGTCTCCCAGTTTGGAAGCTTGTATTGAAATAAGTATATGACACCGAATATTTCAAGTGCAGGCTGTCTGTCCCAAACGTGCAGTCTTTATTTTGTCCAAATGCACTGAGATACATTAAATATAGTATTTACCCTACAGCCCCAGCCCCCCTCCCCCCTCAACTGGAGAGGCTAATGAGTCCTGCAGCTGGGAAAAGCGATGTGTCCTATTTCCCTAGGCAGGCAGACAGCAGCAGGTAAAGAAATGTTTACGCAGATAATATCCACCGTCATGTCATTCGTCCGGAGGCACTACTTCCTCTTCTGTAGTTGAGAAAAACTGAATTCCTCCTCAAAGATGAGATCACCACTCACATGCCCCAACAATTGAGAAGAATACCTTAGACTCTTTAAAACGCCCAGTATATGCACATAAATCTATCAATGATCGGGGGAGGGAAAAAACCACAAAAAAAAACAAAAAACCACAGTGACGAAAGCACGAGAGACTACAGCACTACACAAGCAGCCAAAGGGGCCCGTGGCTGGATAAAACACAGACAAGGAACGGGCAGGACAAACTTCATTCTCTACCTTCCGCAGAATCCTTCCCCAGATTAACTGAGAGTCTGCGTGGTGAGCTCTTCTTCGCAAGGCAAAACGAGACCTGAGGTCAGAAACCAGTGCCTCCTCCCGCGAGTTAACTTAGTTGGATTTGTTGGGCAGCTTCGCAGGGGGTGGGAAAAAAGAGAAAGAAAGAAAGAAAGAAAGAAAGGAAAAAGCACCGTGTGTACAGAGAGCGGGAGCGTGTGGAGCTGCGGTCCCAGCGCTGCGTGCACCCCCGCGCGGCTAGTCTGCACCCTTCCCACCTGCCTGGCTGCGCGCTCCGCAGCCTCCCTTCGCCTTGGTCCTGATTGGGCAGAGGCCCCCCAATCGGCTGCGAGGCTGGGCAGGGGGGGCACTGCATATGCAAAGCCCTGCTTCATATTAATAAGCTCCAATCGGGGCTTTAAGTCCTTGATTAGGAGGAGAGTGCGAGAGCTTTGGTCCCAACTGGCTGCGCCTATAGGGCTTGTCGCCGGGAGAACCTGCGTGTTAATTGCGCCGCGCTCTGCCAAGGAAACTTTGATTTATTGCTGGGGGTGCGCACATAATGGTTGCCGGCCGCACATGGATTCGGTAGAACTTTGCCTCCCTGAATCTTTTCCCCTGCACTACGAGGAAGAGTAGGTACCTTTCTCTTTTCCTTGGCAAACTCGGCCTGGGGTGGGGTGGGGCGGGGGTGCGTGTGTGTGAGGGTGGAGGGGGCGCGGGGGAGCAGAACGTGTCCATGCACCCCGGTTCAGGTAGCAGCACCCTGGGTGTTCTGCGGGCCGGAGTGGAGTGCCTGGTTGCCTTCTGTCTGTCTTGTGCCTGTTGTGTGCAGGGTGATCTCCAAAGTGGAGAATTGTTCCCTGACTACAATGTTACCTTTGAGGCGAAGCGCAGGGACTGTCAGCGAAACAGCTGTGCGACAGTCACTTCTTATTCAGGTGCTAAGAATAGGCACTTGGCACGCATGCTTAGTGAACTGTTAAAATGCATCTTTGACGGGGACCCATTTTTTTCCCCCCAGGAAAGATGTTTTAAAATACAGTATTCACGGTGATGTATACCACTGAGTGCTGCTGCTTCTGTATTTGCAGCGTGACAGATATTTGGGGCTCCTTGTCATCTCGTGCCCCGGCAGAGTTAGAGGCGAAATTGCACATTTCCTAATGCTCCTTCGGAGAACAATTTCGAAACTGCCCCTTTGCAATCCGGGGCTAGAATAATGCTATTTGCATGGTTAGCGTTCAAGTCAGCACTTAAACTGACAAATCAGTCCATTTAAGTAACATGAGATTTTCACACATTATAAATATTTAAGGGGAGGGAAAAAAAAACCCAGAAAGAAGAAACAGTCATGACTTTTTAAAATTTCCCTTTGAATAGACAGTGTTGAGATTGTAGATTTGTTTCGTGCATCTTGTCCAGAAAACACAGAAAGGTACTTTAGTTCTTACACGCGGTTTAATTCATATTTAGGAATATCTTTATGCACGTGGGTCTGTCTGTGTATTTGGGTGACTGAAAATGGGGGAGAAGCGCACAGGAGGTAGGAGAAGTACATTAAGCATTCCTGTGTAAATGAGCAGATCATAAACTTAATTTCAATCCACTGTTAAGATAAAAATATTAGCATGTCACGGGAGCTGTGACTGGCTCGTCTGTTTGTTGCTTGCCTTTCACGTTTCCCTAATACCAACTGTTATAATTCTGAAAAGCGTGCTTTTGGCCAGCATTTTCTCTGTAGGTTGTGAAGAAAATGTAAAAGTCCAGAAGATGAGCTAGTGCACTATAGTGCATGTCCACTAGCTGTCCTTAGAGCCTGCATCTTGCACTGCTCAGTAATTAACTAAGAAATGAAAGTGCAGTCTCCCTGGCCGCCTGTCAGTGTGTGTGTGTTTGTGTGTGTGTGTGTGTGTGTGTGTGTGGTGTGTGTATGCATGCTCTCACACACAAACACACTCACGGGGCAGGGGATGTTAGCGAAGAGATGGACTTAGGAGGAACTGAAAGATAGGAAGGCTGTGGGTCCATCAGTTTGAAACCCGGAAAGGCAGAAACAACCTTAAATTGTGTGAAAATACAAATGAAAAATAAACAAAGGTAGGACCCCACCCCCCTCCTCCCTCCAGTGGAGTTTGAAGGTTAGTGGACCTGAGGCTGGAGGATTGGGGAGTTTGAGCTGTCTTCATGTCCGGAAGGACACCTTATCGGAGCTCACCCAGAGTCTGAACTTTCTCTCTTAAATAAATAAACAAACTTGAAAAAATCCCCTAGAGACTGCTTTTTAAAAGCAGTTTCCTTGAATTTAACTTCTTGGGGCTCATCTGAATCATTAGTCAAGAAAAGCCTCTTAAAGCAGATGCATGTAAATGAAATCAGGGCACCTGTCCTTTTGGCTTTGGCGCAAGATTCAAACTAGCTTTCTTTTTGGCTCCGTTAAAAGTCATCTTTAAAAAAATCCAGATTTATTGTCTGGATGCAGTTTTGATGGTTACGTGGTTCACCGGACAGACAGAAAGACCGGACGCTGAGCAACGCATCTGCCTCTCTGTCTCAATTAATAAACCACAGAATTTATACACGCTATTAATATTCATAGTAATTGTGCTGGGTTAAACCCCATCACGTGTGTGTATATACATAGAAATGAAACCAGGAAT
>NW_006289087.1:5619103-5633241 GCF_000327345.1 Myotis davidii
AGAGGGAAATTGGACCATTTCTGCTTGGGAGACTGTGGAAAAAGGTTCGTACAATCCATTGACCATAAGGAGAGCCTAAGATGTTAAACTATAACCATGTATTTTTTTTATTTTAGGAAGTGTGCCAGCACATTAAGGAACATAATACTTGAAAGCTTGTTCCACATTTCATAGCAGGAATAACTGATAGGGTAAATAGATGAAAATAATATCGCTGTTCACTTTGACATATGTGTCAGTCTAATCGTTCTAAATGAGTGTGCTCATCACACGAGTCCCTTTCAACCTCTGATTAAAATGTAACATTGACTACAGGATTATGGAGCGGACTTAATTTTACTGACTGTTTTAACAGTTGTCACAGCTGTTGGGAAAGGGAAAGGCAATTGAAACGCTCCAAAACAGGCAAGGGGAGGAGGGAACAGTCCGGCATATATCAGCCTGATCAATTGAAATCCAGGCGTCGACAATGAGACAAATTGGGGTTTTGAGATTGCTGTTTGGAGCTCTGCAAGTTCTATTTTGTATGGTCCACTCTATCTGTTTCAGGGTTTTGATTTTTGCCCCCTCTCTGCCTCATCTCTCCTTAGTCAGAGCTAAAGTAAATTGAAATACAACTATCCCAAAGTAAGACTATAATGTCAGCATTTATGGGATAAGTACAGTCAGGAAGGAAAATGTATATAAACAGTAACAAGAAGCCTAAATCAGAGGGATGCAATTTTTTTTTAAAGTCAGGAGGTTGCCTAAGCAAATTTAGGTGTGATATTATTTGATAACTATGAACAGACACTTGAAGTTTATTTTTCTAAGAAAGAACACTTAAACTCCAGACTCGGAGCTCATGTTACTTTTCTTCTGTTTCTTCTCTATAAATCTGTTCAAAATACCTGCAACCTTAACTGTGGGTGGGGTTTTCAGATGATTTCTTTGTAAATTGCTGCAAGTGACAACCAGCTACACTGAGGGGGGAGTGTTCTTGAGCTGTAGTCTAGTAACCGAGTCCCTCACGTCACTGAAGCGAACAGATTCATTCTATTTTTTTCCTAAAAATTAAATAGCCACTGCTATTTGTATATGTATCCTGAGCTATATATAGCCCCGAGTGCCAGACAGTGGATATTATGTAATATATGATTTCTCCTTGGAGTAAGCAAAAAAAAAAAAGAAAAGAAAAGAAAGTGATTCTGAGTTCATGCAGTAAGGGTTGAATGGCAGTGGTGAGTGGGTGATGGGACCCTGCATTTCACCAGCCCTTTGTGTCACTGTATTGATGTGTCACCCTGCACATTTGGTGGTAAGTTTAGAAACCGTCCTTTTGTAGCGAGGGCTGGGAAACAGCTTCCCACTGCCAGGGCAGAGGCAAGGGTGACGGCGCTGGTCGGTTCTTAGAGTGATGGTTTCTCATCTTAATGTGTTTATGGCACTGCTGTTTTATTTACTGAGCCTCGCATGTTGCAGCGGTAATTAACCCATGTTATTAGCAAAGCCCTGGTGGATATCCATTAATTCTCTTGCAGGGATGGTCATTTTTCTAGTGTTTTCTCCCCAATAAGGTGTCATTGTTCTGTTTTTTAAAATTTTTTTCCCCTAAATGGATGGCTTTTGATAGATTTCTTTGATTTAATCTGACCTGAAATATATATATCATCTTATGAAGAATGGTATTGCAATTCAGCTTTAAAAAATGGTAGTAGAGGCCGTAGAAAATATATACATATATATGTTTTGTTTGTCTCAAAGTAAAAAAAGCAAACAAACACAAAAACAAACAAACAAGGAATTAAGGTTTAAAAAGAAAATAAGGCAGGAAATCAGTTTTCACTCCGAATTTCCCAGATCTTAGAATTGATGATCATTTTGTATCTCTGAGGTCTTTTTATCAGATTTTTACTTAGTGTTAATCATACTTTAGACTTTTTTTTTTTTTTGTGAAATATTGAGCCAGCAGAAGAATCCCATTGCTTCCGGTGCAGAAAAAAGATAAGGGCCATCTCATTAGCCAGGTCATACTTTTGCAATTAATTTTAGGTTCATGGCGCTATTCATCACACAGGGCAGGTAACTTCTCCCGGAGTCTGTTTCACGATACTTTCCCAAGAACTCACTCGTGCCAGACTCCAGACAAAGAAGACCCGTGCCTTTGAAAGGTAGGCAGAATGCCCAACCTCAAGTCAGTGTCACTGGTAAAAAATCCCTCCACATTGGCCTTAGCCTCGTGACTCACACAAAATATTCCTTTGCATGACCCCTCCCATGCTGTTCAGCCTGGAAGGTTTTGCGTGTATTATTCTGGGCGTTGGATTGTTAACTGTGTCACACCAGTGGCAATGACTAGCCACGGTTTCTAAGGAAGCAAGGATTTAATATGAAATAAACTTGTTTGCAGAATCAGCTGTCAGGCTTTTAGAAATGAGAGAAGAGCATCCGAGGTACCTCCGTGGAACTTTCAAACCCTGTAGCAGATAAGCTGTGCCCTGATTTCTGCTTCAGAGCAAATTCATGGGAGAGAGAAACAATACAGTGTTGATCTGTTGTAAGTGCATCTGAGCTCCGGCCCGAGCCAGCTCTCTGGAGAAAATCTTTGATTACGCCGGCCCAGTTTGTTCAGTTTTTATCTCTTTTACATCCACTGGCCTTGTATTAAATTGTCATTGTCCTAAAGCATGGGAGATGGAAATGAATCGCTGCCCTCCCCACTCTCTGACAGTGAAATATTTAGGCTCTCTCTCTCCAATCAGACTTCTGTGTGTATTGGATCGCGCAGGGATGACACCCAGCAGCTCAGCCGGCGACATGCTTCTTACTGCATTTTGTATGTTTTGCCATTGATTATTATTTTCATCATCACGTGTATTTGGATATATGTGGTCTGTGCCATTGCAAATAAGTAAATACTCAATAAGATACTTTAAAATGCAGTTCAGCAGATAGAAGACACATATGTGTGTGCCAGTGTGTGTGTTTGTATGTGGAATATGCATGTGGAATATGCATATAGAGGGAAAAGGTGTAAGTATATACTATAGGGATACTGCTCACAGTGTCCATGTACATGCATGTAACAAAGTGGGTCCCAGGTATTTTTTTTCTGATCAGTTAGTTGTCAGTTAAATTTGCCAGGCATAATTTTAACCTGCTATTCATATTTCAGGTATTTATCAGATCTGATTTTAAACTCAATTGCTTTAACTACTATATAAAAGACAGGTGACCAGCTAACCTAATAAGTAAACTTGTTTCTGATTTTTATAAATTTTTAATTTGTACCATTCATACATTCAATATCTAGTCATCATAAATAATTTGTAAAATAGGAAATAAGCTACTTATATTAAATGCATACTTTAATGGTTTGGGCCCATATCCAAGAAACAGTTTTGAATAAGCTCGTGGCTACATGCTTTTCTTCTACAATTGGATCTGACAAATATATTTTAATGTAAACATGAAAGCTTTCAAATAAATGCAAAATATGAATTCCTTTTTCTGCACCATATAAATATGTCAATAGCTTATTTTTTCTGCTACAAGAAAATATAGAAAATGAATAATTATTTTTCTTGTATAAAGTGCATCATAGAATTTGGAGTTTTTGAATTCTTTCCCCAAGAGGTAATTTTAGGAGTCTGTGATTTTGCTTAGTGAATCTGAATGAGGGCTGGGAAGAAACACTTACCAAATGCTCTTTCTATCCTGATTCTTTTCTGTTTAAATTCCTAGAGTTATTTCTTATTTTATTTGTTTGCATAGCACTTTCACAAATTTAATGTTTCTGTGTTTTTTTAAAAAAATCCTGCTGTTTCCTTCTGTCAATCCATCAGATCAAAATTAGCTCCTTTATTATCTAAGGCTGATAAGTGACAGTCTTTTGCCTTTTGAAGGATTTACCTGGCATCTTTTCCTTGTTTCAAGTTTAGTTTAGATGTAGATTGTCGAAGGTCTAGGGACCTCCGCTAATAAAAATAATTTTCATTTAGAATTTTAGCCAACACCTCTTTCGTCTCTGCTTTTTTTTACAGCTTTGCCAGGTGTTTCTTTTTCTCTGATTGGACAATATTTCTCAATATTTTTCCAAATGTATTTTCCAATCAATTATGCAAAACCATCAAATTGAGACAATTTAGATTTCGTGTGTGTCGTGTTTGCATAGGTTCATCCAGTCCCTTTTTAATTAAGAAAATAGATTTAAATGTTTGGAGGAAACTTGCTTTATTTTGTTTTGATTTGTTCAAATGTTATGTCTTTTTAATTTATGACAATGCATGTATATTTGGAAGAGAACTCATTAAGGCAAAGCAATATAAGAAAAGGTACAGTTTTAAATAAATTGGCTTCTCACTGATCAATTCAGATCCATTTTAATACCCTGGCACAGATGTATATGTGCATTTGAATATAGATATGTAACATGCAGCACTGACCATCAAAATATAACCTATGGAATTCTTTCACACAATATGATAAATGAAAGCATTTGCTTTTGGCATTTGACATCTATTAAATACTTATTTAAAGTGCTAAACTCATGGAGAGCCTATCTAAGATTAGATTACACTGTAAAAATAAACAAACCTTAAAAGGAAATTTATATTTTAATTATAGAAGGCAGTCTTTGTCATAGGCATTCCCCTGTGCTTTCTGGTATGGCTTTGAGTGTAACAAAATAGCATCTATACTTTCCATCATTTTGATTGGAAGTGCACATAATGGGTAATATGCTTTGGCAGCACTTATGTAGCCAAAGAAAACAAATTAATATCGGGCATCCTGAGGGCTGTCGGGCATATCACAGACGTGTCAATTTAACTTCGCTTCATCATACACCTTCTCGGCAAACAGTTGGTTAAGATGGTCCTAAATAAAGGGGAAGCTGCCCCTCCGTTCTCACGTTATATCAGGGACTGATGGCTACCAGGAGTGTGATAGAAACCAGGCTGCTTGCTTGCTTACTTCTCTTTCCAACTCTAACTGTGGGGATGAAGACAGCAGAGATCATTATGAGTTTTAAATAAAGAGTATAACTTGAGCTTGTGCAAATCTTTCTACTGTGTTAGAAGCAGTCATGGCACAAAGAAGTTATTTTTCAAAAAGCTGCATGTGGCCGCCCTCAGTTGTTCTTGGCTGAGTGGTAAATGCAGATGTAAGAAGGCAGATGGGAGGGAGCTATGTCAACCCACCTTGAACAGGGCATCTCTTTTCTGTGGCACTGGACATACATTTTCTGAGAAAGACAGAAACCTTATACGTGTTTTTTTGTTTGTTTGTTTTTTGTTGTTTTTGTTTGGTTTTTTTTGGTAAGGCTTATTCAAGATGAAAAAAAAATTTAAAAAGTAAAACAAGAACTTAGGCACAGAAATAGGCAGAAGTCCACTAAGTTCTTTCTTTCTCCTCTACTATCAGGGGGGGTCTCCTTGCACATGACAATTTCTTTTTCTTCTATTCTAGGGAGGTGTCACTCATCTGCAATGTGTTTAGAGAATTTAAACAAAAGGACTCGTTAAATAAATATATGTACTTCCTTTTAATACTTACAATGTAAATTAAAATGTTTTAAAAGGTGTACTTCTCAGTTCATATGTTGTTGCATTTTATTTTTATATTTTGCTTTGAAAAGGTCTGCAGTTGCACTTAGAGTTAGCAAAATGGTGGGTAATATGAAAAATTACATAGACTTGGGTACTCATTTCAGAGAAAAATTTCAAATGTGAGGTTGTTGAATCATTGCCCTTTGCCCCCTGTAATTCCAAATTGCCAAAGTGCTTGAAATTCCCAAGCATGTAAGGTGACCATGTTAAATTGTATTCATTTTCATAGGTGAAGAAATGCTCTGACAAACCTTTCTTCCCATCCATGAATCTATTCCAATAGATCAAGTATTTTGAGGAGGAATAGCATACTTATAACCGACTGTTCATGACCGAGGAAAGGGAAAGGTACATACAGACAGGCGTGGGCAACAGTAGGTTAAATTACCAGCCATCATGACCTAAATGACAAATCATAAGTAAGGATACGAAATAATAGCAATAACATTAATCATGAGAAGACAAAGATTACAAATAAGTAATACCATCATTAATAAATAAATAAAATAATACAATAATAAACTGTTCTGTGCAATCACAACAGTAGACCTACTTTTGCCCGCCCTGTACGGTTGATAAGAATCCTGTCTTCCTCTTATGAGAAAGCGACTGTATACAGTTGGTGCTGGGTCCCCTCCAATCACCGATGCATGCCTTTTAGATGTCAGTGAGACTGCCTCGGAGGTCTGGGATCATAGAGTCAGGCACAGATGGAAGAGCCACCATCAGCTGAGTAGCCTTGAACTGCACACTTGGCTCATTCGTCTTCTTGCCCTACGCATCTCAGAGAGTCTGGACAGAATCAGGAGTTGGGCCCCTGTGGGCGCGTGTGGCTGCCTCTTCTGTTCCCTCCTAGCCACTCAGCAAAGGAAGGCGAGGGGCAAGCGGACGGTGTATGCACAGAAGCCCAACAGAGGTTCTTGGCTGGGGATTTGTTATTTAGTCATTTGGTTCCTCTTCATTCTAGAAATGTCACTGTTGTCTTTCATGCTCCAAAGAACGACCCATTCATGATTAGGTCCGTCTCTCAATTCCTAGGAACCACGACCTGGGTTAAGCATTTTTTTAATAGATAGAAATGGAGAGCAGATCGTCCGCGCATGCTAGTCTGGGTTATGAGTTCTGTTTCCTACTTTTACGTGGAACTGTTTGGTCATGTCTGCAGAATAAGAAAAATAATGAAGTCCAGCACTCAAATTGTATTTATTATTTAAAAATTTTTTTCTTAAAGTGACCACAACTTTAATGTAGAGCATCTTTGAGGGCTTTCATGATTGGGGAATCTGTCGTGAGAATGTGGTCATGCTATGTGACAGCCTTGCTTTCTGTCTTGTCTTCAGTGTACGGGGTACGTTCGGGGATATTGTCTATCGTCTTTGCTTAGGTTACAGAACCTCTGTGTCTCCGCGGTGAAATAACCTGAAATGGAGGTGCGTGTGCTCAGTTCTAAAAAAAACTTTCCTGGCCCCCCTCCATCCCAGCAGCATTTTAAAAAAATATATCTGTTCTATTCCCCCGTTTTGCTGAAAGGATCGTTTACTTTGGGAAAAGGTTAGTGCTTGATCTTCAGCCCCATTTGTACACACAGTACATCCCCCTTCCCCCAAATTCCAAAGACACTGCCTTCCACTTTGCATATTTGTTGTCCTTTTATTTCTGTTTGTTATGCATTCTAGTTGAGTGCTTTTATAGTGTTTTCTTGATTGTTGTCAGTTTGGGGCACCCGAGTTGATGTCGAAGCAGGGAAACCTATGGCAGGGTAGAATCTGGCTGTCATGTGCGGAAGATTCAACTTACGTTGGATTGTGTGTAAATACAGTTCATTAGCGGAGGGTCGATCAGATAGCTGGGCAGAGGGAGAGAGAAAGAGAGAGAGAAAGAAAGAGAGAGAGAGACAGAGAACGAACAGCGGGCACACACTCTTTTCAGCCACTGTGCCGTTCCTACACCTGATAAGATTGAGAGAGCTTTTTCCAAATGCTGATAGGCTGTGAATAAGAAAAGAATGATCACTTCTCTTGGCACCAGCTTATCAGGAGTGAAGGAAAATGCCAGCACTTTTACATTAGCAAAAGTAAATGTTTTAGACACTCGGAGCCTTTTTTTCCCCTTCATTCCAGTTAAATAGCAGGAGCGCTTTTGGAGGGAGCTGTAATGAACCGGAGGATTTATTACCTGGGCGAAATTACAGGTGAATACGTTGATAAAAGAACCTTTCGTGTCAACAGCAGCTCCTTTGATAAGCTGGTGCGTCTCGGTTGTACGTTCTCTGGAGAAATTAAGTATTCCTTTGCCCACTCCGGTTCTGTTAGGCATCGTTTCTGATGTTAGGAGATGCAGTTAGGTCCTATCTCCATGGCGTCTCCTTGTTTTGCAGCAGGTGGGTGACAGGCTTGTAAAAGCTGGTGTGCAGTTTAAGAAGTTAGGGACATCTGTGAGTTTATATCATCTGCTTACCCAGCAAACTCCTGTACAAGAAATCGTATTTTTTTTTTTTTTGATCAGGAATGGAATGAGGTTTGTTATAAATTTAGGAATACTTGGATGAGAAGAGAAACGGATTTGTCCAAGTGAGTCCATTTTTAAAGCACCTCCCCTTTAAAAAAAGCGGGGGGAGATGTTGGTTTTGCTCATCAGTATAAACCATGAACTTTCTCTCCCATTTTCTCCCCTTTGTAATGTGACGCCTACAAATAATTTGGCGTATTCAGATTTGATGAATGATAGTGCAAGAGCAGATGGATTGATTTTGGATTACTATTGATTACTCTCAATGAGATCACTGTGACACACTCGAATCAATAGTATTCGATTAAGCAAGGCCCGGCCGTTCCGTGCGTCCAGCAGCACGGGGACTTCGGGGACAAAATGTTCACAAGCTGATAAATTGACAAAGCACTCAGCTTTAAATAGCGCTTTGTTCGGGAGTCGCTCCTTAAAATATATTTCACTGGAAAGTTCGCTTTTTGCAACTCGGGCCCTTTCTGCGGGAGAAAGGTCGTCGGTTTAAGGTTTATTAAATTTAACTAAAAACAACTGGGCTCCATTTAGGTGTAAAATAATTTCAGTTCTCACTGCAGGCCACCTTCATGCCTTGAGCTGTTGCGCCAGCGTTTTCGCTGTCTTGCGAAGATGTCAGTTGTAAACATAAAAATGCATCACTGGAAATGTGATGGTTTAAGGTTCTAAGGGAAATAAAAATTCCTGCCTGAGGAGAGCTATGGAAGTCAACTTCCATCAGGAGTGGGCATGCTTGGGGGGGCAGGCATGGGGGCTACGCAGCAGCCGCAGGTAAAACACCTTGACCCAGAGTAGGGCTGCATCCTTTTTTTCCTTCTTCTTATCTGAGGGGTTATTCATCACGCCGCCAATACTACATGCAAAACACTAAGCATCGTTTGATCCGAAAGCCACTAGCGCTGCTGATGTACCGCAGTCTTTGTGTCCCGAGCAAACTTACAGAGTCGCTGCGGGGAAAGCATCCCTGTGTCAGGCGGGCCCCTCTGAGAGGAGCTCAGGGATAGGGGTGGCCACTAGGTTTCATCCTAGTGCAGCCTCGGCACTTGCAGGGGGCACTTGCCCTTCCATTAACATGGGGTCGCCGAGCTGCTTCTCAGAAAGGCGTGTGTTCCCCTAAACCCTCCACTGAATGTGTGAAAGTTGCCAGGTGCCCCACTGGGTCTCCGGTGAAATTTTTTAAAATACATTTTTATTGATTTCAAGGAGGAAGGGAGAGGGAGAGAGAGACAGAAACATCAGTGATGAGAGAGAATCCTTGCTCAGCTGCCTCTTGCACACCTCGCACTAGGGATTGAGCACCACACCCTGGGCATGTGCCCTGACTGGGTACCAAACCATGACCTCCTGGTTCATAGGTGGACGCTCAACCACTGAACCCAACCGGCTGGGCTCCAGTGACATTTTGATGACCTGGTACCCCAAATCTTTACCTGTTCAAGCCTAGACACATACTTGGTACATTCTCTCATTCTGATAGTAACGAAAATGAACAAAACACAATAGAGATGGCTTTCACAGGGGACATTGGTAGGGTGATAAAGTTGGGAATCATGACATCCCCTGACAATACCAGGCCTTTTTTTTTTTGCATGAAAGTGAGTGAGAGGAGTTAATTAGATTAGGTTGAACTACATGAAAATGCCATTTTTGTAGGTCAAAAAATGGTCAAAAATCAGCAATTTTATGTGATTCAACATAATAATCAAATTTACCACTAAACTGTCCATATTCCATAAACAAATTGAAAGCGACAACTGTTGTTCTTATTTTATTTTATGATGGGCTGTGTGAGGTTTTGGGAGACAGATGAATTCTATCTACAGTTATGCCAAGTATATTATAGTATCATTTTTAACAATGATTTCTTTCCCCTAACACCAGCGGTTCTCAACCTGTGGGTCGCGACCCCTTTGGCGGTCGAAAGACCCTTTCACAGGGGTCGCCTAAGACCATCCTGCATATCAGATATTTACATTATGATTCATAACAGTAGCAAAATTACAGTTATGAAGTAGCAACAAAAAAAATTTATGGTTGGGTCACAACATGAGGCACTGTATTTAAAGGGCCAGAAGGTTGAGAACCACTGTACCATTAGTTCCCAAACATCCAGTATTATGCACGCTGGAAAAGCATGCATTTGGCTTCTCACCTGTGTAGCTAAGCTGCTTCTGAGCATCCAGCTAAATGTGTCCTCTTTAAAGGACGAGTGTGGTCCAACCCGGAGTGGACTCAAGTCCGACCCTCTCCACAGTGCACTTGGCTGAGGGTGAATAGTGAGGAAGCAAATTGGGAAAAAGATGCCGACCCCTCCAATATTTCATACTCACTTTCATTTGTTAACAGGACCTTAATATGCTAGTCAGTGCGTTTCCTGCTTCCCCCAGAGAAGCATGCAGTCTGTGTTCCATTAAATCTGTGCACCATTGGGGGTAAGGCAGGTGCGGACCACCCCGAGCTGGTCGGGGCACCCATGATGCCTTATTGGCGATTGCAGGTAGGCAAGGTGTTTTCAGGAGCTGCAATAAAATGATCCCAGGACTTCCACTTGACCCCCCCTCCCCCCAGAGGTGTGGCCCTGGAGGGCAGGAGCTGTGTGCTCAGTTGGCCAATAGGAGCCTGCTGTGCCTACCTGAGGGCAGAATCCAGCCCAGATAGGAAGGGTGTTGGCTCTGTCCTCAGGTTGGAGGGAGGGGCCCAGCTGGAAATGTCAGCACAAAATGCAACCTGGGGTCACATGAGGACTGGGTCAATGGGGTAACTGCCTCTCCTCTGGGTGAGCGCATGACAGCATCTACCTTGTTCAGAGAGAGGAGTCTGGGCACCTTTTCCTGGGACTTGATTGCGCCAGAGCCTCCGGCTGGTCCCGTGTCAGTCAGTGTTGGAGCTTCCCCCCAGCAGCCCACTCCTCCCTGTGGGTGCCACTGAATGTGATTTATCGCCGGCCCTCAGATCAAAAAAGGAGTCATTCCTTTTGAAGTCTGCTATTAGGCACATGCAGTGCAGGGGTGGGGGGTGGAGAGGGGGGTTAAGTGAGGGGTGGTGATGGGGCCATTGGGGGTTAGCGTCCAGGTCACTGTCCTGGACACACAGTGGCCACTGATGGCAGAATATACAGTTCATGTCTCTGTTCATT
Organism: Myotis davidii; assembly: GCF_000327345.1. Taxonomy (NCBI): domain Eukaryota; kingdom Metazoa; phylum Chordata; class Mammalia; order Chiroptera; family Vespertilionidae; genus Myotis; species Myotis davidii. Next base: position 5,630,348 of record NW_006289087.1, read on the forward strand.
TGGGATGTAAACTTCTAGGAGCAGGGAGCTGAGGATTTAAAATTAGTGATTAGGTTTGTTTCAGGTGCAGATGCTTTGGCTAAAGACACAAAGAGTGGCTGGCATGTACATCTGGTTAGAATGACTTGTATGTGTGTGCGCGCGTGCATGTGCGTGTGTGTGTGTGTGTGTGTGTGTGTTTATTGGATTGGCATTAATTTTACAAAAAAACCCCGCAAAACCATAAAAGGCTGAGGAGTATAAATCAGCCAATGGGGTGCAGTCTTTCTTTCCAAAAAAAGAACAGTTGGTTGCATTTCTCCTTGGGTGGCAGACAGGGAGGGGGCGGGTTCCAGAGCCTCCTAGGCAGCAGGAGGAAGCTTCGGTGGGGTCTCCTGCCCCTGGACCCTGCTGGGCTTTGTGTGGCCAGGTCAGCGCCAGAGCTGTTGTGGGCTCCTGGTTCAGGGGTTCTCTCTGAGCAGCGGGAGCCCCCGCCACCAGCAGGCGGCCAGGCAGCAGCAGGTGTGAACAACATCAAACAGGATTCACAGGGAACCAGAGTGTGTACTGGAAACAGAGCCCCCGCCTTGCTTGGGGAAGGACGGCAGGACAGGGGGACAGAGCCACCCTGGTCTTGTGCCCTTGTGTTTACTAAACGGTGTTAAATGGGCTATGCAAACGGCTCTGTTTTGGGGCCTGGGAGGCATGTGAGGGCTCGCAGTCTCTCTCTCTCTCTCTCTCTCTCTCTCTCTCTCTCCCTCTCTTCTCTCTCTCTCTCTCATTACAGGTTAATATTGCAAAGATATTTACAAGCTATAAACTGATAGTCATTCAGTGTGCTGTATTTTCCATCTCTAAAAAATATTATTGGTTGGTTTATTCTAAGATTTTTTTTTTTGGGGGGGGCGCTTAATTGTGTGACTTAATTCATATTTCACCTAGGTAAGTATATACACCTAAGTCAAATAAGTAATTTCTTAGAGGTGATAACAAGCCCCCCCCTTTTTTTTCTATCAGTGCTACCTACATAGGAAATAAGAAAGCCAGAAAAACATCATAGTTATTATAGGGGACAACAAATTAGGCATTGCATTGAATTTATGGCATTTGAGTCATTTTATCAATATTTTGTTTAGGAAAGTAAAAGGTGACTTTAAAATATGGTTCTCTTTATATTATACTAATTCTAGTATATGTTTTATATCAGAGTAAAATTTAGGTAACTGTCTTCTTTATTAGGTTCAGACTAACTTGTATTTTGAAACTTTAAGATTTGTGCACATCCAGAGAGGGGTATGAAATGAGGAAATAACAGTGCAATCAGTTAAAGAAATTGTATTTTGCACACATACACAAACACGCACATACATATACACACCTATACACACACATGCACTGACTCTTTTTTAAGCACATGAAAAGCACATATTTATTTTTACATTTTTATATAATGCCATCTCCGTGATTTCTGAAACTCCAAAAACATGTGCAAATTTTGCACATGTAGACATTTACATAAGATGGAATCTTATTGGTTCTCTTTGAGACTTTACTAAAAGAATTTTGAAATGTCAAAAATCAAGATTTTATCATCTACTCTCAGCAACATCTTATAACAAACATTACCTTTATTATCTGTTATCTGGGGCTTAATTTGAAATGACTGATCCATTCCTTCACACTTTGCTTATACTTATTGTTTTGTTTTTAATGGATTTTTTTAGTAGACTTTGCTACCCCTTTCATTTTAGAATAAGCTAGTTTAATTGTGGCAATCTTAACATACACCAAATACACCAGGAATATTCAAGTCATTATGAAATATATAAATTCTTAAAATTATATTTTAATTCCACAGTTACGTAATCTTTAAATGTTAAACAATTACCATTTGCCTTATAATGTATTTCCCTCTAAGAAATGCCCAGACTCTTCTGTTTACTATTATTAAATACCTCTAGTTATGTACATTAATTAGGTTGTGGGCAAGCAGAGTAATGATAGCGAATGAAATCAAGTTTAGAAGATATTAGTTTCAATTGAGTTTTGGAGAGCACCTTTTATAACCAACTCTCGGGTGTCCAATTGATTGCTTTTAGTCACTTTTATTGCATCAAAAAGATGACATGCATTCCTTTGCAATATTTTTAAATCATTCATCAATTTAGTGCATTCAACTGCATTTTCTTGGTTATTCATTCGAGAGTATTTGACTCCGTTCAGGCACCTGCCTGGGCACTAAGATCTTGCAATAAATGATAAAATGATCTTGAGTGCAATATATAAAAAAAAACCCTTAAAAATGGGACGTTTTGTACCTGAGCCCCTGATTTAAACTTGGGTCCGATTCAGAAAAAAACTTCAGGAATTTAGGCAGCATGGGTTTGACATAAAAGTTGAGCAAACTGAAGGTGGTTTTGGCTTTTTAGAGCCGGTATGAAGTTAGCATCATGAATATAAGTAGGAATCATACATCAAGGTCTGACTATTGCCACAGGGATTGGGGGTCAAGTCTTGTCTCGTGTGAGCTCCCCGTGCTAAGTAGCTGGCCTGACACTGCTTCCTGAGGACATCTTGGAAGATTTCATCACCAAAGTTGCCTTTATACCTTAAGATGCTCTAAATTACTTGGATATGTTTTTGGGGTATTTTTGTTTGTTTGTGTGTTTGTTTTTTGGCTGGAAATGAAAGGGGGGAAATGCTTTAAAGGATCATATAATAAAAAAAAATTCCCAGCTGGTAGAGAAAGCAAAGAGGAATTGTTTGAACTCGAGGTTTCTGCGGCCTGACGGTGAGGGAAGGTCTGACTTAGCCAATTCATGCTCACCCTTGTAAATGACTATTGGAAGATAGTTCTTAGAAGGAAACCTTGTTCTTGATCTTGAGATAATCTCCCAGCTACTGTCTTTGTCCAG
>NW_006289087.1:5633294-5636296 GCF_000327345.1 Myotis davidii
AACTGCCTGGAGAGTTCCCAAATGCCTGGGGGTTCAGTTTGCCCGAGAAACTGGAAGACAGAATTCAAAGTGGTTCTGTCTCTCTCTAGCATCTCTCCAAACAGCATTAACAGCATTCAGGCCGTCTGCCCCTCTCTCTCTCCTTATAGCATCTCTCCTGTGTTTCCTTTTTCTTATTAAAGAGTGTCATTTATTTATTTACTTATTTTGACGACACCAACTGTTTTTGCTTCAGGCCATGAAAACGAGTGTTTTTTTGCATTTTTAGAACTTTATAATTTGATGATTAGGTAACAGGATTTATATCGGCACCGTTTAAGTTTACAATCCTGGTCCCCTTGCCAGTCGGAATATATGCCAGCAATCCCTCAGGAGAATTTTTGTCCAGTGTTTATGCTCGATTAAAATTGATGCTACATATGTTACAGGGTGATTGTCTCCCGATAGGTTGGCATCAGATTTGTTGCAAAATTGCCATTTCAAGTGACAATGCAATGCTTTGTGGTAGTTGTGGTTCTTATATGCTATAGAATCACAAACTTTGGAAAGGGAATGCCTGCCACCCATTTTGGAAACGACAAATACGAGATAAAGAACTGCCTGAGCTTGCGTACAGCTACTGTTTCTGCCACACCAGAAGGCTAGAAAAATACAGGATTTCTCTCCTCGCCCCACAGAGGCAGAGGGCAGCGCACCTTTATGTAAGAGCAGCGCAGCCACTAGCTGAGTCATCTCACCCATGTTTTCATCTGCAAACTACTTGTGAAAATACACTTTCCTCCCATAGTCTTCCCGACTGTTCTGGTCTCACGCCCCTCGAATCCTCCTTCCTTCTCTCTTTATTGAGCTGAGCTGGGATGTTAAAATGGATGCATCCTTTTGTATCCACATAATGCCAGAATGCTTTGGGAAACCTTCACCTTAGTCTTACACACACACACACACACACACACACACACACACACACACCACTAACAAAGCAACAGCCTAAAGCATCAGGACTTTCTGGGGGTGGGAGTGGGGGGCTGGTAATTTATGAGTCTCCTGGTTGTGCTTGTAAAGGATCTGCCAGCGCCCCACTTCCTCCCCCACTCCCCACCCCCAAACTGCATGGCGCTCAGCGCAGGATGATGATCAGGTACCTGGTGCAAAAGGCAGCCGTTGCCGGAGCCAGCAGCTTCAGACAGGGCGCCTTGCCATCTGCCCCACCTGCTGCATTCCTGGGTCCATCTGGTGACGGCAGTAGCTCATTGTAGGCTCTTGTGAGGAGCAGGCGGGCTGGGAAGCAGGCGGTGTGCATCAGTTAGGTAGCCAGTATACATACACAGAGAGGGGCTGGGAGAGGAGCAGGAGGAGGGTCTGCAGGACCTTCCTGCCCCCTTAGCTAGCCCTTGGGTGCTCCAGGAGGCTAGGATGCGCCATGGCACCTCATTTGCATAGAGATGTAGATGTATAGATCATCGTGCAGATTACACACCAATGGGTTTTATCTCGATGTAGATAGCGCTCAGCCTGTTTTGCTCTTAAAATATGGCCAGCGTCAGGGAGGGAACCTTGGGGAACTTCGGCATAAGTGAAACTGATGAAATGTCATCTATTAAGGCATTGATTTAGCAGGAGTCAAACCGCTGTGTGTTCTTTCTGAAATAGATGATTTTTATTTTGGGGTGTCTTTTTTTTTTTTTGAGTGGAGACAACACATTTGATTTTTTAGTGAATTGTGATTTATCCATGGGGGCATTATTATTATTATTATTATTATTATATAGAAAACATTCAAAAAATTTTAACTGTATTTGTCTCCAGGCAAAAAAGACCTTAGATAGCTACTGTGTACAAAACTTACTGAATTCAGCATACACATCCATATATACTACATGTGAAATGAAAACTTTCCATCAGAGAGATCTGCATGTGATATTGTATGCTTGGGGGTCCGGATAATAAACCATGTGGACAGGTACAAATGCCCGAGGAATTACCTAGTTCATGGAAAAACAAAATATTTGAAGAAATGGCGAATCAGAGTCAGGTTATTCATACTGAAATTGACTCTTCATTGAAATAAGGAAAGCTTAAGCAATGTGGTTTTAATAGACTTATTGGTGTCATTTTGTAGCTAACAAACTATGTTTCCAAGCCTGTCATTGTCCTTGAACTCTAGTTTCTGTAAAATTATTCTGAATTGTAAACGCAGGGCTAGAAGTACGAATGGAATTGGTAGTCTCCAGACCCGTTCTCTTTCCTGGGATTCATTGAGGGGAGGATATAATGTTGGGGAGGGAATAGGGGCTTCATTTAAATGAATGCTTCCTTATACATTCCTCTTGTTTTTACTTAACAGATTAATACAGGTGAGTGGGTAATGTTGGGGATGATGAATGGCCTGTTTATGTTTTCACTGCAAGCCCAGGTGTTTGTGACTATTTGAGTTCTGGAAGAGGCCAGATTCTTCAGTGTGTTTACGCCACCCTACTCGATTCAGCTCGGCTGCAGAGGAACTTTAACGGGTCTGCTCTTTTCAGCCAGCAGAGCTCCAGCCTTCACTGAAATAGGCAACTCTGTCTGCAGCCAAATAGGCGTGAGAATGAATCACTCCTAATTCCAATTATAACCAGTGACCCACTTCCTGTTTGTTCCAATAAATTGCCTTTTATTTCAAGAAAACGTGTTTATCACCAGTCCCTCTCCAAAAAAGTCTTGGGCATGCTTCAGTTTTATCTGACACCATTTTCCAACACCAAATAAAATGAGCTATTTGCCTTTAAGCCGAGGCACTCCGTAACATTTAAGGGCGTTAAGTTCAGGAGAGTTAGGCACCACCAAGTCCACCCCCTCGCCCAGTCTGGCTTCCCTTCCTTGTTTCCTCCTGTGATCTCCCAGGCCCCTTCTCCCCAGCCCCACTCTGACCACCCCCACCGCCCAAAGGTTCTATTTCCCCAGAATTAGTGTCCGGGATTTTTGCTGACTCTTCTTCCATGACCCTGTCCTGGGCAACGGTC
>NW_006289087.1:5636359-5642549 GCF_000327345.1 Myotis davidii
TCCTGCTGATCAATGAAGACTCCGGAAGGGGAAGAAGGGCCCAGGTGACAGCGGTGTGAATTCCTCAGAAGTCACATGTACCTGTGCGTGGTCATGATTAACTATCAGAACAGGAGTTGACTCAGGGTTCAATGGGCAACTTCAGGGAACACACAGAGATGTCTAGAGACTTTATAAATGTATAAAGTCATGAACTGTTTCAAGGAAAATTTAAATATACCTTTGTGAGACATGCAAGCTTCTTACATACTGCCATAGCAGGCTTTCACTTACCACAATGCCCTGTGCTTGTTTGTAAAACTTGGTTTTGCCCGGGTGGTGTGGGTCAGTGGTTGAGCGTTGACCTGTAAAGCAGGAGGTCACGGTTTGATTCCTGGTCAGGACAATACTCGGGTTGTGGGCTCGATCCCCAGTAGGGGGCGTGCAGGAGGCAACTGATCAGTGATTCTCTCTCATCACTGATGTTTCTCTCCCTCGCTCCCTCTCCCTTCCTCTCTGTAATCTATAAAAATATATTTAAAGAATAATGTACATTATTTTGGGATGTCATTTACAATGATACAGATTATGGGTTTGAAAGCCAGAGAAATGTATGCAGTTGCTTTCGAGTACGTTAAGTTTAATGAACTAATAAAATAGCATGCAAAAATGCTTGGTGAGAATGGGCACTCAAGGCCTCTTTCCTGCACCCTTCTTCTTTGCTCTTAATAGCGGGGTTGTCAGTAGCTCTAGAAGGAAAGTACCAAACTGAGACTTCACTTCTCAAAGCCAAATTGGCTTTTTACCTCAACCGACAAGTTCTGAAGCCGCAGTGAGTCATAATAAGGATTAGTCATGGAAGCTTGAATTGCACCTACGTCTCCTGCCTGTGTGTGCCTCCCTATCAGCCTCCTGCTAATAACTGGGATGCGCTTTCTGAAATTAGCAAAGGGAAAAGCCGAGGCAAGACAGAAACCTTGCCCCGTGCACTTTTCTCCACGGCCTAGAGAGCTAGGGAGAGGCTCAGACTAGACCAAGGTGTAATGTTTACCTACTATTACTAGAGGAAATGTAGAAATAAAACTGCGAAGGAGGAAGTGTAGATTCTAGCAGGTGGCTGTGAGGTTGAAGATATTGGAAGAGGCCCTGGACGGATGGTTCATTTGGTTGGAGCATCCTCTCAGACACCACAAATGGTGTGGGTTTGATTCCAGGTCAGGACACATACCTTGGTTGCAGGTTCGATCCTTGGTTGGGATGGGTACATGAGGCAACCAATCAATGTTGCTCACATCAATGTTCCTCTTTCTCTGTTTCTCTCTCTCCCATCCTCTCTCTAAAATCAATAAAAACATATCCTAGGATGAGGATTAAAAAAAATAAAAGATATTTAAAGAGAGTCCCCTGTCCTCAGTGTCTCCCATTTCTTAAAAAGCGTTGGAATACCTCTCTTTGGTGCTAATCCATTCCCACTGTGATTTGGCTTCTGAAGTTAGACGCCCCTAAAGGCCTTGTTATTGTTTGCATGAGGGCCCAGCTTATATTTTTTAAGAGAGAAAAAGGGAGGGAGGGAGGGAGAGAGAGAGAGAGACTGGGTGTCTGGGAGGTGGTCCTCCGTGTCTATTTCAGGCAAGTTTCCTAAAGAAGGTTAAATCAGCTGGTGGAACTGCTTTTACTCTCCTGTGGTGATATTTTATTTATATGATAAAATGCTTGGAAAGTGATTAATTTGTCAGGGGAACATCTTGTTCCTGTAAATTCGCTGAATATGTAAGAAAATTGCCTTCCCCTAGATGGGAAAGGGAAGATTCCTCACACCCCGAATAGCCAGAGGGTCTTCCTGTATTTCCTTCTGTTTATTTTTACTCAGATTTCTCCCTTTAAAAACAATGGCTTCGAAAGACTAGCCGTTGAGAGGCATCTGAGCTGATGAATTAAAAAAAAAAAAAAAAGGTGATGGTAGGAGGAGGCGGAATGTAAGAAACAGACATGGGCTGGTGGGCGTGGGCACCTCTCTCTCTCTCCCCGGACCAAAGATGACGGATACATCCATTACATTTCAGCCCTGGCTGATTGACTGGCTGGATTTATATAAATTAAAAAATACAGGTCATACACCTTTCCTGATAGACTGTAAATGAGAAATAGGAATTCCTTTAAACCTCAGAGGAGGAAATCCATAGATGAGGCCTTCTGGTCAATAAAGCGGCTATAGCACCAACTCTGCCTGCTGTGTGTACAGTAAGTTTGAGCTCATAGACAAAGTTCCCGCCAGCCGTCCCCCGGCTTTTTCCAGCAGGGGGCCATTTGTAAATGGACTCCCACGATGGAGAAGTGCGCCTAGCTTTTGTGACAGTTCGAACTTGGGCTTGGCAGACCTGAAGGAGGCAGAAATCATTCCTTGCTCCATTTTTTTAGGGGTAACGAGTGACATCGGCATTAGTTAAGGAACGGTGACGTTTATTCACGCGCGTCCTCCCAGCTCCATGTCCATTTGTCCATCGGAATGAGCCACTTATCATGCTTCCAGGTTTTTCCTCTTTCAGCATCGAGAGTTATGGAAGGAAAACCCCATTTTTCCCCCGTCCTCCATGACAGGCAGACTGAAGATTGTGGTCATTTGGATTAAAAACATATCCATCACCGGCAGCCGGCAGGTTATTATGATGTCTCCTTTGAATATATGAATTTCATACACTGCATGCTGGAAGTCTGAGAATGCCAACTTTTTAGATAAATAATTATCCCGTTGGTGATGTACAGCACACTGTTACCATATTTCCTCACTTTTAGAGCATTCGTGCCCTTATCACCCATAACATAAATCTTTGGTTTTCATATTTAATAAAACTATGAGGGTAACCACCCCCAATCCGCGATATAGTCAGCCAATCACACATCATCACTGGACTGCCATTCTTTGTTTTCTTGGGACAGAAATTTTGGTAGATTGCCCCGTTTCAATCTGACAGTGTGTTTGATACATCAGAGCAGGTATGTAAGCAGATGACCTTATCTATGTGCTGGCTGTGGCCTCAGGACACAGCCCTTGGCTTCATGAGCTTCCCTGGGTAGAACAATGGATGAATGAATGAAGTTCCCAGCATCCATCAGTTTTATTATCTGGGCTTCTAATCTGTCAGCTGAATTTTGGAGAGTGGGGAGAAATAGGTACATGTGCGGGAAGGCTAGGCCAAGAGTGACCGTTGCTCAAGGGACCTATTTTCTAAGCCTCAATTCCCCGAGTCACTGAATCTTTGGCATGGGAGAGAAGCAGTATTCCAGCTCACGTGTAGAATTTTCTGGAGTGATAAAACCAAACTTCCTCCCCCATTGCCCATTTCTTTCTCGGATCTACCCTCTCCCCCATTCATTTCTCTCTATAAACCTTGGTTTCCTCATCAGTAAAGTTCATGCCTACATACTGACCATCACTGACTATGACCCTTTGTGGTTCCCCGGTAAATACACAGGCTCAGTGATGAGCATGGAGTTTGCCTGACCACATATATGCTCCGAGAGGAGGCTCAGAATCTCGTATATCTACACAGTTAGCTACTGATAACATTGGCCAAGTGGTTCATGAGAGGGACTGCGATCATTTTCCCCTCAATATTCCCACCTGCACTTTGGATGAGACCAGGAAGTAGCCCCGCCCTGTTCACCTTCTGGGAAATGGACAGATGAACTTCATGGACGAGCCTGGCCTTTGTGGCAAGGGAGGAGGCAGGGACTTGGGTCCTGAGTGTGTGCCCAGCAGCGTCTGAGGCTGAACTGTTTGAACTAATATTTGCCTTGTTGAAGCGACTTCATAGAGAAGTTTCTTCCCGCGGTTCTTGCATGAAGACGAGGGTTCTCTCCATAGGCACCTTTCCCCCCAGAAGTGGTGATAGCTAGGTTCATTCACATGATCTTGTCTTGTTCTCCTTGGTTAGGGACTGAGATGGTTGAATGTAGGTAGGCCGTTTGGGAAGTTATCTCTAGCTACATTCTCCCCCTCCCCGACCCCATAGACCTGTGTTACATTAATTGTTATCCTCAGGGAATCTGATGGAGGACTCTAACCTCATTAGTGTGTTACATAACTTTCACAGAACCTTAATTCCTAGCATGGATATGTTAACCTTCTGTAAAACTCACCACATTTTCCTTTGGACAAAGACCTCATTATTCTTCAGAGCCACCACCGCTCCTTGCATGTAGTAACTACTCACCAAAGATATGTGGATTCATGCATTTCGAGTTCTGATACAAACAACTAGCATAACTTCTTCATCTCAGATACTGTGAAATAAGTCAGTTTCCCCTTTCTGTACGCTGTAATCCTCTACCAACTAAACAAGAACCATCCTTTAGCTTTCTCCTTTTTATGATATAAATCATCTAGTATTTTCTAAGTTACTCTGTAATTTTGACTTTTCAGCACTATTGTTCTTTGTTCTTGGTCACTTAAGGAGTAAGCTACTTTCCCCCCCCTTTGTTTGATTTTGGTCCTAATTTTGTCATCATGGGTTCAGTTCATCATGACAGATACATGAGTATGCGGTTGTTTATGAAAATCAAAACAACTACCGAGTATCGGTTGTTTATGAAAATTAAAACCTTGAGAAGAGCAAAGTGTTAGTAGTCACAGTTGACATATTTGGTTGGCTGTTCTGAAGTATTGTTATTATTTTGTAGTTCAGAGCACAGAATTTAGACACAGGAAGTTCAAGTGCACATTCTGACTCTATCCCAGTCCTGTTTCCTCATCTATAAAATTAAATTATAAATAAAAATAAAAGCAGGGTGTTAAGTGCCATTGTAGAAATAGGCTCATGGAATTATGGGAACATGAAGGAGAAGTGGGGTGTCAGCAAAGACTTACTGGAGACATAAGAACTCACGAATCTTGAACTCATGAGTGCAAGCTAGCCAGCTAATGGGGCGAAGAGGGGGAGATGCATTCCAGAGAGAAGGGAAAGCCCATTGCCATAGGCAGTTACAAGTCGCTAAGCATTGCTCATCTATGAGTGAGTCTTGGGTTGAAGAGGATGTCTGGTCGTTTTGGCTTAGAGTAGAAGTGACAGGGAACAGAAATGTGCTAATAGAATCATATTGAGGAAGTGAATTTGTGTTTACCTGTATCCATCTCTTTATTTTATTTTATTTTTAAATCCTCATCCGAGGATATTTTTCCATTGAGTTTTAGAGAGTGGAAGAGAGAGGAAAAGACAGAGAGAAACATTGATGTGAGAGAAACATATCGATTGGTTGCCTCCTGCACGCCAGTGCCCAGGCTGGGGAGGAGCCTGCAACCAAGGTACATGCCCTTGACCATAATCAAATCCAGGACCCTTCAATCCGCAGGCCAATGCTCTATCCACTGAGCCAAACCAGCTAGGGCTACATGTCTTTATTTTAAATTACATATGATTTTCCTCATTCCCATTTCTTCTCTACCCCCTTCCCTTCCCCCTCCTCCGCCCCCCACTCTGAATACATACATCACTCTCTTGAGTTTCCTGAACAAAATTACAATTGCAGGCTTTCTCTATGTGAAAACCATGACAAAGTGATTTTACAGCCAGTTCGGAAAGTGACTAAACTTGACAACAATTGGATTTTATGACAACCTCCGCTTTTATGTCCCTGGCCTACTTTTATATCAGCATTTTTTTTTTACCCCAAATGCGAATAATTTCATATCTCTGTGTTAGCGGAAAATAAATCCCTTTACCAGGAATACATTTTCATAAAGAAGGCCAGGCGTCACTCAAGTCACCGGTGTCTTACCACCTTAACTCTGTAATATGCAATTTCCCACTGACCCAGAACCAGAGTCTGCGTGGGTTTTGTTTGGGTTGTTGCTAGTTGGTTTATTTATTTATTTACTTGGGTGGCTTGTGTTCCTGGGGTTGGGGAAGAATTAGTATTATGGAACTAAACCAGATTAAAGGGGAATGCGAATTAGATTTGGTAGCAGATGGCGCGGGGGAAATTAAGGGTTCTTTGCGAATGGAAGCGACAGCAGCCTGCCTCGTGCCCTCCGTCTCTCCTGTTCGCGCTTGATAGACGGGTATAAATCACCACCGCGCCGTCCTGACAGCCAATTTCGAGAATTTGATCTGGTTAAAGACACGGCTTCCCTGCCCCACTCCCCGAGACCTGCTCCCATTTCATTTTCACGCAGCGCCTTGTCATATTCGGAAAGGCAGAGTCACCTGCCCCC
>NW_006289087.1:5642570-5654101 GCF_000327345.1 Myotis davidii
CCCCCTGACCCCCCAATGAAATTTGTGCTTAATTACAGCGTTAGCTCTTTGGTTTTAATTACTTTTCCATTCAGCATGAGTCTTTGTCATATCTCTGAGGGATTTGTCCTCCTTTTTCCCTCTATACTTTTGTTTCTAAAGATGCTTTTCATTACCAGAAGGTGTTTGTCAGAGGCACTCTGAGAATCCTGATTACCCAGATGATCATCTTTAAGGAGGACTTTCATGGGCTGCTTTAAAATGATCAATCAGAAAGAATTTTAAAGGTGTAAACCACCCCCACCCCCCCCAATAGCAAGGATTGCAACAAAATTGCACAAAAAGGTGAGGGGCAACACTTTTCTTAAAAAAAATTATAATAAAGACTATAGAAATATCTGCTCCATCAGCTAAAATAAGTCCCGCCCAGCAGAAAGATGTGAGCACAGCGTGGCAGAGCCCGTGTGTGTCTGCCTTGACCTTGGGATGATTTAGGAAATCAGAGTTCAGATGCGGAGACTCCGAGGGAGAGAGGAGAGCAAGTTGCCTGGGCCCGTTATGTCCAGGCCCTCCAGTCGGAGAAGCTCAGAGACGAGAACCGAGGTCTCCTCTTTACCAGCCCACGTGGCATTTGGCCTTCCAACATATGAAGGAAAAGGAAATAGAAGAGAGTGGAAATCACTCCAGAAACGAAGAGAGGATTCTTTGAGCAAGCGACGAACAGTTGGTAGAAATGAGGCCTCCTACTGGCACTCAAATCAAATGTAACAACTCGCGGGCTCCCCGCTGCTTGCTGACAGCGTGGTGTCACGCACGGGGACAAACATTCACTTAAACACTGATTGCAGGGAATTGCTCTTTCCGCCAACGCCTCCCACCAAAGCCACGTAATGAGCAAAAGGAGAACCATTTCTAGGAAAAACCAAGAAGCCTGCTCCCTAACTCCCTACAAGGGATCCCTGCTCCGTTTGTCTGTTTGCAGCCCACGGGGCAGGATTCCTCAGCTGAACATGTTTGCTGCAGTTTCACTATCATGTAGCAAGTTGTTTCTGGAATGATTCATTTTTATGTAGTTCATACATACACACACGACCACATGCACACACACATGCATATAGGCACACAGGCAAACATGCACACTGACACATGCACACAGACACCCATGCACACAGATACACATATGCAGGCACACACACAGATGCACACAGACATACATAGACACAGACATACACAAGCACACACTACCCACACTGCCATGGTTCCGAATGGTTGCTGAGTGCAGTAACCCCTAAGGAAATGGAAGCCTGGAGAGTGTGATTTAATGCAACAGCCCCTGCTCTCAGTCTAATCTAAACCACAGGCAGGTGGGGCCTTCATTTGAGTAAAATATAGCTTTTTAAAAATGGCAGAAAGTGACTTGAGAAAGCGTGTAGGCGAATCCTCTCATTGTAGAGATGAAGATACTGAGGGTCAGAGTGGTGCCATGACTTGTCTCAGGGCCCACAGTGCGGGATCCGGAGCTGGCCCATGTCTGCTACTCCGTCCAGTGCTGTTCACAAGGCCAGGTTTCCAGGGAAGGGAGAAAAAAGGCATGCGAGCTGTGGGAACTCTGGCACAGTGCTTATTTCTTCTTTAATCGGGTTTTTTAAATTGCAGAGAAGATTTAGACATTTTCTCTGCGTGTTTGGGGACGTTTGAATGACGAACGACCAGCAACTGTTTCTGATCGGAAATTGTCTGTGGCTTCCATTGATTTCGCTGGGTGCTGTGTCACTGCTGAATAATCCTTCTTACAAAACCCCGTCGGCCACAGAGCAAAGCCTTTGTCATTTCCATGGCTTGAATTAAAGTGTGTGTGTGTGTATGTGTGTGTGTGTGTGTGTGTGTGGTGTGTGTGTGTGTGAGAGAGAGAGAGAGAGAGAGAGAAAGAGAGAGAGAGAGACCTGCAAATAGTGGCTCGTGTAGCTCATTGTAATGTTTAAAAAAGAGATCAAAGGAAGAAGTCTTATGATTAATGCCTCCCCAACTTCTACTTCGGCTGAACAGCCCCTGATAGCCAGAGAATATAATCATAACTTCTGTTCATCAGCCCAGACCAGCTGTGCTGGCATCCAGATGTGAACTAGTGCAGACTCAGCTATTAAGTCCAAAGTATAAATATAGTGCAAACGCTGTCCGGCAGGCCGAGGTGTGGCTTCTGATCTCTGCTCGCACTGTGACTCTCCCCACAAGAGAAATGCCCATTTGTGGCTGGAGCAACCTTCATTCCAATGAGGACTCCTCAGCCCTGAGATTCTCTCACCACTGCATTTCCCTGTTTCAGGGCACATTTTCAAGTTCCAGTCCCAGTGACCTGGCCTGTCTCGAGCGAGGCAGCTGGCTTCCTGGTCATTGTAATTGCTTTGGCAAAACATTTTCTTTTTTTTTTTTTTAAATATATTTTATTGATTTTTTACAGAGAGGAAGGGAGAGAGATAGAGAGTTAGAAACATCGATGAGAGAGAAACATCGATCAGCTGCCTCCTGCACACTCCCTACTGGGGATGTGCCCGCAACCCAGGTACATGCCCTTGACCGGAATCGAACCCGGGACCCTTCAGTCTGCAGGCCGACGCTCTATCCACTGAGCCAAACCGGTTTCGGCAAAACATTTTCTTAATAAGGAGAAGGTGACATCAATACTCCGATCTCCATATCTTCACATCAAGACCTGATAGCGCTCTTTATTTCCTGCTTCTGTGTAGCAAACAGAGTAGGAAAGGGGACGCAGGCAGCCCGGGCTTGCATTGACCTGGATTTGATTTGTGAACTCCATCACAGAGAGTGTGCGTAACGCATCTATGCTCCATTATGATTCAGAAAGATCAGGGCACAGACTTCCTCTGAGTTGGCTGTCTGTTTACGTCTCCTCCCATGAGATGAGGGAGGGGTACGGCGGGGGGGCGGGGGGTTGTGGGGAGGGAGGCCTTCATTGAGCTGTCAGTCCCCTCCTGGAGTGCTGGCTTTCTTCCTTCCGGGCGCTCCCTGACTGCTTGAACACCGAATTGTCTGAACACAAGCAAACTTTATTGATCCATATTTCTGTTTGAAAGACCAGAGATTTGTGGAAGTAGGAGACTCGTTCTTTCCTCCAGAAAGCTGACTGCCGAAGAGGGCTGCTCAGGGCATAGTAAATCTCTACGACGGAATAAAGGTTACACTCAGCATAGATTGGGAGCTTCGTTTTGATGATTTATCCCATGTAGTTTCTACCCCACACTCACCTTCCTTTCCAGCAGGGATCCCCACCTCGGGCCCAGGGCCATGTCACCCCACCCTGGGGGTAGTGGCCCAGTCCACATTGAGGCACTTACTACCTCAGTAAGCAACTACCAAGTCGGTTGACGTAGGGTCCACTATTCCAAAGGCCTTCTTTGGTCCCAAGAGAGTAGCTTGTCTAAGGAAAGGACTGTTCTTAGGGCTCAGAGATCAAATGCTTGTTTTACATCTGTTGTGCATCTGAGTTTCTGACTAGGCACTTTTTAAAAATATATTTTTATTGATCTCAGAGAGGAAGGGAGAGGGAGAGAGAGAGACAGAAACATCAATGATAAGAGAGAACCATTGATCAGCTGCACGCCCCACAATGGAGATGGAGCCTGCAACCTGGGCATTAGCCCTGACCAGGAATCAAACCATGACCTTCTGGTTCATAGGTAGATGTTCAATCACGGAGCCACGCCAGCTGGGCCTGACTAGGCACTTCTTGACATTTTCTTCAACATCCATTGGCGTCACGGAGTTGGGACGTTGTGAGGATATAGTTAATTAAGTTGCATTAGGGCAAATATACACACTTGTTAGAACACTTAATTCACCTCAATAATATTGATTACATGGCAGAAGTTTGTTTAAACGAAATGGTATTTTCCCCCTACTGTTACAGTCCTTGAGTGCAATCTGCGTAATAGCTAATGGCCACCATCAGTTAAATATCATGTTGGTTATAAAGTAATGTCATAAGAATTGATTTGAACTTGGCCATGGAGGAGAGCGCTCCCTTCAGAGCCGATGTGATGTGGATGATTAGCAGGAGTTTCGAGCAGAATCACAGTGCCTATAAACTGTGTATATTTTACAGACGTATAGCTGCTCTATACTACATGAGTGCCCATTACAGTAAAGGAATGCTCAGGCAGTTAATTACATAAAACATCATGTATGTGATTACCCGGCATTATTATGCATTTAATAGTTTCATTGATCTGGCAGCGGCTCACTTACTGTATTTAGAGCGATAAACAAGAGATGCTCACCCCCAGATTGAAATGGGTCCAGGAAAACAAGCGGGGGATAAACGACACCACGAAGCACCTGTGCTTCAGATCAGATCTTTGAAGACAGAAACTGTCAACCATCATCACGTACAAAGACACAGTGTGATACCCCAGGACCGTTTCCCTGCCCCATTAATAATGTTTACCAACCAGGAAGCATCAGAAATCACCTGGCCGTACAAATGTAAGCAACAAGTTTTCTGTATCTAAACGAGTCTGGGCGGCCTGGCCAGTGTTGCTCAGTGGTTGAGCATCGAACCAGGAGATCAAGGTTTGATTCCTGGTCAGGCCACAGGCCTGGTCAGGTTGCAGGCTCGATCCCCAGTAGGGGGCATGCAGGAGGCAGCCGATCCATGATTCTCTCTTGTCATTGATGTTTCTCTCTCCTCTCCCTCTCCTTCTAAAAATCAACAAAAACATATTTTGAAAAGATATGTTTTAAAGGTCTGGGTAGCTTCACAGGCAATCAGCAGTAGTCTTGGCGCATGGTGTGCAGTAAAATGTCTCTACAGGGACTTTCTAAGACCTACATGCTTATCACACCCCCAGTCTTGTTAGGGTGCAGGCTCTTATTAGTGCGTTTCTCATTCTCTCGTTCTGAGCTTTCATTGCTGAAAACGAATATTCTCCATTTCCCTCCTTTGTTTTGGATATAATGCTAAGGGTGGGGTCAGGTGCTTCCACAGGTCTCTCTCTGTGTCGGATGGAATGGCCAACCATCCTTGTCTGCCTGAAACTGACCGGTTCCCAGGACACGGGATGTTAGTGACTAAACCAGGACAGTCGACCAACCTAAGGTCATAGCAAAATTGATTAAGAAATAAAAGGTCACTGAACTCCAGAACCCGAAAAGCAGTTGGGGGTCTAGGAGGGATCCTTCTCCGTTGTTGTTAAGGATGAAATTACATAGGGTGGGGCAAAAGTAGTTCAACATGGAAAATAACACAGTGATTATTAAATAATAATGCGGAATCAACCCTGTGTTATGCACACTGACAGCTGTAAACCCTGCATTCATGGGGTGCTTTCCTTTCGATGACTGGCCAGAAATGAGTTGCCAGTCTGTTGGGTATTTATCAAAAATGTCCCTTTTTGGTGTAGTGCACAGCCTTTCACAGATTTGGGAAAGCTTTCCGCTTTGAGAGATGCCCTGAGTTGTCATTTAGGGAGCTGGCCCCTTGTCCCCAGACGGCTTAGCTACATCTCTTGTCAGCAACACAAGCAACAGCTTGGCGAGAACCCTTTGCTTCCTCTTCGTGATGGAGTCGGTGGGAAAGAGCCTTTAAGACAAAATGCGTAAGTTACTTGTTCAAAGGGTCAGAAGCAGCCTGTTCTGTAGAAATCTGTTTCAATAGATGGGCCTCAACACTTAGTTTAAAGGGCATAAAGTTGCCCTAGCCCAGTGATGGCGAACCGATGACACGCGAACTCATTTTTTTGGTTCATTTTTCTTTGTTAAATGGCATTTAAATATATAAAATAAATATCAAAAATATGTCTTTGTTTTACTGTGGTTTCAAAGATCAAAAAATTTCTATATGTGACACGGCACCAGAGTTAAGTTAGGGTTTTTCAAAATGCTGACACTCTGAGCTCAAAAGGTTCGCCATCACTACCCTAGCCGGTTTGGCTCAGTGGATAGAGCATCAGCCTGCAGACTGAAGGGTCCTGACTTCAATTCCGGTCAAAGGCATGTACTTCAGTTGCAGGCTAGATCCCTGGCCCTGGTTGGAGCATGTGTGGGAGGCAGCCAGTGGATGTATCTCTCTCATATCAATGTTTCTCTCTCTGTGTCTCTCCCCTCCCTTCCACTCTCTCTAAAAATCAATGGAAAAATAGACTCTGGGGAGGATTAACAAAAGAAAAATTAAAAGGCCTAAAATTATACCCAAGTGTGTATACATACATGTGCACGCGTGTTTCAATCTTTCTGAGCGTGTGGGTTTGGATTTACAATTCTTTCTTTACAACTAATGATCTCCTTCCGTTAGGTTAACCAGGCAGACCTTAAGATATTTCTTATTAAAAGAAAAAATCCTTTCTCTTCCTTCTCCAACTAAGCCAGTGTACCTTAATGCAATGATGATATGTTAGAGCCAACAGTTGTCAAAGCAGCGTATTACTGTGATGCCATAATGACACCCTGTCTCCGCAAAGTAGTCATGTTTGCTCAAATCACACGCTGCACAGTGGCTGCCTGACACGGCACTTCACGCGCCCGCGTTCCCTTTCTTCGCCGTCACCGCGCTCTGACAATAGCAGCTGCTGCCCGTTTTGTTCCGAAGCGATTCGCATTTTGCCACTTCGGAGAGCCATTAGTTGAAAGCTCTTGGAAAGTAGCTGCGGGAAGTTGCAACTCGGGCTGCGAGGGTGCTGCTCAGGTCCTGGTCTCTGTAGCCTGGGCCTCAATAGTTAGTCTTGGAGAACCATCCGCCCCCCCCCTCCCCCCAAAGCATGAAAAGAAAACTAATTAATTAATTAAAGCTTTTTAAAACACAATTACTTAAATCATTAACCTGGTGATTTCCGAAGGTGGAAGATTCTGAATCCAGAGCTCCTAGATTCATGCCCATTGTGAATAGGTAAGCGATTAGGTGTGGAATCCTGTAACCTTCTGATATTCTGTGATTCAGTGAGGGAGCTAAGGACTTCTCTCTCTCTCTCTCTCTCTCTCTCTCTCTCTCTCTCTCTCTCTCTCTCTCCTCCCCCCTTCTTTCTTTTCTTATATTTGTAAACTACTTGCATACAATTTTTGAATATAAATTGACAATGTGTTTGGAATTTATAAGGATGGGTACCTTTTTCAGGCCTTAAGGATGACAAGGAAGAGAAAAAAAAGTGACTTGTTTAGTTGTCATTCATTGAGCCTATTAAGGTGTCTGTCACTGACATAGTAAAAGTTTCAAAAATCCTTTCCTCCTGTTACAATCAGAATGACTGAAGAAGACGTGTGCATACGTTTCTTCTGAGAATTTTATGCATCAATTTTTACGTAGGGAACAAAAGTAGCAAATAAAGTTGAATTTCATATGAAATATATCTATTTGTGTAGAACTTCTATTTTGATGACTGGGATAGTAATAGATAAATCAGTGGAATATTCCAGCATTTGACAATTAAAATATTGGCGATGCTTTAGTCCTATCTGGGAAATATGGAACCCCCAGATGCATACACAGGTCTGAGAAAATTCACTGCAATTCACTCCAGATCCCACATTTACCTGGATCTAGCTAGACTCTGAAAACAATTAAGCTTGCTCGATGATTATAATGTAAATTGAATAGTAACTTACAGATTATCTTAGATTCTTATTCTTCCTCTCTCTACAGGCACACATAGATACACCGTTAATTAATTTTCAAAAATTTTCACCACCCTTATGTGGTTCTGCACCCAGGAAGTTTTATTTGCCTGATCGTTAGTGTCTAACACCAAATAAAATTTACCTTTTCGGACCCTTAAGCAAGGCTAGGCAATGAGTTCCTATGATGAAGCATGGAAATCAGAATTATTCGTGGCTTATCTCAAATTGTTGGAAAATGCTTTTCAAAGCTCTGACATTTCCCGGTCTCAGGAAGACTGTTAAACCCCTCAAATATAGTTTCTAAATGTTTGTGGGGTTTTTGTTTGTTTGTTTGTTTTCTCATAATTATTTTTCCCCCTGGTTTGATTTCAGGGTATTCACTCAGAAAAGGTTTTTGGAAAAACACAGTCTTATTCCCTTGTGCTACTCATCATTTTATTTTTTTTTAATTGATTTGAGATAGAAAGAAACATCAAGTTGTTCTGCCACTTGTTTATGTATTTATTGGTTGATTCTTGTATGTGCCCTGACTAGGGATCGAACCCACAACCTTGGTATATTGGGATGATGCTCTAACCAACTACACTACCCAACCAGGGCTCATCATTCCTCTTAAAATAAAAGCAACTATACTTAAGCTTTAAAATAAATATTTCCCACAGTTTTCAGCACGCTATTTCTATGCATAATTCTTAACTAAATTCAGGTTTTTATTAATCCAATGTGACCTGAAATTTCTGCGTTAACAGCACAATGTGGAATTGGGCTTATTCTCTTTGGCTGCAGATAAAGCCATCATCTTGAAAATGGCTCTTTCTGACAAAAAGGTGTTCTTTTGAAATAAAGTCTTATTCACTACATTCCTCTTAGAGTTAATGCGAATTTTAGTGCCTCTAATTTTAGATTGAAGTGAAGTCTAGAATAAAACCCACCAGCTGACAATTGAATTTATAGATAGTTGTGAATATTTCAGGCTTGAATAATAGAGCTATAGAATCTCAGAGACAGAGAGGGAGAGAATTAAGACCCGCCGTAGTTTTCGTGGATAATGTAATGGTGCCGAGGAAGTGTTCAGTGTAATGAGCTAAGGCGTCATTAGGAGTCAACTGTGTTCCTTTGGAGGTTTTGTTTAGGTGTCGCTATCACCCTGGAGAGGGGCTCTACAGGGACCACGCCTCAGCCAGTGTGCTGTCCCCAAAAGCCCCTTTTTGTTCATGGCTGAGCTGAGGATGGAATAGCTCTCCATGAGACATCTGCACTTGCTTGGCCATTTTTAAGAAATCAGTGCACACCTTTAAAATGTCTGTTGGCTTCAAGACATGGCTGCACTGGGCTTTGGAGTCAGACCTGAGGTTGTCTTGGGGATTAAATCTAGTAATATGTTGTGAAATGCACAGACTAGTGCCTGGCACCTTACAAGCACTTGATACATGGCAGCGTGGCTATTATGATTTTAATTGGGCAGAAGGTGTACATGAAGGAGGTTGTTCATGTCTGAAAAGAACCATGGACCACTTAAAATAATTAAAATTAACGTAGTAAGTTAAGACCAGCCTGTGTGCTCAGTGGTTGAGCGTTGACCCATGAACCAGGAGGTCATGTTTCGATTCCCAATCAGGGCACAGGCCCGGGTTGCATGGAGGAGGCAGCCGATCAATGATTCTCTCTCATCATTCATGTTTCTATCTCTCTCTCCCTCTCCCTATCTCTCTGAAATCAGTAAAAATATAGTTAAAAAACAAAGTAAGACATGGTGTTGCCGGGCAGTTTTGAAAGAGTTAATTGTCATAGCTGTGAGAAATCAGAGCCGGAGAGAGGAAAGGGAACAGCCATGTTTTAATACCCTAATAACTTCTAACTCTGGTCTCAGATCGTAATGTATGTGCGAAGAGTCCAGTAATTATAAGGTAATGAGTGGAGTGTGGTGGGGTAAGTGCTCTAAATTAAAAGGGATTTGCAGGGCTGTTGTAAGTCAGCGCCGACCGGCTTTCTTTCAAACGTTGACTCGAGGAAAAGTGCTTCGCCCCGAGTGCATGCGGGGAGCCAGGAGAGCGATCTATTAATTACAGCGCTCGTTAACGGTGACTACAGTGACGGGGACGGGCCGCACATGCCGGGGAGCGGGCACCGTGCAGGCTGGCGAGGGGGTGGTTCGTTCTTCTGGTTCTTGTGATAGGACAACACAGGCGGGTGGGCCGCAAGCAAGGTCTTTGGGGGGGCTTTCTCTTTCCCGTTTGCTTTTCTCACACCCTGATCCTGCTTAACTTTAGGAAGCAGAATGCAGTGTCCACGGTGCAATATATTGATTAAGAGGCAAATGCTTGCTCTTGGGATGGTTTTCTTGGGACAGTTAACGTTTCCTGATAGGAAGTTCCATATTTTTGTTCACTTTATTATTATATTTGTTGTTGTTAATCCTCACCCGAGGGTATTTTTCCATTGGTTTGTAGAGAGAGTGGAAGGGAAGGGAGAGACAGAAAGAGAAAAATATCGATGTGATTGAGAGACATCGATGTGAGAGAGACACATCAGTGTGAGAGACACATCGATTGGTTGCCTCCCGCACACTCCCCGACCGGGGGCTGGGATGGAGCCTGCAACCGAGATAGGAGCCCTTGACTGGGAATCAAACCCGTCAGATTACAGGCCAGTGTTCTATCCACTGAGCCAACCCGGCTAGGGCATATTTTGGTTCACTTTAAAGTAACAGAACAGTGGGGGAGGGGTGTGGAGGAGAGCATGAAATCTGTGCAGTGATCAAACATGACTGGATTTATAGTGAAAGAGATAATTGCATTCATTTGGCTGCTCCCCCAAATTCTGGCGAGTGACCATTACTCTGTGGGATTCCCATAAATCAACTTTCCACTGGGAAGCAATTATCTAAGTCCCTTTCTCAACTGTCACCTCTCCTTCCTATAGTGGGCTCTCAGAAGGTTCTTAGGGGCTTCGCTAAAAGGGGTTTTGCACTATGGCTGAGCGGGAGGAAAATAGGACCCATTATATCTTTTCATCTAATTACCTTTTCAGAAACTGAATCGCTGATGGGCCCAACCAAGGGAGACGGCAGGATGTTCCTTCTAGATAAGAGAGTTTGTTGCCATAGATGTCCACATTTGTTTCCAGGAGGTTTCATGTTAAAAGACCACAAGATGGGGAGGAAAGGGGACCATCACAAATCTCTTTTTTTTTCTCCCCATCACAAAATTTGATGCCTTTTTACTTTGCTGAATATAAACTATCAGATTTATGGGCGTGGGCACAGGTATACCGTAGGCTCAAATGACTTTTGCTGATTCATCTCTCCAACAGTGGCAAATCACACACACACACACACACACACACACACACACACACACACACATTTATTCATCAGTGCTGGTCATCATTTCACTAACATTTGTGGGCTCCAGGAAGTAATCTTGAAACATCGGCTCACAGTTTATACTTGCTCTCTTTCTACAGTGGTCCATGTGAAATAGAACCATTTGAATAAAGAAGCAACGTGACTGAGGATGCATTTCCTATGTGTCTCAGCTCAGTAGAAAGCACAGCGATGCTCATGGAAGAGGGCTGACAGACAGTAATCACAGAGCCACACTCATCGGCTCAGTCTTGACAATAAAAGTTTGGTTCGCTCTTAAGGAAATGATCGCAGGATGTGAAAGTGGAAGGGAAAAGTAGAGTGAAAATAGACGCGCTTCTAGACATGATGCGGGCTCTGCAGATCACTCCTCTTCCGTGGGTCCATTGAGAGTCTAGAGCAGGGGTGGGCAAACTTTTTGACTCGAGGGTCACAATGGGTTCTTAAACTGGACCGGAGGGCCGGAACCAAAGCATGGATGGAGTGTTTGTGTGAACTAATATAAATTCAAAGTAAACATCATTACATAAAAGGGTATGGTCTTTTTTTTTTTTTAGTTTTATTC
>NW_006289087.1:5654151-5655442 GCF_000327345.1 Myotis davidii
AGTTGATTTAGATCTTGACTGTTGTTCGCCAAGAGAAAAGAACAATTAAAGGAATTGGACCTGTTAGACCTTTTGTTCATGGGCTGCCTGGGCATTGTTATGTAGCCCTGACATGGCCTTATGCTGATTCCCTTCTTGTAGAACAAGAGATACTGACTAGAGCAGGGGTGGGCAAACTTTTCGACTCGAGGGCCACAATGGGTTCTTAAACTGGACCAGAGGGCCGGAACAAAAGCATGGATGCAGTGTTTCTGTGAACTAATATAAATTCAAAGTAAACATCATTACATAAAAGGGTACAGTATATTTTTTTTTTTAGTTTTATTCATTTCAAATGGGCCGGATCCGGCCCCCGGGCCGTAATTTGCCCACGGCTGGACTAGAGAATGCATGATGGGAAATCCCTAGGTCTTAGGCAGCACTCCCACAAGGGGCACTGTCTTTACCATATGAATCCTTTGTTTTCCCTCCATTTATTCTTCCCTTTCACTTTCTCCATTTACTTTTTTACCTTCTCTTTGCTTCTACCTCTTTTGGTCGCTGTGTTTGACTCTCTCTCTCTCTCTCTCTCTCTCCTCTTTCTCCCTCTGTCTGTCTCTCCCTGAATCCCAGGCTTCTCTGCAGAATGTCAAACAAAGATCGACACATTGATTCCAGCTGTTCGTCCTTCATCAAGACGGAACCCTCCAGCCCGGCCTCCCTGACGGACAGCGTCAACCACCACAGCCCAGGCGGCTCCTCAGACGCCAGCGGGAGCTACAGTTCAACCATGAATGGCCACCAGAACGGACTTGACTCGCCGCCTCTCTACCCTTCCGCTCCCATCCTGGGAGGCAGCGGGCCCGTCAGGAAACTGTATGACGATTGCTCCAGCACCATCGTGGAGGACCCCCAGACCAAGTGTGAATACATGCTCAACTCCATGCCCAAGAGACTGTGTTTGGTGTGCGGGGACATCGCCTCTGGGTACCACTACGGGGTCGCGTCGTGTGAAGCCTGCAAGGCGTTCTTTAAGAGGACGATTCAAGGTTAGTTTGGGAACTGGGGATCCCCTACCCTCTTCCAACCTCATGTGATGGTTGGTTGGTTTCCCTAGTTCTTATCCTTATTCGTCAAATTTCAGTGTCTTAGTTCTATCTTTTTTTTTTTTAGTATGTTTTTATTGAGTTCAGAGAGGAAGGGAGAGCGAGAGAGAGAAACATCAATGATGAGAGAGAATTATTGATCTGCCTCCTGCACGCCCCACACTGGGGATCAAGCCCACAACTCCGGGCATGTGTCCCGACTAGGA
>NW_006289087.1:5655502-5666031 GCF_000327345.1 Myotis davidii
AATAATTTGAGATAAATCAACAAATACTGTGTATTCTGACACATGAAGGAAGTTCTCAGTATGAAAAACATTCCCGCTTTCTCAACAAATACAGGCTGTTCCCCCCAAATGCATACACACTTTAACAGCTGATAGCTCAATTTTGAAAATGAAATGTATTTTAATTAACACTGCCTTTATAATTATTTAAAGTGTGTGCATACATTATTTTGGGACATCCTGTATTTTCTGAGAACCTACTGTGTGCCAGGCCGCTTGCTGGCTGGACTTCTATTTTTTATCTACATTTTATTTTAATGTTTTTTTCCAAAGGCTGGTGGGTTGGGGTTAAATTCCTCATACAAATGCCTTGAGAGAAAGACAGGTATTTTTGGGGGGAGGGAGGTGGGTTACACTCTTTGGTCCTCAGTATATTTCCTAAAGATAGAACAAGTGCTTGAAACAATTTCCCGAGAGTTGTTTAAACAAATCAACTGGCTTTAATATTATTAGCTCTGCAGCAGTGACTGAGCAATCCCTGGGATAGAGCAGTGGGAATTCTGTGCCCGAGTCTTCCTTCAGATGCTGAAACGCGACCAGGAGCCTGGCCGAGCGGGGCCCAGGCTGATCTTGGCATTGATGTGTATGCTCAGCTCCGCTCTGTATCGGAGAGAGCAACTTGCAAGGCTTCTGAGCGGGAGACAGAGATGTCACTGTCCAGATTAGCGCTCTGGGCTTGCCCACCTGGCTGTGCTTGGAGCTGGCAGCTGGGCGCACTGGGTGAGGCCACGCGGCTAGCTCCCTCGGCAGGCGACCCACCACGGTCCTTACTTAGCCCCAGAGAGGCAGTGAGGCACATAAAGGGATTAAATTGTGAAAGTCTAATGTAATAATCAGGGCAGTAATTATCAGAAAGATGGAATAGCCCCTCCTTTCTGTGGCCAGTGATGGCATCTGAACTCCAAAGATGTTGAAGGTGGACCAAATCTCTCGTATCATCGTGGATTCTTTCTTTTTTTTTAAAATCCTCACTCAAGGGTATATTCCATTGATTTTTAGAGAGAGTGGAAGAGAGAGGGAAAGACAGAGAGAAACATCGATGTGAGAGAAACACATGGATGGGTTGCCTTCTTCATGGGCCATGATGAGGGGCCCGGCCGGGGAGGAGCCTGCAACCCAGGAACATGTCCTTGACTGGAATCAAACCCGGGACCCTTTGGTCCGCAGTCCGAAGTTCTATTCACTGAGCCAAACTGGCTAGGGCTTACCATGGATTCTTATCCAGATTTTGGGATGGCCATAGAATCCATTGTCAAGCCTTCGGGCAGGATTGCAGCCAAACTATCTTTGACGTATCATTGCCTCTCTCCTTCCCCCTTTAAAAAGCTCCAGAGAATGAGACAGGATTATGCAACGCGCCTTAAGACCAAGTCTTCCCACGCTCTCCCAGTCCTTGTGGCCAGGGCATTATGTAAGCGGCTTTCGACTCTCATTGACTTGACCAAGGGACATGTGCGCCCAAAGGCCTTGTCACAGGGCATAGTTCCTCTTTAGGATTTCATTTCTTGTGATAATTTATTTCTGAGGGTGGTTATACAATATGTAACACATATACATTTTAAAAGCTGGAAAAAATACTTCTTACACTGAGAGCCAAAAGAACATATATCCAGAGCGCATCTTGAGAAAAGTAATGAGAATTGTTCTTTTCAAAG
This sequence comes from Myotis davidii, assembly GCF_000327345.1. Lineage (NCBI taxonomy): Eukaryota > Metazoa > Chordata > Mammalia > Chiroptera > Vespertilionidae > Myotis > Myotis davidii. The sequence goes on from NW_006289087.1 coordinate 5,657,197, forward strand.
CTGGATGGGATATTCTGGTTGTGAAAGGCAATTAATTATAGATTTCAGTGAAAGTCAACCAGAAAGCCGCATTTTATTTATTGGCTGTTTTCAAGTTATCATTGGACAGCGATTGAATTAGGTCAGCACGTAGCTAGTAAAAATCAAGGTGAGTTTTTTTTTGTTGTTTCTTTGTTTTTTCTGTTGACCAATCATTTTTTAGAAGACTTTGACAGTTCTAACCTATCATCCAACAGGGTTACAATAAAGGCAATGATTTCAATGTCATTTTCCTAGGGTTATTAATTTATTCTGATTTTTCTTCTAATGCCAGTTTTGGCCTCAATTCATAAATGAGTGGAAATTCTTTTTTTTTTTTTTCAATCTATTGGACCCTTGCTATGGAGGCAAAAGAAGAAAAATATCTTTATATCCAAAAAAGTCAGTACACATTTCATTTTTTAATACACAAAACCCTAGCCTCCCAGAAGTTTTTATTTCTATATAAGAATATGGAAAGTGCCTGGCCAGTGTGGCTCAGTCGTTGAACGTGGACCTATGAACCAGGAGGTCACAGTTCAATTCCCTGTCAGGGGACATGCTGGGTTGCAAGCTCAATCCCCAGTGCGGGGTATGCAGGAGACAGCTGATCATTGATTCTCTCACATTATTGATGTTTCTCTCTCTCTCCCTCTTCTTCTCCCTCTCTCCCTCTCTCCCTCCTTCTCTGAAATCAATAAAACTATATTTAAAAAAAAAAGATTAGGCATTTGTCTGCTAGTCATATGCTAAAGGCTATGAGCATGGCCTGTGGGTTTGATGTCCCTGACTTCTTTCCACCCTGAATTGCTGACTCCTTCCTGAACGGGGGGTATTCCTGGAGCCTCATTCCTAGACGTTGCCTTTTCTTTGCCCTCAGAGCTATTTTGGTCTTAGAATAGAATGTGTGCAGCACAGGAGGAAATAGGTACATTGTCTGTTACATCATAGGATCTTCCCAAGGAAACATAATACATTAACTTCTATTTAACTTCGTTTTCAGAGGAAGTAATTAGCCTGGTTTGTACATGGGAGCTTTAAATCTCTAACATGTTCTAAAATGAAAATCCAAAATACTATGGCAATGCCTCAGTTGACTTGAAGAGTCTCAGTGATTTATAAGAGCAGATGCAGTACTCAATTAAATATTGAGGTAATATTTTCAAAAGAAATATTGTCTAGAATTCATTTGCGTTAACTCAGAGCTTGCTTTTGTTGTAAGTCTGACATTTTCGTGTGTGTGTGTGTGTGTGTGTGTGTTTCCTGGCATCGGATGCCAGTTATGTCTAGTTTTTTTGAAATTCATTAATGTTGCTAAATTATGAATGAGAACTATTATTCTATGCCTTCTATTTTAACAGCTATCTTCAGTGTTTATTTTAATAGTAAAATTTAATGTTGCAGATTTTCTTTTTTTTAAAATATATTTTATTGATTTTTTACAGAGAGGAAGGGAGAGGGATAGAGAGTTAGAAACATCGATGAGAGAGAAACATTGATCAGCTGCCTCCTGCACACTCCCTACTGGGGATGTGCCCGCAACCATGATACATGCCCTGGACCAGAATCGAACCTGGGACCTTTCAGTCCACAGGCCGATGCTCTATCCACTGAGCCCAACTAGCCAGGGCACAGACTTTCTTTGTTGGCTGAGAATGTACAATATGTGAATGGATGTCTCAGGAAATAGTATCATTTGCAGTTTTATTTTTCCTAGTTTTAACTTAGCAGACCCACTCCTTGGAACAAATGAGTGTTTGTAAGAACCCACCATACTGCCTTTTGCAATGGCTGCACCGTTTCCCACCTCACCAACAGGGGTCCAACTTCTCTGCATCCTCTCTAGTGCTTATTGTACCTATTTTTTTCTTCCCCTCTTCTCCCTCCTCCTGTTCTCCTTCTCTTGAGTTTAATATAATGCCTTTGTTGTACCTGTAATAGATGAAGAATTTGTTCATTTATCATCACAGTAATGGGTCTGTTAGTTTTTAGAATGTGCCACGCATGTTGAGTGGTTATTTCTCTGTGCCTGAAGTCTCACATCTACAAGTAATATAATGAGGTGATGAGGCCTGTGCTCCTACCTGGCCTCGTAGACTTTAAAAGCTTTTGAACTATCAGATAATTTTAGAATTAATTTTTCTAGAGAGGTTTTTAGTCCATGGGCAAATTTTTTAAAAATATATATTTTATTGATTTTTTTACAGAGAGGAAGGGAGAGGGATAGAGAGTTAGAAACATCGATCAGCTGTCTCCTGCACACCCCCTACTGGGGATGTGCCCATAACCAAGGTACATGCCCCTGACCAGAATCGAACCTCGGACCCTTCAGTCCGCAGGCCGACGCTCTATCCACTCAGCCAAACCGGTCAGGGCCATGGTCAAATTTTCAGCTTTTCAACATAGTGAATTGTAAGAATGTTCCCAAAGTTATAGTTCAATGATAGTAAAGGTTTATAAAGAGGGGGTGGGCAGAAGTAAGTCTTAACAATATTTTATGTTTTTATAAACAATTTTCAGAAATCCCCTACATATGAAGTTTGAGAGTTCAACTCTTCAGTAAACCACAGTTTTCTGTCTCAGTTCCCTGGATGTTACCCACTAACCCTCATTTCACCACTGGATTTTCAGTTGTTAGTTTCAAGGATGGGGAATGTCTGGCCCGTGGGCCATATAAGGCCCTCAAAATTATTTGCTCTGGTCCTGCCAAGCCATTAGTTAAATGTTTGACCAAATGTAGCAGGCTGATGTTGTAAGTTGGTCATTTTGTATGTCCCTTGAATGATGTTAAAATATCCAAATGGCCCTTGGAATAAATGTACACGTAGAAATGTTTTCTATCCAAAGGTAGCGGCTGCATGAGACTTAACATTTCTTTCTTTCACCAGGTGTATTTTTTAACAATCTCCCAATCCCCCTTTTTATAGTCATATGTCTTAAAAGAGATATAAGCAAACTCATATCAGATTGTTTAAAATCTGTAAGCAGGAAAGGAACATTGAAAAGTTGATGTTGAATACTGAGCACAACACATTTTGGGGGCGGGTAGGGTTGGCTCAGATACCTTTCTTGTGACAGGTCATCTTTGAGGGCTTTCTTAAAGACTCCTGTGAGAGGATCCCCACACTATAAGAACTCAAAAATGAAGAAGGCCCTGCTGGTGTGGCTCAGTGGTTGAGCTTCAGCCCATGAACCAAGAGGTCTCTGGTTCAATTCCTGGTCAGGGCACATGCCTGGGTTGCAGGCTCAATCCCCAGTAGGGGTGGTCCAGGAGACAGCCAGTCTATGTTTCTCCCTCATTGATGTTCCCATCTCTCTCTCCCTCTCCCTCCATCTTTCTCTAAAAATCAATAAAACATTTTAAAAAATGAAGAGACTGTACACATCACGTAGGGACATCCTGCACTGCAGGACCACAGTGTCTTTTGCAAGAAGATAGCACCCTGCCAAAGCTAAACACATTGCATTCTTGCGGAACTTGGATAAGATATCTTGATATTCTCCATCATTTTCAGCAGCGAGTGTATTTTTATTATACACACGATTCTCTTTGAAATGCATTTCAGAGCTTGCCTTCCTGGTGGCGGATTATTATTTTTTCTATCATGAACAATAGCATTATTTTGGGATCTTTAAATTATATTGTTTACAACCTGACACCTGTTGCTTTGACGACAGGTCTGTTTGGTTTCTGTGCAGTTACAGCCACAAACAACGGTGGTGCCGAGATAAGTTGAGGGATTTCTTTTGGAGGTGTTGAGAGATGCCATTCTCTTGAAAGCAACCCTATCCTCTCCCACAGCTGCCCCTGCTCCGTAAGTCTGACAACAGCCAAAGACAATGCCAAGATCCACCCTCACCCTGCTTCTCCGGGCATCACAACTTCCTTTCCAACCATCAGCAATAGCAACGGCGGCAGCCACACAGCTCCCTCTCAGCAGATAGGAATTCCATTTTCTATCTCTGTGCCAAGCAACACTCAATTACTTTCAAAAGATTACAGCCGGGCAGTGTTGCATCATAGTTCAGAGCACGGAACTATGTATTTATTTTTTAATTTTATTTTTTCAACGACAGCGGACATTCCATATTATTTTGTGTTAGTTTCAGGTGCACAGCACAGTGGTTAGACAATCATATACTTTTAAAAAATATATTTTTATTGATTTCAGAGAGGAAGGGAGAGGGAGAGAGATGGAAACATCAATGATGAGAGAGAATTATGGATCAGCTGCCTCCTGCACGCCCCCTACTTGGTATTGAGCCTGCAACCTGGGCATGTGCCCTTGACCGGAATCGAACCTGGGACCCTTCAGTCAGCAGGCTGACACTCTATCCACCGAGCCAAACTGGCTAGGGCGACAATCATGTACTTTGCAAAGTGTTCCCCTTGGTCTTTCTAGTACCCACCTGGCACCATACATAGTTATTACAGTATTATTGATGATCGTCTCTAGGCTGTACTTTACCAATCCCCGTGATTGTTTTGTAACTACAGATTTGTACTACTAATCCCTTCACCTTTTACACCCCACCCCCAAGGCCCCTCCCCTCTGGCAAGTATCAGTCAAGAGCACAGACTGTGCATCCCGTGTGACTGGGTTCCCGTCCTGGCTCAGGCACTTGCTAACCATGTGATGCTGGGTGAGTTACCTCTTGTCTTGGTGCCTTAATTCTCTCATCTGCAGAATGGGTGTTCGACAATGTGAAGTACATAGACGAATGCCTGGCACTGTTAATGTTTATTCTAGGTATTGATAAGTAAGTTTTAGTGGGTTCTTTTAAGGAGTATTAGACTGGATGTCAGGGTATTTGCGTTTTAGTCTTTCCTGCTATTAACTAGACCATATCTTGTAAAGATGGTCAGGTGTAAGTCAGTACATATTCGTCCATCTGTCTATGTGGCCTGCACGAAACCAAGGGGCGGAACCAACTGGAATGTAAGATCTCCTTGAAGCTTAATACCTTATAAATCTGTGTTGCTTTTTGCCAAATGACACACCATTGGTGGATTGTTTTGAGTTTTATTATGTGTAATTGACTATGCTTAGGTTTTTTTTTAAATTAATAATTTGGAGTAGCCCTAGCTGGTTTGGCTCAGTGGATAGAGTGTCAGTCTGCAGACTGAAGGGTCCTGGGTTCGATTCCGGGCAAGCGGGTGTACCTTGGTTGTAGGTTCCATCCCTGGCCCTGCTCAGGATACATGTAGGAGGCAACCAGTCAATGTGTTTCTCTCACATCAGTGTTTCTCTCTTCCTCCGTCTCTCCCCATTTCTTCCACTCTCTCTAAAAATCAATGGCAAAATATCCTTGGGTGAAGATTATGCCCCCACCCCCCCCCAAAAAAGATAGCACTCAACTTGCATGGATATTATAATCCCAGCTATAGATAGTATTGTTTTGTATGTATGTGTTTTTACTTTATTATTATTTTAATTTAAATTCTTTAGTGTTTAAAGTGTTACACAAGTCTCCATTTTCCCCCATTGATCTCTCCCCAGCCATTCTGACCCCCCTTCATGTGTTTTTTGTTTTTAATTACTAGTGGTATGAGCAGAAAGTAGCTAGAAACAAAGCATTAAAAACCAGAAAGAGAAGGAGAGAAGGGGAAGTGATCTCTGTGTGGAAAAACCTTCACTACCATAGACAGGGGGCTTTTGTTCTTTTTTTCTGATTTGGGCGTTTAAAACAAAAATACTACAGATTATTGCAATGCTCGGTAATTGTATACTCAGGAAATCCCATTATTTTTAAGTCACTTACTTTTGGAAAGCAATTGGGTAATCCCCACTTGGAATGCCCTGCGGGTCATCGCCACCCCCTTGGTTCTGTTAATAAAATTAAAACAGGTGGGGGAGATATGGAGATGCTTTCAAATGGGTGTTATAATTGTGATGTCTGCACCTGGGAACAAGGGGGTACCTCCCAGGAACCATAGCAGGCCTATGTGTGAGCCATGGGAGTCGGAGAGGAGACTTGACATAAACTTTTATTTTGAGGTGCCAGGCTAATTTACATCCCTCAGCCCTTCCACTGCCAAACTGTAAAAGTCCATTAAGTGACTGAAAGGAAGACACAAATTAGCCATCGGGACTCAAGGCAGGAGTTTTGCATCCACCCTGTCATTCCCCCCGCCAGCTAGCTGTGAGGTTCTATTAGGCAGCAAGTGAGGAAATTATACGGCTGCACACTAATTGTACAAAAGAGTCTGCAATGAGGAAGCAGGGCCCAGGACTTTCTGAGAAGTCGCCAGGAGGTATGTGATACCTGGCTCCATCATTCTTATCAGCCGGCTTTAAAGCCCACAGCTGTAGGCCTAGCCACTCTGGCTCAGTGGATAGAGCATCGGCCTGTGGTCTGAAGAGTCCTGGGTTCGATCGTGGTCAAGGGCAGGTACCTTGGTTGCAGGCAGCTTTCCGGCCCAAACCCTGGTCGGGGCACATGCAGGAGGTAACCAATCTATGTGTTTCTCTCACACTGATGTTTCTCTCTGTCTTTCCTTCTCTCTTCTACTCTCTCTAAAATCAGTGGGAAAATATCCTCAGGTGAAGATTAAAAACAAACAAACAAAAAACCCTACAGCTTCCAGCTTGATTGGCTCCCTCTCAGCACAGCTCACTCTCCCCAGCTTCTGACAAAACTGGGAAAATTCCCCTCCTGTCATCAGGAGCTGCCCAGTTCGGTCCCGGGTGCCATCGGACAAATGTGTCCCACATCAGAGCAAGCAGTAATGCAAGACATCTCCGTGTCTGAAATGAGGAGCCGGGGCTGTGAACAGTGACTTCTGCCTCATCCTGAGCGTCCGTCCAGGGTTAGCATTGCAGGCACCCACAGTTTCCCTTGGAAATATTGTTGTCTCATTTTCACTTGCATGAACCGAAGAAAACAGGTGCCCCATGGAGATCGTGGGTCGTCTGGGAGCCGTGTCTTTGAGCCATTGCCAAAATAGATGGGGACGTTGTTAGCCAGGGGTGTGGGGCAGCACTGATTTTTTGGATAAATGCTTTCTTTATTGAGTAGTAAATGCACCAGGGAAGGTTTTTCAAGGGCAGCAGCTCTGTAGACTCTCAGATGCATCAAAGACTTGGGTGGGTGGGTGGTCATAGCCAACAAGAAGGAACCAGGCAACTCAATGGGAGGGCTCGGACATGAGAGAGGTTTTCCTCCAGCAAGTAAGTTCTTTGGCATGATGCTGCTTTGTTTTTCTCGAGATGTAAACCAAGGTGTGACTTAGTGAAATCAAGGTTATCGTCCACCTATGTGAAGACGTTTATTGAAACATGACACTTGGCTGAAGGATACCTGGTCTCATCCTAAACAATTTCTGGGCATTTATGCTGAAACTATATGTTTTGGAAAACTCTCAGGACCCCACTGTATTTTTTCATCTATTCACAGTGAAATTCTGTTTTCTTTTTAATATATTTTTTTTATTGATCTCAGAGAGGAAGGGAGAAGGAGAGAGAGAGAATCATTGGTCCTCTGCCTCCTGCATGCCCCACACTCAGGATCAAACCAACCACCCGAGTATGTGCCCTGACCGGAAATTGAACTGTGACCTCCAGGTTGATAGGTTGACATTCAACCATTGAACTCTCTTGTGGCTATTTGAAGTTTCCATTGTTTAAAGAAATTTTAAAATCTTCAGCATAAATTTAGCTACTATTGTTGAATGACTCCTAACTATATTCTCCAATATGGCTGCAATTCTGACAATAAAGTATTATAATCAGATAGAAATTAAATAACCAATTCTCTCTGTATTCTACATTTTCATTTTATTTTTATCATATTCATATCAAGATGCATTTTTATTTCCTTTAAAGCCTCTTACATTCTTTTCCTTTTGACCTTTTCCTCCCCAGAAGTTTTTATATTTTATTGTTTTTCATTTCTTGGTAATATCTCCCTGTTTTGCTCTGCGTTTCCATCTTTGCCAAAGCTACTTTCCAGGGTTTTGATAATTAATTCAGTTTTCTTCTACTTTTTCTGATTTGGAGGATGTTTTTCCTAGTGTCCTTAAAATTGCTTCCTAATAGGATACCCCACTCACTTGACCTTGTGGACATGGCTGTATTACAACACAGTAATTGCTATTCATCAAAATGACCTTGAGATTTCATGAAAATATTAAGTTGTTCTAAGAGTATTCCTTTGCTTATGTACTAGCTTTTCATGGAAGACTAGAGGCCCAGTGCATGATATCTGTGCACTGTTAGGGTCCCTAGAGGCTGTAGGCTGCCAACCTGGGCCTCCCTCCCTTCCCCCGGCCGGCCCTGCTCCCTGGTTGAACTCCCGGACGACCTTCCAGTCAAGGGGGCAATTTGCATACTACGCTTTTATCATATAGGATTTCTGTGCTGCCCAAGAAAGGGTCCTTGCCACCAGGACCTTACCCTCAGATGGGTAATATGCACGGGAAAAGGTGTAACAAAATATGGCATGCCTTGCTATGACGCAGGTACCTAAAGAGATATGAGGACCAAGAAATCATTTTCTGCTAGGCTGGGCTGAGCCATTTTCATGAGCGATTTGGCTGGGATTTGAGTTGAACATTGAGACTTGGAAGTAATTTTAAGAAGAAAAGAGGGGCACAGATAGATCATTCTCAGAGGGAAGCCTGCAGGACGCAGCCAAGGAGAATCAATCACCGTGGCTGCATCAGAAAGTTCACGTGAGGTGATAATGGCCATAAACCTGGGAAAGCCCGTGCGCGCCCCATCGGCGGGGGCTTCGTTAGCCAGTCTAACGTGGTGTATTTAATCTCGGAGGCCCTAGGAATCTGTGGACTTTTTTTTTTTTTTACAAAAGTAGGGT
>NW_006289087.1:5666076-5677845 GCF_000327345.1 Myotis davidii
GGCATGCGGCCTGGATTAGATGGGGACTGGATGGAGGCAACGTGCCCAGCTTGGAGATCGCTGCCATAGTCCAGGTGTGAGCTCACACAGGCCCGATTTAGGTTCCGGTCGGAAGTCTGCTATTGTGAAGGACGAGGGTATACTTTTCAAAGAGGAAGAGGAACTAGTTTGAAAGGAAAGGTGATTATTGGAGAGTGGGGGTGGGGTGCGGATGTTGGATCATCCCAGTAGAAGTTGCCAGCACTGGGTTGAGAGTGTGGCCCTAGTGCTCACACCTGCATACTGGAGCGTGGGCCAAGTTTGCCTTTGTACTGACTTTCTAGGCATGGGAAAGAGAAGCATGCTGTTTGGAAAACTTTTTTTTTTTTTAATTTTCTTTCTCACTAGTCATTGTCTTCCTAAGGAAGCAGAGACCTGGGTTTCTTTTTATTTATTTTATTTTTTAAATATTTTTATTGATTTCAGAGCGGAAGGGAGAGGGAGAGAGACAGAAACATCGATGATGAGAGAGAATCATTGATCTGTTGCTGGCGGCCTTCTGCACGGTCCTCAGTGGGGATTGAGCCCATAGCCTGGGCATTTGCCCTGACCGGGAATCGAACCAGCTATCAAATGAGCTCAATCAACTGAGCCACACCGGCTCTGGGTTTCTTTTCAAATAAGGATACGGAGGGCCTTATAGATGGAAGGTTCTGGTAGTGACTCCTAGGAAATTACTAGCAATGCTCTCAATGTCAAATAAATTTTTGGTGATGGTTAAAGAAACTCTGCAGGGAACAGTGGTTTATCTAAGTTCATATTCTCAATCCCTTTATTCTCAGACATGGCTCAGACAGTCTGGTTGCTTTGACTTGGTTTTCTACATCTATTGCATCGGTAATGTCTTCGAAGAAGATGATGGATGTGCTTCTGTGGATGCAATTAATATTACTCTTATTATTTAACCTCTTATGGTAAAAAGTAGTTGTGTTTATTATTATAAATACCCTGGATTGGAACCCTAATTTAGCCAAACTATTTGGATGGTTTATCTCAGGCGATAATGCACACCCCCCTTTTTAAAGTCATGCACACTGAGCCAATTTTTAGTGGTTATAAGTGGGGAGGTCTTCCTTCCTGTGGAATTAGCGGTAGCTGAGGATTTGAGTCTGTACCATCTTGCAATCCACTAATGTGATATTTACCGAGGAGGCATCAGTCTGGAGAAAGGTAGTCAATATAAATCAGTGTTGACAAAGTGTGATTAACTCTGAAATATTTCATCAATGCCGCGGTCCCAGGCAGCCTCTATGCTAATTACTAGTCTCTGTGCCTAGTTTCAGGGGACTCGGACCGACCCTGGGCACAGCAGACACGGAGCAGCAAAATTGCAATTATGCTCAGACCGTCTCTGATGACAATTTATGCATTTGGTGTGATGACCTCCCCCTTCCCCAGAGGGCAATAAACAGGATGCATTTTCATTAAGATACTAATGCACTTAATCACCAGGGGAAAGGGTTAGGAAGGAGCGGGAGACCTTCCAGGGCCGTGGGATGGAGCTGATGGGGAGAGAGGCTTTATTCTAAAGGCAGCTTCTTGGCAAAGCTGGAGGCAGGCCCGGGGTGCCTCCCACACGCCGTCAGTGTCACTCATTGAAAAAACCAATTCCAGCTGAAGTTTGGATCTTCTTCCGGCTACATACCATGTGGAATGTGTCAGTACTACCACTGAATGTAAACTCGAATGATAAAAACACAATTTCACCGCAGTGTGTTCTTACCCCTAACACTTTCATGGGGCTGAGGGGTTTGCATCTCCTTCTGCAAGTGGTGTAACGAGGGCGAGGAGGATGGTGATGATGAAGATGAGGATACTGTTTACCGTTAAGAAGCATTTACCAAGCACTGAGTTGTTTTGTAAGACTGTGGTTGAGGTCACAGCAAGAATCAGGGAATGTCGGGCATGGCTGCCATCTAGGATCTTCCTGCAAAGTCCCAGATGAGCCCACCAATTATTGTCCACAATGAAGTTCATGTCAAAAAGGCAATATGCCTGCCTGGCCGATGTGGCTCAGTGGTTGAGTGTCATCCCAGGAAGTACGAGGTTGCCAGTTCCATTCCCGGTCAGGACACATACCTGGGTTGCGGTTCCATCCCCTGTAGGGAGTGTGCAGGAGGCAGCCGATCAGCGATGTTTCTCATTGATGTTTCTCTCCCTCTCCCTCTCCCTTCCATTCTGTCTAAACATCAATAAAAACATATTGGAAAAAAAAAGACAATATGCCTGATGCATCCCAGCATTAGTCACCTAAAGAAACCCAGACTTAGCTAAAGACCATACATGCATGCCCCACGGACACCACTAGTTTGGTGAAGGCCTAGGAAGGCGGAGAAAGGGATGGATGGAGGGAGATGGGCAAAGGGTGGGGACGAGGGAACAGCTGCAATGATGTCAGCATTAAAATTTTTTGATAAAAAAAGAGAAATCCAGGCTTGACGATACAAGAAGATAGTTGTGATGCTTGAGGTTTCATAGAAATAATCTGCTTCAAAATGTCTTTGGATCCTGCGATCCCGGAAGACTGGGTCTTGGCCCGGGTGAGCTAAGCATCAAGTGAAAGGCTCATTCTGAACAGGAAGTTTTGAAGAGCTTCACCAGATAGCTTCTCGGTGCTCAACTTGTCTTCAGTGGTTGTCACAGAGCATCCAGCCTCGTGACACTTGTCACATCCTCGTGCCTATTGTTTAATTTTGCGGGAAGGGGACAGGAGTCAGCCACTGCCTGGGGACGCTCACATTCCCTGGGTCTTGCCCATCTGACGGCTTGTTTCCTCCCGACCCTGTGTTTCAGGGAACATAGAGTACAGCTGTCCTGCTACGAACGAATGTGAAATCACGAAGCGCCGGCGTAAATCCTGCCAAGCCTGCCGCTTCATGAAGTGCTTGAAAGTGGGCATGCTGAAGGAAGGTAAGGCCCCTGGGCCGCAGCCCTGCGCTTCCGGCTGGGAATGGGAGGTGGTGGCGGGGGGCACAAGGAATTGTCATAATGCGAGAGAAGCCAGGAATAGGTGGGGGTCACAGTAAGTGCCCCGAATCTGAGGGCGGAGCGCCTCTTCTTTATCTGACCCCTCTGCTACCTCGTGGCTAGCTGCTGACATCGACAGGAAGGGACAAGGTAGGGCATACCTGTTGTTCGGCTCAACCCACCAGGTAGGTTTGGGCAATTCCGGTTTTCTTCATCCTTACAATTTCCAGAAGGCGGAAGATGGAGAGCAACCAGGAGGCGACTGTTACTGTCTTTCTGCATTTCTTCTTTATCAGGTTCGCAGAGAGATTTTTCCCATCTTTATTGAGCTAGGATTGACAGAGTATATATTTAATGTGCCCAAGTTGCTGTTTTGATATACATGTATTTTGTAAAATAATTGCTATCATGTAGCTAATTAACATATCCATCACTTCATGTAGCTACCATGTTCTTCTTGCTTAATTAATCTTAGATTTAAAGCACGGTGTTTTGTCTTCTAATCTTATCTTTTGGATTGATTTTCTATTATGAAGAACTTGCAATCATGACATTGACATCGTTGCTCTCAGTTGGGGAGAAGAGCAACATACACAAGATAATAACCGTGTGAGTGTGTACTCTGCTCTGAACACACTGACTAAGCTCGCACAGCCGGGAACTGTAAGCAAATTGTCAGATTCTAGAATTCGCTCAACTCCCACCCATATCAAAGGTCCTGAAATATTTGTGTATCTCAGCGTATCTGTGAAACTAACATTCTAGCTCAGAGAAAATTTGTGTGGGTGTTTTTTTAATTTGAAAACCCTAGATTTAGCTGTGTGGGTTTTTTTTTTTTTTAATGTATCTTTGTGCATAGGGGTGCCTTTATAAATGCACATGTTACATACCGCCTTTGCGTTATACTATCTCCTTCCCTTCAGAAAATTTGTCAGAATTTAAACTAAATATGGTAGCTTTATAAAGGAACAAAATGAAAGCGTTGTCATTGACAGTTGAGAGAAAATGAGGTAAAGTAAATATTTAAATGTACAGCTTCTGCGAAGTCAGAGACTGCCTCATTAGGGTTGGCTCTGTGAGTTTGTCTGTTGTGTTGTTACTGGCGATCACTGGCTTTTTAACCTCCACATTTAAAGATCCACGTGTGTTCCCAAGAATGAACCAGAGCTTCACTCGGCGTGACATTGCCCACCTCATCACTTTTCCTGGTTTGTTCTTATTCCACGAGTTTTCCCAGGAGCAGTGTGATAGGACAATGAGTAGATCAGATCATTTGGGGCGGGGGGGTGGAATTCACACCATGTTTCTCTGTGGTTTGTCCACTGAGAATGAATTCCTTCCTTGATAGGAACAGAAAAAAGCTTAATGAAGAGTCGGGAGCTAAGAAGTCATTGTTTTCAAAGAGCAAGTCCATTTTTAAAAGTGCTATGGAAGTAATACATGAATTAACAGCTTTTGAGTTGATGTGTCCTAGATATTGATTTTATTTTCACAATCTGGAGCATACAGGAATACACCTCCATTTCCAGATGGATAGAAATGTTCTGATCAGTTTGATGTTACTGCTGCGATTTACACGACTGTGTGTCCTTCCAGATATGAGAAGGATAGAAAACAATATTTTTCCCCCGAATACTTTTACCTTCTTGTGGTTCTTAAGCAGGAGCCATCTTGAAAGGTGCTTAGAGCGACTCAAGAGCTGTGAATTGTGTCTAATTAAATGTTGTTGGTGAAAGGCAATGGGTGTGGTGCTTTTGTAATATTCACGCCTCTTCAGATCGAGCCTGTACAGGGTCTCTCTTCAAGGAAATGGCTGCTGTGGCTGATCTACTCATGTAGTAATTCATTTTCCTCTATGCCCTTATGCCTACTTTGATGGGCAAATACCAGTTCTCTAAGGCCCTTCCCCCAAAGAGAGAGGATGGAATGGTTATGAGCAAATACGGAACGCTCTTTTATTTTTGTATTGAAAACAAAATGCAGTGACAAATGGCAATCCGTCCGGCATAGAAATGTACAATTCTGCATGGCCATCGCCTTGGCTGCAGACCGGCCCCCTCCGCCTGGGGAGAATGATCCCCTCTTAAGTGTGTCTTTATGGATGGAGAGGGAGTTGAGTCCCAGGCAGTGTGTCAGGGATCAGGATGTAGTAAATCTATTCAAATGTAAACCTGTTCAATTCAATTACCAGCCCCTAATAAAATTTGCTGCTACAACCCCCGTGTTGACCACGGCGGTCCACGCAGGCTGGTGGCTCAGCGGGTCTGGAAATTGACAGACACAATCTATTTAAACAAAAAACAACAACATTAGTTCTCAAATCTGAAATGAAATCAGGTTTCCACAGCTCTGATGGGGACCTTCTTTCCTTTAACAGGTATTTTCTTTAGTCAACTAGCCAAATGCATCTCAGATAACGCCTTCCTGAGGGAAATGAAGTTTCTTTCCAAAGGGCGATTTATAGAAAAATGAGACTTTCACTGTTGGAAAATAATAATCCTTTATTGATTGCCATTTCCTTTTTTCTTTTGTTTTGTTGTTAATCCTCACCGGAGGATATTTTTCCATTGATTTTTAGAGAGAGGGAAAGACGGAGAGAAACATCGATGTGAGAGAAACACATTGATTGGTTCCCTCCTGCAGGAGCCTGGGCCAGACCCCAGACCAGGGAGGAACCTGCAACCGAGGTACCTGCCCTTGACTGGAATAGAACCCAGGACCCTTTGCTCCTCAGGCCGAAGCTCTATCCACTGAGCCAAACCAGCCAGGGTTTGATCACAATTTCTGTAAAGACCTGGGTTGCAAAAGGGGAGTGATGGCTCAGGGAGTGACCAATTCCAGTTATGTTTATTGCATATAATCAAATTCCTACCAGATATGCCTTCTCATGAGCCGCACCAGAAGAGTATCTGAATGGATGCCATTTGATTTTAAAGTTAGAATTTTTGAATGAAAAAACTGTTACTAGTTGAAGCCATGAAACAGATGTGTGGAGAAACAACAAAAAACCGCAATATAACAAAACTCCAAGAAGTACACTTAAAAAATGATAGTTTCTGCAAATCTGAGTGGTTACACCATTCCTCATCCCGAAGAATTCTCCTTTTTTTTTTTTTCCCTCTGGTCTCAGGCCCACTTTGCTGGTAAGCCTCAGGAATGATGGGCCAGCATGCTGTTTACGGCATCATCCCATACTGTATGTCAGAGAAAGCCCATCTGTTACAAGATATCTGGTCTCCACATTCGCCTTTCATTTTTTGCAGGTATTGTGTATTTGAAGGGGGAAAACAAAACCTCCTCAAGGTGCACCCATAAATCTGGGCAAGATTTATTTTTATTTTGATCCTTCTCCTTGGGTACTTAAAGATGACTGCAGGGCCTACGCGTTCAGTGTTCTCTCTGTCGGTGGCAAAGAGAGACATTTTATGAAAGCAGTAATTATTTTGCTTAGGTACAGAATTCACTGATCAAAGGATGAAGGGTGTTTTGCTGTTTATTGCTGTGATGGGTTTCACCTTGGCAACTCAATTATTAATTTTTATTTTTGGACTCTTGCAAATGAGAGCAAGACACCCACCTTTATGCACAGTATGGCATGCTTGCCTATTGAAGTGCAGAGGACCAGTTTAGCTATGTCATGGGGAAAAGTGGGCTTTTATACTTTGCCTTAAAAAAAGGGAGGGGTTCTTTAACCTTTCTTTGTTAAATTTATTTTATTTTTTGGTAATCCTCACCCAGGATATTTTTCCATTGATTATTTTTAGAGAGAGTGGATAGGAGGGCGAGGGACAGAGAGAAACATCAATGTGAGAGGGAGAAACATCAATTAGTTGCCTCCCGCATGGGCCCTGGGGATTGCCTGCAACTGAGGTATGTGCCCTTGACCAGAATCAAATTTGGGACCCTTCAGTTCTCAGGCCATTGCTCTATCCACTGAGCCAAACCAGCTAGGATTTAACCTTTCTAATCTTTAGTGTCATCATCAGTAAAATGATGGTAGCAATAGTAGTGTTTGCCAATAAAGTGTTGTGTCTAGTAAGATACCATAGGTTAAGTGCTTGTCCCCCAGTGTGGCTCAGGTTAAGGATCAGATCAACATTAGCTGTTGTTGCTGGACACAGTCAGGGTCAAGTTTTAGACTCAAGTCCTGGCAAAATATTACTGGATTTTCCGATGGTACCAAAAGGGTATGCACCGCGTAGGAATCATGCTTCGGATTTTGAATGTTGATCCTTTCCCAGGCAAGCAATGGACAGTAGGATGCTTTCTTGTGATGCTGGGCAGCGGCCCTGAGCTCAGCTCCTGGTGAGCCCCGTGATGACCAGGGCCAGCCAGGACACCCTGCAGTGTAGCCAGTGTGTTGGGTGATTCTGCTCGACGGGGGGCTGATGGAAGTGTTCTGAGCGCATGTCAGGTGGGTTAGGCCAGCTCCGATGATAAGTCGGGTAGATTGTTACTTTCAAGTTCACCTGGGTGCATCAGGAGGCAGCCACATCCTTCCTGGAAGAGCATCCTTAGTGCATGAGATAGCACGGCTTTATTCATGTCGCTGCCATGACATCTCCCCAATCAGTTGTCTCGAACCCCCAGGACATAAAGAAAAAATGATCCCAGGACTGTTTTTGCTGCCTTCACAGCTTGCGTCTTGATTTATATACGGCAGCGGGGACTCCAGTCCTCTGGGTTCGCCCTTATCAGCAGGCCAGCAAAGAGCAACTTCCCGGTCTAATTGCCCTTCTGTTTATACCTTCCATTTTAATAAAATGTTCATGTAAAGGGTGTAGCATTTTCCAGGTAGGTTCTCTTTAAAAAGAAAAAAAAAATGAAGCGACTCCAGTCATTTAGTAGCAAGCAGCTGTGTTTTTGCTTACTTAAAGAACCAGCTTAGCAAATGCATCCGAACAAAATCTCTTTTGTACAAACTCCCGAAGAAGACATTGCCAAGGTGAATTCTTTTTCTCTTCCCCTGAAGTCTAATATCATTATGTTGCCAAGTCGAAAACAGAAATTATCGGTAGGGAAATTCGGGTTCTCACCGCCTTCAAAAAGCAAAACAAAGAGAAGGAGGAAGCTTTAATGGTATTCAAGGGAAATATTTCTGTGTTAGATGACAGGTAATAGAACCGCGTTGACCTCCCTGGTATTTCTTGCACTCTCTGTTGTAATATTATCCTAAGAAGCTCCCTCATTAATGCAGAGTGTTAGACAAAACTCCCAAGTTATCAGATCAGCAGCAGCAAAGAGTGCCTTTTTGTGAGCTGTCTTGACACTGAGCCATTGGGGAGTGTGTGTAAGGTGCCACAAAAAAAGTTATTTCAAGTAGATACACCAGTCGGTGATTTTGTTGTTGTTGTTCATGCTTCGTTTGTTAAAATATATTTTTATTGATTCCAGCGAGGAAAGGAAAGAGAGAGAGATGGAAACATCAATGATGGGAATCACAGATCAGCTGCCTCCTGCACGCCCCCTACACCGGGGATCGAGCCCGCAACCCGGGCATGTGCCCTGACCGGGAATCAAACCATGACCTTCTAGTTCATAGATTAACACTCAACAGCTGAGCCAGGCCGGCCAAGTTGTTCATGCTTTGTTGATATGAAATGTCTCGAAATGAATAGCAAAGATTTTGCAGGTAAAAGTCATAGCCTACTTTTGAGAGCTTCATATCTTCATATGCATTAGGCTGTGTAGTGTGCGCTTTGGTTGGGATTTTATTTTTTTGTTCTAAGCCTTGCAGTGACCCCTGGAGCGGGCATTTCCCCACTGCACAGAGGGAATGGAAGTGAGAGATTACTACTTGCAGCCAATTGATGTTTCTCTCTCATCATTGATGCTTCTATCTCTCTATTCCTCTTTCTCTAAAATCAATAAAAACTTTGAATAAAGTGCCTTCAGAACATACTCCTTATAAGTTTTGCCTCTGACCCTGTACCTCAGTGATTTTGAGGCTACTAGGCCCATGGTTGGCAAACCGCGGCTCTCGAGCCACATGCGGCTCTTTGGCCCCTTCAGTGTGGCTCATTCGCAGAAGTCAATATTTTGTCGAAGAGCCGGTATTTTATGGAAGAGCCACGCTCAAGGGGCCAAAGAGCCGCATGTGGCTCAAAAGCCACGGTTTGCCAAGCCGCAGTTTGCCGACCACTGGGCTGGGCCATCAGGTATCACTGGGGGATGATAGTCTTACCGATTTTATGAATGGGGAAAATCAAAGCACTGATATTTTAAAGACGGGTCCATGCTTCTGCATCTGATCCATGTGGGTCTTGGGCCATCGCATGCTCCCTGTGTGCGTCTGGTTCTCTGAAGCAATTGTGCAGGCACATATTCTCCAAAACCAGCAATCCCATTAGAAATGAAGTGGGCTGTCTCATGCAAACTCACCAAAGAGAGCCCCACAGATTATTGGAGCAGAATACATCTCCCTTCGCTGCATGTGTGCGAGAGAGGACAGCAAGATGGCAATTATGAGAAGCTGTTCTTCCAGCCCCTTCCCCCTGCTTTCCTTGGAACACTATTAAAAGTTAATCATTTATGTCATTGTCCCCATGTGTCATTTCCATTTGTGAACTTGAAATAGGGAGCCGGCAGTTATCTAGTTCGCTACACATTTTTATTCCTTTTGGATTAGAAAGTCCCCAATGGATTTCGCCCCCAGGATGGGGAAAAGCTGCCTCACCATTTGCTCATGTACTGAGAGTCCCGTGACACCCCGGTGAGTGATGGGGGGAGGGGCTCCCCAGCCACAGAGGACTCGGATGTGGAATTTTCCCCACCGGCCTCCAGATAACAGATTTTTGCTCCTCTTCACGCATGCACATGTATATCAATGTGGCACTGATGATGGGACTTACATTTAATGTAAGGGAATCCTGGTAGACATGTGAATAAGGCTCATTGAATGCAGTGCTTCGTGATTGTATTTCATGTGGGCACCATTCCTAATTGTTAGTTACCCTTTGTGTTAAGACAGCTCCCTCCATGTTTCGTCAGGTGTCTTTGATGGCTTTGCTCATTCCTAAGTCGCCCTCAAATGAAAGCTGAAATCAAGCGCTGGTCATTTTTGAAGAGGCCGTTCTGTACTTTTGTGTCTCTCTCGCTTAGTAGGTTATGGAGCCACCAACCAGTTTCCCCGAGGCAAGCTGTCTGCAAAGGAACAAGCCAGCTGGCTTGGCCAAGGTTGATCAATGATGGGAAGCAGGCTGGGTTCCAGGTCCACAAAATCCACTCAGTGGAGAGTAGGTCAGCGGCTTCCCCAAAGCCAATTAGCTGGCAGAAGTCGGCGTGCCCAGTGCTCGCCAAATTCCCCGGGCCTGCTGGCTCTGGTGGGGAGTCCATCGTTGGGCTTCCTGGCGAACCGGCCTTCAGTGAATGGCAGATTGTGCTGTGTGAGAGCCAGTGTGGCTCTGTGGCCACTGGAGCAGATCTCAGGGACCTGCCACGCCCACTCAGCCGTGGTACCCAGGTGGACTGCACAGCCCAGGTACAATGGCAGGGATGGAGGGAAGCTCTGGTGCGATGACTTTCAGCCCATTTTCCACATCACAGATCTGTTACCTGACATCACTGAGCCACACCATTGAAAGAGCACAGCGTGGAGATGTTTTGGGGAAGCCAAGCATTAGAGACCTTTGCCAGGGGGTGGTGGGATCTTTGCTATTGTAAAGCCCCAGTTGTAACAAGCTCTTATTTTATAGGTGACTGTGGTGAGCAAAGGGGGACCCAGGGCAAAACCCAAATGGAGGGTTTCTTAGCAGTGGCTCGTTGGCTAACCTGTCTGTCCAAGGATTAAGTGAATCCACGATCAGAATCCCTTTCCTGTTTTCTTCAACTATTCATTTTCAACTATGACGTCTTTTCTACAGAGGCTGTGTAATCATAATAACATTAAGATGCCTGGATTACCTTACTCGAGTGTTTAGGTATATTGGGGATGTGGGGAATTTACGGAGTAGCATATATAACAATGAGATCATGCACGTCTCCTGGTTGAACTCAGAATGTGTGTGTGCCTAGATCTGAACTAATTTCCAGCTCGGGTTCAACCCTTGGGAAGTTCAGTCCATTGTCCCTGGCCAGCCTCTCAGTTCTCAGCTCCCATGTCTTCCTGGAAGCCACCTGAGCCTCAGCTAGTGGCTTCTCCCTGGACTGTCCAATGAATGTCCCCCAACAAAACGTCTCCCTCACATATCACTTTTATAGGGCCACACACCTTCCTCTTCCTCCCATTCCCCTTCTCCCCTTTAAAAAAAAAGAACACAAAAAACTTTTTTTTTTTGTTTTAAAATTTCTTCTTAAAGCAAAGTTGCTTCCCAACTGTATCCAAGAGGCCACTTGGTGATTCCCAAGCTCGCAACCTCCAAAATTACCCTTCCCTGGCCCTCTCCCAGCCACTCACCTCTCTGTTCTCCCTGACATTCATCTCCAGGACTGTAATTCTCCTCAGTGTCAACATTATCATCATCATTAGAATATGTGAAGCCAATTAAATGGCAATTACTCTGACCTTAGCCAGTCTTAGGTTATTATCAATTCCTACATAATTTGGAAATATTGGGAAGGAAAGTGGATTCTTGCCTCCAGGCCTAACCTGTGTAAATATTTCTATGTATTGTTCCAGAAATACACCCCGATCTTCTTTCCCCCCATTGATTTCTAGAGAGCGGGAGGGAGGGAGGAGAGGGGAGAGAGAGAGAGAGAGAGCAACATCGATGTGAGAGAGACATAAATAATGGAAACTTGGCTTCCAGCCTCACATTTCTTTCA
>NW_006289087.1:5677897-5682751 GCF_000327345.1 Myotis davidii
CTGCCCCTGAGGTGCCCTTACCAGTGCTGGGGATCCTGCAACTGAGTTACATGCCCTTGACTGGGAATCAAACCCATGACCCTACAGTCTGAAGGCTGATGCTCTATCCACTGAGCAAAACTGGCCAGGACCTCCCTGTTCTCTATAACATCTCGAGTTGGGTCAGGTTTTTCCTCCTGGATTTGCTCTGTTGCTTCTCGTGGGTCAAAATGATACAGATTCCTCAGGCCCATCCTAAACGTTGACTCATCCACCCTTTATCCATTCATTCAGTGAGTGGGGATTTTTTGAGGCATGGCTCTCTACAGTTGACTTTATTAGCTGTCAGAAATTAAAAGCGAACATGACAGCTTTCTGCCCTCATGGAGTTTACCATAAGCCTCATTCCTTACAACCTTACAGATTTCGCCCCTTTCTGGGTGTCACCAGCACTTCTATTGTTTCAGACAATAGAGCATTCTAACTTCATGTGTTCCAAGAGGAAAGTAGACTGTAGTGATAAAAAGCTTGGTCTCTCGGATCAGACGGTGTCTGTGACTGTTGATTGAACCCTTGAAATGCAGCTACTACAACTGAACAATTGAAGTTTTAATTTTAGTTAAATAGTCCCACTGGCTGGTGATTGTTGGACAGTGCAGAAATGGAGGGTTCAACCAAAACTTGACTAGTTGCTGTGTTATCTTAAGCAAGTGACTTTGCACCTTTTAAGCCTTCTTTGTAAAGTGGGGGTCCTAAATGATATAGCCAGAGGGTGGTTTGGGGTTTAAAGGAAGTAATAGATGCCATATTCTTGGCCTAGTGCCCAGCAAACAACCAGCACTCAGAAAACCCTGTGTTAGTATTAAGGTTTAGTATTCGGTTAGTCACGTACTGTGCCTCACAGAGGGGAGCATAGACAACTTGAGAACAGGGACTGTGGCTGCTTATATTTCAGACCTCCATGACGCCTAGCATAATCATCACATACATAGTAGGTGCTCAGTAAAATATAGCATGATTCTTTCTCTTTTATTTTTCTTTTAGCTTTTAGTTCCATTATGAAAATCTCAGTGCAGGAATAATTTTATCATAAACAATGATATTAGAAACAAGCCAGGGGCTATCATCATATATAAATTATTTCTACATTTTTTTCTATATATGTGTGTGACCATGAGAGGATTTGATTTCAGCAGTCATGTTATATCGCATGTATATTGGCATTGTTATATATCTCCCTTCTCCTTCAATATTTGATAAGTTGATGAATAGAAATGAGAAAATTAAGGCCTATTTTACATAACATATCAATAACTTGCTAAGATCAGACAACAAATAAATGGTAAAGCCTGCCCTGGCCAGTGTTTCTCAGTGGTTAGAACATCGGTCCGAACGGATCTCAGGCTCGATTCTTGGTCAAGGGAACATACCTGGGTTTTCAGTTTACTCTCCACCCCTGGTCAGGAAGCATGTGGGAGGCAACCCATTAATGTGTCTCTCTCTCACATCAATGTTTCTCTCTCTTCCCCCCTCTCCCTTCCTCTCTTCCCCTTCCATCTTCCCTCCTTCTACTCTCTCTCTGAAAAGCAATGGGAAAAAAAATATCCTCCGGTGTGAGGATTAAAAAAAAAAGAAAGTAAAACCAGGGTTCAGTCCAAGTTTCCCAGACTCTGAGCCCGTCTCCTAACGACACTCATACATGCCTGGTGATGTCTTTTGTTTTCCTCTTTGTGAGTTCATCTTTCCAGCGTGTGGAGAGGTGAACTGTGATCCCCATTACATGGAAGCCACTGGTGTCTATAACTTTTGTGAACAAACAGACCTTATTTCAAGGGATGCCTTTGGGACCGGAGCTGTCAGGATTCCAGCATCCTTCCTCATTGTAGATACCCTAACGCAAAAGGGCGAGGCCGGAACAGGGATGCATTTTGATTTCTGCAAACATTGCTCTCTGTGGAACCCCCATATTATTTCATGAAGTTTCTGCATAGGCTGTTTCTATCCAGTCTTAGAAAGGGCTTGGAAAATGTGGGAACCGCTCAGATTTCTGAGTGGCGCCCCTCCCTGTCATGTGGGCCATCAGAGGCGACTGTGCAGCAGCAGAGACCGGAGCGTCTGCCCCCGAGAGGCGTGCGGTCCTTGTCTGATGATTTCATTTCCAGTTGGTCCATCCCTTTCATGCTCCAGAGGCAACAGGTCCGGATGCGCGGCCTGCGAACCGATGCATTTTCTCCAGGATTCCGCTTGTGTCTGGAGGACTCCCCAGAAGTCATTCATTAGGATCTGGAGGGGAGAGTGTCAAAAATAAAGCTTCGCTAATGGTGACAAAGTAAAAAGAACAGGGGTTCAATTCAAGCGGCACGTGCCTAAGAAATGTTAGCAACTCCCCGCCCCCCTTCATTATCTCACAAATCTCTAACCGTTTGGTTACATGCGCCAGCTGGGAAAATCCATCAAGAGTTTTGACCAGGTCGAAAGAACAAAATCCCCAGCTCTTTCAGGTAGTAATTCTGCTTCTACTTGGATGTCACTCGGGAGCTGGCCTCCTTGAGTTCCCAAGCTCAGAAAGCAGGGGTGTCTTCCCTTCCTCACCTTTTCTTCCTTAACCTGCGGCCACAGGATCTAAGGAGCGGCCTCAGTGAAGGCATTGATTTAAATGGAAGCCCAGGATGAGACTGTGCTGGAGTCAGCTGGACTCCTAAACAGTCCGGGGAGACCAGTCATTTGCATATCGGACAACAGCTAATGGGCTGGGGATGCTGATCTTAGGCCTGGGGTCTTCGCCATCCTGGGAGAGACATCATTGTCAAAAAGCCTTGTAACATGAAGTGCTAAGGCACCTGCTTATTATTATTATTTTAAATACATTTTTAATTGATTTCAGAGAGGAAGAGAGAGGGAGAGATAGAAACATCAATGATGAGGGAGAATCATTGATGAGCTGCCTCCTGCATGCCCCTCACTGGGGATCGAACCTGCAACCTGGGCATGTGCCCTTACCAGGAAACAAACCATGACCTCCTGGTTTATAGGTCGATGCTCAAACACTGACCCATGCTGGCCGGGCTTATTATTATTGTTATTTTTAATTTACTTTCATTTTTCTTTGTGGCTGGATATTTTAAAGAAATTCAGGCCTGTGGGAAGTGGAGGTGGGTTCAATTATGAATTGTTAATTTCCTCTCACATTACAAAATTCTATTAGGTAGTATAATATCTTACAAAGTCATGGGCTTAATGTAGGTATTTGCTAAATAAAGATAATGCATTTGGAATGTATTATAAACTCACTATTCTACATAGCATATTATTAAAGTCATGGAATTTGCTAATAGGCAGATCTGAGTAGTTGTTTTTTGACAATCACTAGCAGGTTTCTTAATGTTTCTAGCTGCCTTTTTTTTTATAACTAGGGATGATCATAATGCTTATTGTACAGAGTTTGCTGTGAGGGTTAAAGAAGATGGTGTATTTAAAATACTTAGCACAATGTCTGACGAATGTCCGTCCTCGGGAAATGTAAGCTCTGCTTCCTATCAGCATCGTCGTCATTATTCTGTTGTCCAGGTGTTCGGACGCTGCCTTGGGAAATCAAACACAGCTCAGTGGTGCTTGGTCTCAAATGTCATCTTTCTGGCATCTGCCCCCTCCCCAAGATGACCGAGCGCTGTGTTCACAGCAGGCCTGGGTTGTCCTCACGCCACTGCTCTCCATGACTCGCCGGGGTCAGAGGTCCCCGCTCAAGCTCAGTGTGACTCCAGCCCCAGACCCCGGCCTGTGCTCCTGGGAGCTGCAGGTGACAGGCAGGGTCAGCAGAACCTGCCAGAATTACAGGGACCCCTCCGTGGGCTGTGGGGGGGCAGCGAGGACGTCTGTCACAGACCAGAAACAAATGACCTTGACTCACTCCCTGGGATCACTCCTCATCCAGAGCGTTGCTCACTTCTGCCCAAGTGCAGTTCCTTTTGTAGATGCTAATGTGTTCATGTGGCTCAGCTTTTCAGGATAAACAAGGTGCAGGTTGTGAGTGAAGAAAGGACCTCGACTTCCCCTAGATCTTTTTTTATTTTGTATTCTTTTATTGATTGATTTTAGAGAGAGAGGAAGGGAGGCAGATACAGAGAAGGGGGGGAGATCAATTTGTTTTTCCATTTATTTATTTATTTTAAATATATTTTTATTGATTTCAGTGAAGGGATGGGGAGAGAGAGATAGAAACATCAATGATGAGAGAGAAACATTTATCCGCTGCCTCCTGCATGCCCCACTCTGGGGATCGAGCCCGCAACCTGAGCATGTGCCCTGACCAGGAATCGAACTGTGACCTCCTGGTTCCTAGGTTGATGCTCAACCACTGAGCCACACGGCTGGGCTGTTGTTCTACATATTGATGCATTCATTGGTTGCTTCTTGTATGTACCCTTAACGGGGGATCGAACCTGCAACCTTAGCGTATGGGGATGGTGTTCTAACCCACTGAACCACCTGGCCAGGTCTCCCCTAGATCTTTTAGCAAGTATGTTATCCCTGAGAAACTGTGTTTCAGTTTCAGGTTCTTGTGTGTTTAGGTCAGTGGGAACAACCTGGGTTTACAGTTGCTGCAGGTCGTGGGAACCTGTGGTTCTTCTCATGTCCTCTCAGGTGCTGCCTGGAAGCTATTGTTCCAGACAGGAAGTGGCGAGCGGGAATTCCTCCCACAGGGGACTGGCTCTCGTAGGTCCATCCCTGGGTTGTCCAGAGCATCAAGTACATGGCAGCGTCACGGGGCTCTGTAGCGCCTGCACACTTGAATGCTGGTTTTGTGCCCTGTACTGCAGTGCTTAGGGCAATGGTTACAGCCCCTAGCACTGGGGTTGGAAGGCTTGTCCTAGAGGG
>NW_006289087.1:5683062-5683314 GCF_000327345.1 Myotis davidii
GGCAGTCTGGTTTTGGGAGGGGACGCCCTGCCTCGCTGGTTTCTTCACCGGCTCGTCTCTAATTAAAGTACTTGCTCTGAACGATCTTTAAGCACTGGAGCTTAATGAAGTTAGAAAAGGGATTTGCATACAGTTTTGTGAAGACTTCAGATTGTTGGAGTGTTTTCTCCGGGGAGGACTGGCAAGTCTGGAGGCAGTTTGAATTCCTGGCCGCGTATTCCGTTTTGTTCTTTCAAAAAATCTCTCTCTTGC
>NW_006289087.1:5688018-5688335 GCF_000327345.1 Myotis davidii
GCCCAGTCAGGGCATATGCCCGGGTTGCGGGCTTGATCCCCGGTGTGAGGTGTGCAGGAGGCAGCTGATCCATGATGCTCTCTCATCATTGATGCTTCCATCTTTCTCTCCCTCACCCTTCCTCTCTCTGAAATCAATAAAAACATATATTTTTAGAAAAAGGTGAGAAGGGGGGGGGGCAAAACCAGGCTCACTAGATGACTCGTTCCCTGCTTCTCTTAAATAACTTGCTTTCTTTAACACGTTCTCCATTCCCTCTCTGTAGTACAGTGGGAACCTGGCGGAATGCTGAGGAGGCCAGCCCCCCCCCCCCTCGG
>NW_006289087.1:5688515-5697883 GCF_000327345.1 Myotis davidii
GAAGAAAGAACCCTGTACCTCTTGCTTTGCAAAGTGGCTTCTTGGGAATTGGCAAGTCTTTGAATGTTGGTATCTAATTAAAGGATGCCTGCGTCTTTAACTCTCCTTGGCAGTGTTACCTTTGACCCTATAGTATGGGGGGGAGGAGGGCGGAAGGAAAGTCACATTCATCCAAAATAACCCGAAGCTGGTACATTTGGATGCTCATGCTCTTCACGGGCCCTGGGCTGAGCAGGAAAACAGCGATGCGTGGAGAGCCAGGGAGCGAGTTTCTCCATCGGTGCTCACTGCTGACCAGTCAAGTGCTGGCTAATTCCGCCTGTTGGCCATCGGAGTAGCAGTCATTGCCATCAATAGCTGTAATTAGGTTTATCTACCCTTTTACCCAATACCATCCTCTTTGCCAGATTGTTATTGTTGGGGGCCAGGCAGAGAAATTCCGGGAAAAAACACACACAACACACCATTTTACGGATTGATTTCAATGCCATTCAACCCATTAGGGGACCCTCCCTGTTAGCCATCCCTCCCTCGTCCACGTCCCTCTCACATATTCAGACGCCTCTGCAGAAGGAAATGCCACGGACGCGTGTCACGTATCTGAAAAATAATTAATAGAATTGACAGGAATGTCGGTTTTCTGCTGAGGCGTGTTTCTCCTAATCCCGCGGTGCGATCTTGAGCATCGATCCAATGGTTAGGGAATCTTGTCACTCTCCACCTACGCTCCCCGGGCTAAATACCTCCCAGACCAAAGATTCTCGAACAACATTGGCCTCCTCTGCATTCTCACCCACGTCGGGCGGACATGGGCCTGCTCCCACTTGGGTGCTGGGCCCGGCGTGGGTTCCGCGCCTGTGCACGCTGCTTGCCGGGCGCTGTGTGTGTTGCTCTGAAGATTGCAAGCGGCACATGGGAGTGCTGGAATCCAGGCGATTGGAGTGCAGCCCTGAAAGTGTCCAGGTTGCACCTGAACTAGCTGGAGCCTGCCAGCCCCCGCAAGCCCACTGAGAGCATCTGTCTCGCCAACGCCTCGCTCATGCTGTCTCCCCGGCAGGACCCCCGATTCTCCTGACTATGAGCATAAATCATCCACCTGTCAGGAGCGCTTGCTGCCTGGATTATGCAAGGTGCCTGCCTTCATTTGGAGGCGGCGTGAGCAGGGGATGGCCGGGAATGGTTTGCATTCATTTTCATGCCATCCCAGCATTTCCGTGGCTTTAATGAGAGGATTAGGGGCGGGGACAGTGACTTTCAGCAATGTCTTCAAGATGCTGGAATTTGCTTTGTGTGTTGGGGATGGCTTCGCTGGAGATTTCATTTTTTTTTACTTTTTTTTAATCCCTGATAAATCGGTGGTTTCAACATTTGGGCGAAGGAGCCGGGTATTGCACAAAGCCAGCTGTCTGCCTCCCTGTTTATTGGTTTCATGAGAGTTCCCTCCAACCGACGAACTTAAAAAATCAGTCACATTTATTGCTGATCCGTAACTAGTTACTTTTCTCTTCTTTCAGGGATTGGATTTGCTCATATTGGGGAGACCCCATCCTCCTCCCCACCCTGCTTTTCCTCTTTGCCTCCGTTTCTTTCTCTGGAACTAAACAAACAAACAAACAAAAAAACCCCACTAGAAACTCTTCAATAATTTAGCTTTGCTAATTGTTGACTAGTAAAGATGATTCGTGCTTTAAAAATCTCTTAAACCCCTCTCTTTTGTGTTTTCCATTTTCATCCTTGCTGGTATATTTAGAATACCCTCTATTGTAAAGATTGACTGAGGTTCCCCCCTGTTCCCCTCCCCAAAAAAGTATTACTTTCCAATTAAGAAAACTCTAGTCATTTCGGCTCTCTCTATATATTACATAGAAAGCCATGAAATTATCATTATCTTTAATTACTTGGCTCCTTTGGCCTATCCAGATCTCAACCCAAATGAGACGTGACTAGGACTGCAATTTTTTGAACTTTGGAGAATGTAAATTACAGGGATCCCCCTGTTTTTGAGCAGCGAAAGGACTTCTCCAAAGCTGCCATCACGTACACTAGTAGAGACATCGGCTGCCAGAAGATCAGGAGGAGAGGAAATGCAGCTTTAACAATGAAACCTGCCTCAGAGGAATAGCAGCTAGACTCAGTCTGGATACAGGATCATGTATGTGTTATAATGCAGTACCTTTCTTAAATGTTTGCAGATAGTTTAATACGGGCCTGTTAATGAATGCAGTCCTATGATAGCCTGTATGGATTCTAGGAGGTAAGGTTATTTTTTTGTCACAGAGCCTGATGTAAAGAGGGCATTGGATTTAAATTCCTACACAGGTTCTCTTTCTTCGAAGCCTTCGGGACCACCCATATGGGCTTCTGTGTGTGTGACGGTGGTACTCAGGGCACCTCAGGGATGAATGGCAGTTCTCTGCAGGCTTCCTCTCCCCCTTTGTACAAAGCCAGAGTGCTTCCCGGTGTTGCTGGTGTACACACCTGCGTGAGTTTCATTAAAATCTCATCCATTAACTTTCCTTTTTAAAAAAATATATTTTTATTGGTTTCAGAGAGGAGGGAAGAGGAACAGAGAGATAGAAACATCAGTGATGAGAAAGAATCATTGATCGGCTGCCTCCTGCACATCCACTACTGGGGATGGAGCCCACAACCCAGGCATGTGCCCTGACTGGGAATCCAGCTGTGACCTCCTGGTTCATAGTTCTACACTCAACCACTGAGCTACACTGTCTGGGCTGATCCACGAACTTTCAAGAAAAGTAAAACTCGGGAATTTTTTTCCACTGTGCACAGGATGTATTATACATGTACATGTGTAAACATGGATTATAAGTATTTAATACACACATATATGCACATGTATTTATATGCATATACCATGTACATGTATGTGCACGGGTTTTATATGTATGTATAATGCATATACACAATATGTAATATATATATTTTATGTACACATACATACACACATATACATACTTGTTAGGTTTTTTATTAACTCGGCACACTGACATTTTTGTCTCCAGGGGCTGGGTGGGAAGCAGAGTTAAGGCCCCAGAGCAGTGACTTTCAACCAGAGTGCTGCAAGAAGTTTGAAAATGTGCAATACCTGACTATTTAGTCACGGCACTGGCCTCTCTTCCCTTAGCTTGTCAAATTAAAATAATGACATCAGCCACCCCTAAAATAGCTGTCTGGTGTGAATGCCTGTCTTGAACCATAAATATATAGATCATATAATAGAGTCGCATCTTATTGGTCACATCACATAATAAGGTTGCATCAGATTGATTAAGTCCTGTTACCAGAAATCCTATATGTAAATATAGGCACCTGATTTTTTTTAAAAAAGTCACTTTGAAGTAAAAAGGGAAGGTAATTACTATTATCATTATTTCTTAAACCAATCAAAATTATACCTATGTTTTTGCTCATATCAGGAAAAAAATAATAAAGTTTTTGGTGTGCCACAGAACTTTAGTAATGTGTACCATGAGAGGAAAAAGGTTGGACATCATTCGCTGCTCTAGAAAACTGGGCTTTTTATAAAATAATTCTTTACAATCGAAGAAAAATGAATCCTTAACAGTAGTACTTTTTAGTATCTCAGTTACACACAACAGTCCTTAATGCACTGACATGGGATGAAAGCATGTTTTCCCAGGAGTCAGCCAACCTGCACAATTTCCCAAGGTCGTAGAACCCTCCAACCTTGAACGAGGGTCTTGCTGTCTACTGTGAACACGTCACAGACTCCCTGGTGTCCTGAGGAAGTAATGGGGTGGGGAGATGTTCACTCAGCCACTTCCAGACCAGTGGTTCTGAGCCTTCTGGCCCTTTAAATACAGTTCCTCATGTTGTGACCCAACCATAAAACTATTTTCGTTGCTACTTCATCACTGTAATGTTGCTACACTGATTCATTTTTTATGAATCGTAATGTAAATATCTGATATTCAGGATGGTCTGAGGCGACCCCTGTGAAAGGGTTGTTCAACCGCCAAAGGGGTCATGACCCACAGGTTGAGAACCACTGCTCTAGCGGTTTGTGGGTAGCAGTCAGTCTCAATGAATGAAAGACACAGAACTCGAGTCCCACTCTTGGAAGTTGATTACACAACTCATAACAGGTGAGCCCCCTCTCTTCTCGCTTGTTTTTCTATGTGACAGAAAACCAAACAAACAACAACAAAAAACATCAGATTTCCCCCCATCTCTTTCTCTCTTTTTCCCCCTTTTCCTCTGTGGGACTCAGCTTTCTCACACAGAAAGCATGTGTTTCATCATCATTTATCCCCATCACTGCCAAATCTAAATGTATGTATATGAAGAAAAAAAGAAAAAGAAAACAGGAGGCTTTGAGGAGATAAATGCAACATAACAGTGACAACATCTGATGACAAATCTCCTTCTTTTATCTGCGGAGAAATTAGCTTTATCGCCGGGGAAGCGTTCCCTTTTCATTTCCTGAAAGCTGCTTTGTGACAGACCCTTTGCCGTGGACGTCACACTCACAAAACTCGCTGTCACGGGGCTATTTGAATATGGTGACAGGCTCATTATCATGTTGAGGAGCCCTGACAACACTGTCGAGGGGAAATGGACAGGGCTGCCAATCAGCTGTTGAAAGGACTGGGGTGGGAATAGGGTTTTTTGTTCGGAGATCAGGAGGACAAATTGACTGCATTAATTCTTTTTATTGCAGCGCACACTGTGGTTAAAGACTCCGAAGGGTTTCCATTATCAACCCCCGTTTTCAGTGGGGCTGTGAGCTGCCCATAAAGATGTGCTCCCGGCTGAAACATAGCAGAGGCACAAGTCTTTTCCTCTATCATTGAATTGTGCGTGTGTGCTCCTTGGTGTTGCTAACAGTTTTCCAAAAATGGCCAAAATGTAGTTGGATGAGCAGGTAGACGGGGCTTCCAAAGTCCTACTGGAAACCAGTGGGCGATTCTGTGTTGGGAGGGAAACTGAATTCGAGCCGATCATGATGATCATGACTTAGGGTGTCAGAGGCGTTAGGGTCCCAGAGGATGAAAGAATCTGATGATTTACACACCAAAATTCAGAAGCGTGGGAGTCAGGGGGCAAATTAGTGTCTTCTAGTGCCCCTCTTAATCCTGACTTAAAAGTACAAGTGCAATATGTGCTTAAAACTCAGCTTATTTGCCCATTGTTCCCAGGACTCTGCTGATCATAATGGTGTCAGACTTTTCATTTGTGTAGCTTTTTTTTTTTTTTAAAGAAGAATTAACTCACGAGATGAACTAAGATAACATTATCCAAGTGGTGTTGGGAGCCAACAGGAGACAACCACAGGAATTCTAAACGGGCTGATTTCCTTTTTCCTGGCTTTGAGCGCTGTGCCTATGGGCAAGATTTGGTATTTTCCCTAAGTCTCCTCTTCAAGGGGAACCAAGAGAAAGATCATCACATACTGACCTTCGCCTAGAGCGTACGTTTTGCATAACTGTTTCTCACGGTCCCTGTTCTGTTCAGGCCCGAGTTCCTTCCAGGTGGCGAGGCGTCAGGAACCCACAAGGGGGACATTGATTCTTTCCTGCCATTTGCTGTATTGCGGCATTTACACACTTGATTAGACTCCGCTCTGGTGAAGAAAAGTTAGCATTCTTCCCTAAGACCCAAACCCTCCCCAGGGAGTGACTTAGATATTAGAGCTAATGCATCCAATAGGGAAATTTTACTTACCTGCCCGCTGTATTCCATTCTGACTGAACCAGCTGTGTCTTAAATCCGCTTCTCACACTGCTGTCTGTTCTCCATCTACACCCAGTGAGCAAACTTATTTGGCATCTAAACGTGGGGGGAAATATCTAACCTTCCTATCTTTGTGTTTAATAAAAGTGACCCCTGAAATGCCCACTGGCAGCTCCTGGGTTTATGTGCTGATGATCTGCTGGGATCATAGTACCATTCCTTGGTTTATTCATCGAGTCTCTCAACAGAAGGCTGTTAACCTCCTCCTCTGTTCTGAGCAGGATTCTAGGTGATGAAGATGGACAGTGAGAAGTAGTTGAAGTCATAGTTGGTTGTCTAGTTGTGATGGGAAGAGGTGATATGGGGGGACATCTGCTCCAGTCATGTTTTTTGTAGAAAGTGACACCCGAACATTGAGCACCTAGTGAAGTGGGGGAGGGGGAGAGAGCAGAGTGCCAAGTAGAGAGCTCAGTTGATGCCTCAGCTCAAAGGCCTGGAGAGGTTTGTCCCTCAGAGGAAGTGAGAGTTTCCTGTGGCTAAAGGACCATGGGAGGTGCGAAGAGTCAGGTTCAAGGTGATGAAGATGGAGTCAGGGACTTGATAACTGAGAATCTTGATTTGCTTGAGGTTCAGGAGGGGTTTTGAAGGTTTGGTTCTTTCTTGCTTTGGATGGGATTAGATTTATGTTTTAGGAAGAATGCTGAGGCTACAGCCTGGGGAATGAATGAATGAGCCAACACCTGGCTGTCATTTCCAGGAAGAATTTTATTCATTTTCTTTCCAGCTTATTTCTATGATCTTTTTCTCCCCCTTCACCTTCAAAAGTAGGACTTTTCCTTCATAGGATGGTCACACTCAGGCCGGACTTGATCATGGGCCCCTCGTCTCCAGAAGTAAGACTGCAGGCAGCCTGCTCCAAGTGGTTTGGAGCTGGAATGTTTCAGATTGGATCCTGTCGGGCTCCACATAGTTATTTGTATTCACAAACACGATGTCTACGGTGAATGTGGAAAGGGTGTGAAATGAACATTGTGGCTCTAGACTTGAAGATCCTTTCCAGCCCTAAAAACCCATGACCCTAATCATGAGAATGTCAGAGCACAGATGAAGAAAGCACGTGCCAGGCTCTAGGTTTGTTGTGCAGTTCATTTCCCATGAACTTTGTAAAATAACTGTCCTCAGAGAGGACGAGAGCGTGTTTTCCAAAGAACCCTACGCATGCCTTTGTGATTAAACTAATTTACATGTGACTCCAAACAGACCTTATACTCTATAAATACAAGAAACAAAGCAGCCCTGGCCAGTGTGGCTCAGTTGGCTGGGCGTTGTCCTGTGCACTGAAAGGTCGCTGGTTCTATTCCTGGCCAGGACACATGCCTAGGTTGTGGGCTCATTCCCCAATGGGAAGTGTGCAGGAGGCAGCCTACTGGTGTTCTCACACTGATGTTTCTCTCTCTTGCTTTCTCTCTAGAAAAAAATCAATAAAAATACTTACAAATAAGAGAGCATAGGAATATTTTTATTTTCCTAGTGTGTAAAACTATCAACCACAAAATTTCTTAATGGTCTCTAGAGCTTATTTCAAAATTATCAATAATTTATATATAACAGTACCTTGCTAACAAAACTTCCATAATAGAGAAAATAATCATTTGCATGTCTCATGTCTAGACAGAATAGCCCTTATAGACATAATGCTTGTGCTTTTATTGGAATAAATACGTTTCTACTTTCTTCAAATAAGCATGCTGTCAGAATTCTAGGTTTCTGCCTCAGGTATTTGGGAAATGGGACTTATTTTATCTAATCAAAGTGAAAGTTTTCATTCCTTTATATATTACTTCATATGTTTACTTCTTAACCTTCGCATCAAAGTAGAGTATTACTGTTTGTTTTTTACATTGGCACCATTCTGTACATAAAAGCATTCCACTAGATGGAGCAGAGTCGAAACAGAACTAAGTAGAAATGGGATGTGTTGACCAGCTGCCCTGGCCTGAAAGTAGGAACCAGATACAGTATGATTCACACACAAAAAAAAGGGAAGAAGGGGGGGAATTCAGAGGTGGTACTCACAGGAAGCCAGAGGTAGAGAGAAATGGGGAGAGGAACAACTTTACAAGACTCAACCATTTCGGAGGAGCAAGTAGGACCCAGTGGTCAGAGAACAGCGGAGAATAGTGAAGACGATGGGAGTGGAAACTGGTATGAGAAGAAATAACAATGCCCTGAACACATGCTGGTTGAGTCTCTTCCTGGCCTAGAGTTTACCCCTCTGATAAGTCCTGAGCAGGGAGTCATCACAAGTTTCGTTGAGGTGTGCTGGGATTCAGGTAACATCAAGGTGTCCAAATCAAGATAACTCACAGCCATTAAAACTGTGAATCTGGGAGCCGGGTGAGAATTTCAGGAATGGAGTTACTAGTTTGAGAGCAGTGGCCTAGTGGTGAGAGTTGTGCCATATGTCCATTTAAGGAGATCCCAAACTGGAAAAGAATGTTTCTGGAGTCTGTGAATCCCCATGCGGTGTTGAAGGTGGGCGTGCTGAATATTCATTCCAGTGCATGGGATCTGGTCCAGATAGGCCGTGGAAATGATGTCTTGATCAGCTGCCATCAGATACC
Organism: Myotis davidii; assembly: GCF_000327345.1. NCBI lineage: Eukaryota > Metazoa > Chordata > Mammalia > Chiroptera > Vespertilionidae > Myotis > Myotis davidii. The sequence goes on from NW_006289087.1 coordinate 5,696,858, forward strand.
TCCTGGCAATTTTTTAGTGAGCACTTGGACCCCGAGGTCATGACCGCAGTTGACTGTAGGTCATCGCTTCTTACCTCTGGGAAATTTTGACAGGTTTCGCAGACGTCTGGAATGATTTCAGTTCTAAACCGCCTCCTATTATTAGACACTGTGAAGTATCTGAAGGACGTTTTATCTCTGTGATGATCAGCGAACACTGGGACAGAAACTCCCAGGATTGCTGGAAATGCGCAAAGGCGAGTTTCTGTTCATGGTCTGGGAATGTATTCCTTTTCAGAGTCTTAGCGCTTCACACCCTCCTGCCTGGGATGTATGGGGAAAAAAGAGACCGAGGCTGGAATTTGGTGGCCATTCAGGGGGTTTCTGTGCCTCTTGGCGTCTTAGTGGAGATGATACTGGTCTAGAATATTTTGGGGGAAAGGGAGAATGTTTCAGATCTTTCCCAGATACTGTAATGTTGGCATGAGGATACGGACTTGGCTATTGGAGTTTGTCATAAGTTGATGCTGCTGCTAGAACAGCATAGTTGAGCGACGTGGATATATACCCTTGAGCACCGTGCAGGTTTACTCTCTATGCAGACCTGTCTTTGTTACATATTCACTTGTGTTTCTGTGCATCCTGCATTGGACACCGACGATGGGACACCATGTGTGCCCATCACGCCTGGACACAACAATAGCGCATCCTCAGGGTGTAGCTCATACTTAGTTACTATGAACTTTCACATCGTTCAGAGGGTCATGCCTCCTACCAGGCCATTCGTTGAATGGGACAGGGGCACGTTTTTAGTGCTTCATGGTCTAGTTATCTCTGTCAGCATTTGCAAGCCTCTGACTCTTTTTAACTTGTCTTCTGTCCGTTCCCAAAGCCTCCAACATTGTCAAAGGAACTCTTCAATTTCCTTAGTCATCCAGTAGCCCGGCGAGCTTGTCGCTGGCACTCCGCCTGCTTTGCTAGGAGAACTGGATGGCAGTATTTTACAGGAGCACTTTCCAATCTCCACAGGGGGGGGGGGGGGGGGGG
>NW_006289087.1:5697901-5698928 GCF_000327345.1 Myotis davidii
GTTCCTAGGCTGCTGGAATTTAGCTACAGAGTAACCTCACCTGGCTGGGTAATGCTAATCTGTATCATGCTGCCAATAATACTTTCCTATTCCCCATTTCTAAAAGGTAGAAGTCATAGATTCTGACTGATGATAAGTTTAGACATAAGTTGATTAAACTGTAACTAAATAAATATATATTTAAAACTAGACAAAAAAAGAAGAATATTGCCCCCAGCTGGTGTGGCTCAGTTGGTTGAGTGCCATCCCATGCACCTAAAGGTCACCAGTTTGATTCCCAGTCAGGTCAAGGGCACATGTCTGCGTTGCAGGCTCGATCCCCAGTAGGGTACACCACCTGCAGGAGGACACTGATCGATGTTTCTTTCTCTCCCTCTCCTTTCCTCTCTCTCTAAAATCAATTAAAATTTTAAAATATATTTTATTGATTTTTTACAGAGAGGAAGGGAGAGGGATAGAGAGTTAGAAACATCGATGAGAGAGAAACATTGATCAGCTGCCTCTTGCACACCCCCTACTGGGGATGTGCCCGCAACCAAGGTACATGCCCTTGACCAGAATCGAACTCAGGACCCTTCAGTTCACAGGCTGACAGTCTATCCACTGAGCCAAACCGGGGCTAAAAAATTGTTTAAAAGGAGAATATTGGTAAACAATGATATCTTCTATAGGAAGCCTTTTGATTAGTTCACAAGACTTCATTTCCCTCTTTCTTCATTACCATGTCTTTAAAAAGTGCCAATCTCATCTAGAAATACAGATTTTCTTTCAGAAACTAGTAATTTATTTATTGTGAGACTTCAGAAGGCTCAAATCAATGTAGAGTGTTTTGAATAAAGAAACCTATAACCAGAGTGATTCTTACGCATCTAAATTTCTTCCTCATGAAAATTCTGGCCTTACATATTGAGCTTACAAGAAGCAAAACACTGATAGAAAGCTTAGCTTAATAATGAAACCATTCTTTGTACCATCGTATGGGGGAAATACATAAATTTATATTAATTATATATATATAATGTTATGT
>NW_006289087.1:5699097-5713488 GCF_000327345.1 Myotis davidii
ATTTAATAAAAGGAAGAAGCACATATTTCTTTTAATATCACAGTGAACAATTTTTCCAAGATGTACAGGTCACTCTGATATGAACAGGGAATTTCAATGTAAAGTCTGTGCCCTTAAAGGGCTGATGATTTAGCTGTGAAAGATCAAAGAACCCCTAAAAGAAAATTAACAATTCATAAGAGCCCAGAAGAAGAGGTCCCATATAAATATGGCAGACTCTAGCTATCAGAGTTCCCTTCCTGAATGGATTTAAGATGACCAGCATGTTTTAAGTCGTCCTTCAGAAGTGAACTCTCTACTGTTCTTAAAGAAATGTTAGTTCTTAGACCTTCAGAGGTCAGAAGGAAGGGCTTTTCTCCAAGGAGTCATTGTTGTCAGCAAAGTCACACACAGGTATAAATAACTGAGAAGATGTTTGCAAGGTACGCTATGTATCATCCTGGCTAGAGTCAAATCGTGTGAAAGACAAGAATTTGGAGATAAGGATGGGGAAGTAGATAAGGCTCAGGCAAGGAGGGTGTTGCTTGAATTCCCACTGTGTGCCCTGCATTCTGTGGAAAGTAGACATCAGTTAAGGCTTTGGTGCCTGAAGGGAGGTCGCAGGTGCCCATGGGTCTATGATGGAAGAATCGAGAGAGGGACAGGCATGGAGTCCAGAGAACACATCACTGCAGATATTTCAGTGTCAGTCAGTGAAGGTCCCCATGAGAGTGGTGTCAGTAAGATGGGCTTGAAAAACATTTTAAACACTGAAGGAACCTGTCCAAGTGGCTGACTGGATTTGGGAATATTGTGCAAGGAGCACTAATCACTTCATCAGAAAAGTCAGTGTGGGGAAAGGGCAGCATCTACTGCCACAAGTTAATCCAGACAGACCATCAATCTGTCGTTCTCAGCAGCAACGCCAGGATGACCTGGTGGAGAGGAATTTTGTCTCCGGTGGTTGATGACCTGCCCGCCAATGGTTTGGTTAATTACGGGACATTCTGCTTCATCCAGATCACCATGTGCGGATGGTCTTGAGAACTTCAGATGTTGACTCAAGATGAGGAATACCCGAGGGAATCCTTTCTTGGAAGGAGTGTGGCTTTATCATCAGATACCCTGACCATGGATGGGGGTTGAGATCTCCCCCATCTCCTTTTCTCTCACCTACTAGCAAAACACAAGGCTGCAACCCATCCCTCCCTTCTGATTGAACGTATGGAATTGGCAAAAATCATTACCAGGTGTGACCCTCGAATTTGGACCTTGTTGTCAAAAGTCTTTTAAACACACATCCCTAGGATGGTTGTGTTTTTTTTGTGGTTATTTTTTTTTCCAGTAGTACCATGAGGTAGGCAAGCATAATTCTCCAGTGAAACATAAGGAAAAGTCTTTAATTGGATAATAAATTGGATTTTTGTCCATCTTTGATAGGGTAGGTCAAGGGTAGTGCACTGAGTGCTTCAGCTAGAGTCAGTAAGCAACATTTTATCCATAAATATCACTTATATGCCACTTACATTAAGTTTCTGTCCTGGATACATATCGAGGGCTGCTTTCAGGGTCTTATTATTATTCATTGGCTGATGGAAAAGCAAAATATGATGGGAGGCTTCATCGCAAAATACTCTGCGTCTTGACATCTGGTGTCCAAATTGGATGTCCATGTTGATGTTATCTCAAGGCTCGGGAGATTGCAGATTGGCGAGCCAGACATGTTCAGAGATCAGAGCCCTGTCCTCCATAGGGCAAAACACTGCTCTACATTGGACTGTTTCTGAAAATGGAGGACATATAAGTGGATAGATGCTCCAAATGGTGATTACAGACATAGATCAAAGAACCATGGATGAAAGATGACCATCTTGCAGGAATGTACATTCTTGCAAATATCTTTTTTTTCCCCCCTTGAGATCAAATAAAATGTGTCATAAACCTTTGCCTGGGTCACCTGCAAGTGATTAAATCCTTTATTTATTTTGTGCCCACGGTGTAATGCTAATGAATTAGAATTAGTGAAAGGATTATCTTATATAATTTGAATAATTATTCCAGCCCACCAAAATGCATGTTATCTTCAAGACTGGGCCTTAATGTGTTCTTTTTATTGTTTGCCATGGCTTTAGTGGTGTGTCCTTCTCCAGACTCTTTCTGAGAACACTAACAGTTGAATTAATGCTTGAATAAAGGACTGAATGGGTAAATAGGATTCTCTGGGATCAGTATAGCCTTTAAACTAGCGAATTGGCCCTGCAATGAACTGATCTAACATGTATTAGATGATAGTGATGGTTTGCAATTGGAGCTTTATGTGTATGAGGTCGTTTCATCCTCAGAGTAACACTATGGAGTAAGTACTATTTTTAACCCATTTTGTAGATGAGAAAATTGGGGAATAGAGGTATTAAATAGCTTATGCAGATCTTGTGTCTGATAATTATAGAGCTGGGATTCAAACCTTGAAATTGACTTCTGATCCCAGACTTTCAAAAGCTATACTATACACTGTTATAGAGTGGAGGACTCCTAAATTATATGAAATATTATATTCTACATGTATGGAGAACCTTTTTTAAAATAGGTATTTTTTATATTGATTTCAGAGAGATAGGAAGAGTTAGAGAGAGATAGAAACATCAATGATGAGAGAGAATCATTGATCAGGTGCCTCCTGCACACCCGGTACTGGGTGGGGATCCAGACCACAACCCCTAACCGGGAATCGAACTGTGACCTCCTGGTTCATAGGTCGATGCTCAACCACTGAGCAACACTGGCTGGGCTTGAGAAATTTTTAATATCAAAATGAATTATTATTTAATTTTTGAACCATTGGGAAGGACCAAGTCTTGTTGAGTCAGTGTTGTATATTCCGGGCTCCTCTGATGCACATTGAATGAGCATCTCAGTGTAAAGCCAGTCTAAGGTATTTCCTAATCAGGGTTTGTGGCGCTCCATGCTTTGCCGAATGAATTTGCCAGCCGTGAGTCTCCAATTCTGACAGAGCCTCAAGGGTTCTAGTGGACCAGTTCGCCAGTAAATCATTCATCCTAAGCAAACCAAAGTGACCCTGTCAATGGCCTGGCTGTTCTCCGATGGCCTGGTTGTTGACCCCAGGCCACTCATCTTCCCGAGCTGCCTACATATATCTGTCTCTTGGAGAGTTCCTAGTGAGTGGCCTGGTGTGTACTCAAGCTCACTGAATCACAGTGATCCTTCTTAACCTTAAACATGTAAGATTTAAAAAAAAAATGTCACCAATATTTTTAGTTTTGTCCTATACTCGATTTGTGCAAAGTATGAGGGTCACAATTTTGAAAGTATTTTCTCCTAAATATAAGTATTCTAAAATGCTGTGAAAAGTCAACTAAATAGTCTATATATCGAAATGCTTAAGGACTTGAACTTACATAGTGTTATAAAAAATTTTAAATGGAAGTGAGCTTCATGTGTGTATGTATGTGGGAGTAGTTATATACTTATTTATGTATGTGTAAAATTAGGTATAAGTGTTTAGCTGAGAAAAATAGGACATGGTACTAAATAAGGCAAAGGTTGTGGACTCAGTTTCTGCTCAGCCTGTTTAGTTAATTTTAATATTAATCCATATATTAAACCCCTGACCCTCGGGCATATCTTGTACAATATGCAGCTGGTCCCAAAAGGCAGAGGGAATGGGTCAGTGCAGCTCACCCCACTGTTGAGGGGGAAAAAAGCAAATTTATTAGGGTAGATCCATAATGCATCTGTGCTTATGAGGGCAAGTTTAATTTTACTCTCCAATTGAATGGGATTCTTATATTTCTATGTAAGTCTTGTTAAAATATGTAAATAGGGCAGCTGCTAAACTGTCTTTATTTAGTGTTCTTTTAAGTGATCATAGAATTTTAATGACTGTTATTATTGATACTCTAATAAGAACTTCATTGAATTTTTTTGCTGGTTAAATATAATTTGTATGTTACTCCAGAATCTCAATATGGGGATTTTAATATTGAAAGATTACTGTAAAATATTCATGCCATCAGCCTTCCACATGGCTCTAACCATAGACTAAATGTATGCGGATTTGAACTTAAATCTTTCTGACGTTCAAAGGGTTGCGTCTCCCAAAATCTTGTAACACATGAGTCATCCAGCCGAAGCCAAGCAACTTACGTTTTCAGAGTATTTATAAATTGATGTGAAAATCCATTTTACTCTAGTCAAGAAGGCCCTTGCTTTGCAGTCTAATTTTGGACATCTATGTGGGTTACTGAAATAGAGAGATAGCATTAATCTCTGAGTGGTAACAAGTGCTGGTGGGTGAGGTCCAGGCCAAGAGTCTAGAATTCCTGTTATCAAAATGCTATTGTCAGACTTGAGGACCACAACATAGGATCGCTGCTCACTGTTCAAATAATTTGGATTCTTCTGAACTCTGCTCTGTGATACTGTATTTCTTCACCGTGTAAGTCTCCCCATCCCCCCAAAACTTTTATTTTTAAAGGCATCCAGCAATGAGTAGGAAGGGTTTCAACCCCTACGCCCGTGACTAGCTTGACACCACACAAAGCAGCTCATGATACAGTGTTCGTGTTGCTATTTCTGTAGACATTGGGCACAGGACCAGGTTTTGAACAATATGAGGGCTCGGGCTTTATGTTACACAGCACGAAACATCGTGTTGATGCTTTATAAATAGTGTCACCTCTTTATAAACTTCAGCCACGATTCTTTTGGAGGCATCTCAAGTGGCCTTTGGTTCAGATGACATCAGCCACTCCTACACACTCTGTTCTGGGGCTTGCACAGTGAAGTGGGAGGGGTGTGAGTTTTCGCTATAGCCCGTCTGACGAAACACAGGGGAATTGGTAGCGGTGAGGAGGTTAAGTTATAATCGACATCGCATAACAAACATTGGAAAAGGGGCAAAGAAACAGATCGGGGGAGTTTCATATTATGACAGTGTCATTTGACAGATGCAGAAGTTTTATTTGAAAAGATCTCTCCATTTACAGAAGAAAAGGAGGAAAAGAAAAAGCCCACCCAGGTGACAGGAGATTCCCATGGGGACCGAGCTGTCTGAGCGTATCTCAGGGACTCTTTGGGGAGCATTTATCCTCCGCTTGGAGGTAGGAGGAAGATTTTAAGGTTAATAATATTGCTGCCACCTCCCTCCTTCCTCCCCGTGAGTTCACAGGCAAAGGTGAAATCCTGTCCCGTCTCCCTGTGTCTAACAGAGAATCTGCATCACAGGCAGGAAAGCAGGGAAGAAAGGGGGCAGGAGGCAGAGAGCAGCTGGCGGGCTGGGGCAGCCTGGGATACCTGCAGAGGGTGTAACAGACAGGAGGCAGGCGGACTCCCAAGAAGTCCAAGTACAGGAATCTGTTAGCAAAGGCTGGCCAGTGGGCTGTTATCACAGCGCATGCAAGTCAGCAAACACATGCCACACATTTTTATTTATGAGCAATGCATAGAAATAGAACAAAGGAAAGAAAAAATTAACCTTTCTAAAATTTTTCACATGACACTTCTCCCCCCCCCCATATATTTTTATTGATTTCAGAGAGGAAGGGAGAGAGAGAGATAGAAACATCAATGATGAGAGAGAATCATTGATCGCTGCCTCCTGCACGCCCCCTACTGGGGATTGAGCCCACAACCTGAGCCTGTGCCCTTGACCAGAATCGAACCCGGGCCCTTCAGACTGCAGGCCGATGTTCAGTTCGTTGAGCCAAACTGGCTAAGGCTACATGGCACTTTGTAACTTGGGAAGGATTATCGCAAAGAGGACATTTGCCAAATCTGCATTTTTGTGTCATAGCTATTCTCCAACCTCATCAGAGCAGCACATAAATTACTTCTAATCGACTCCTGACCTCCTGGTAGGCTTCAAGTGGTAACAAAACCACTCACACCCTGAAGCTCAGAGTAGCTCTGTGTTACCTTCTAGGGAACCATGGCCATACAGCGTCGAAGCCCAAACCCAAGGGCTTTCTCTGGGCATCTGTGGCAGCACCCCCTTCTAACCCCTGACCTAATGGAGCTGCTGGCCTTCACCCCTGGACCCCTTCCTGGGGGTGAAATACCTCTTGCTGGCATGGAGGGCAAACGCATGACTCCTCTGATGTGCTCAGACTAAGGTTGAGATCCTGCCTCTCATGGGCAAGGCCCGTAGGCCTTAGGCATCAAGTTCATTCTTTCCACGGAGGGGTAACGATTCGGTGATGACAGGCGTTAAAGCTGGGGTGGATACAGAGGTCCGTCGTATAAGTTCCGTCCATGTCACAATGCCATGTGCCAAAAATGGAGGTGATTTCTCTGTCCCAGCTGATTACTTGGAAATGCCTGTGGTCAGCTCAGGAGGCAGCTGGGATTCTGAAGCGAAGTCATTCATAGGGATCTTCTATCATGTGGGACAGTTTTGAGGGACACTTTTAAATGTGGGCAGCCCGGCCAGTGTGGCTCAGTGGTTGAGCGTCAACTCATGAATCAAGAGTTCAATGGTTGTGGGCTCGATCCCCCGTAGGGAGCGTGCAGGAGGCAGAGAATTGATGTTTCTCTCTCATCAATGTTTCTATCTCTCCCTCTCCCTCCTTCTCTCCCTAAAATCAATAAAAAACAATTTTTAAAAAGATATCTTTTAAAAATCAATAAAAACTTTGGGCAAACAAGTGCACAGTTTGGGAACTAAACCAGGCTGGGTACACCCACTCAGGTAGATCACGGAGTGAACTCCGCAGTAGAATACCATTTGATGCCCAAGAGCCTTAAAGGATAACCCTAAAGAGAGAAAGTGCTCAGAAAACCTGCACATACTTTGATTGTCTGTAGACAAAGTTATTTCAGAGCGATTTCCCTGAGGGCTGGCATTGCCTTGCCAACAGGTTTGTGGTCAACACCAGTCACTGGGGAGAGATCTTTAGCCACTTTGAAGTAGAAAGTCGATGCCTGTTCTGAAATGTGACAGGTTCCTAAGCCCCCCCAGCCCCCTCCCAGGTCTGAGCAGAGTGGAGGCGTGAGAGAATCAATTTCTCCTGCCATCCTCCTGGTTAAAAAACCTTAGAAAGAATCCTCAACCGGTCTCTCAAATCTTTTATTTTCTCCCTTTAAGTCGAAGCCACTGCAGTAATCTAGCCGATTATACAATTAAAGCACACCCAGAGGTCTGCTCATTTATCCTGGCTGTGGGCTCCATCAAGCATCCCTCAATTATTTCCCAGAGTTGGTAGTTTTATTTTTATTTAAAAGAAAAAACTGGCAAGGATGTCAAGTTCACTAAGTTAAGATGCCACGCTTCCTCTGCCGTTTCTGCTTCGATGCCTTATTAAATGCACCAGCTGAACAGAAAATGCGGTATAAATATGTTTCATGAGTCATTTAAGAATTCAGCCAAGAGACATCGCAATTGACTTCTGAGTCCATTTTTAGAACAAACTCTTTTAAGACTCTTCTCAACAGGAACTTCCCCCTTGCGCGGGGCCTGACAAGGCTGTATGCATTACTTTATTTTGATCCTGACATTTAAACAATAAAATAAAGCCACTTAAAACAAATAGTAGTGCTTTAAGTGTCCGGGCTGTCAAGATATCAAATTATATAACTTGGGGAAAAATCAGAATGCATTGTTAATGGTATGTACTTAACACGAAGGGTCACCAGAGTCCTCAGCCGATGTATATTCCGCTACCACCGCTGGAGCTAACGGTCTGTATTCCTAGTTTAGAGGGAAGTGACTATATTCGCTGAAATGGACTTGACTCGAGCACAATCACTGTATTCAAATGTCAAGAAAAAAGGGGAGTGAGAGAGAGAAGAGAGAAAGAGGATGTCACAGAGGGTCACAAATTATGTTGGATTTTGACAGATTGTAGCCTTGCTTTACAAGAGCGGTAACATCTCATTTGTCACCGTGTGATCTGTAACTGCGGGAATGGGAGCGGAAGGCCCTTCGTCTCCGCCACGATTTAATCGCTCTGAGGCCGACAGTGGTGTGGGGAGCCACCTGCCCAGGCCCCGCACTGCTGATCTGTTTTAATTTAATCGTCTGTCAGCGGGATGAAAGCATCAATCGCCTCTCTTTGATCTGCAAATGGCGTGTTTCTGTAAGGCAGGGTGTGGGTGGACTCGGGGAGAAGGGGACTTGAAATGTTGTGCTGCCTGGATGGGGTGGTCTTGAGAGAAGAGGCTCGTGAAACTTACCAGAAATCTGGGACTATAGCGGAAGGAAAGGTATTTGTGTGAAAAGGTCGGCAATGAAATACAAGCTGGTGAGCATAGTAAGATAGCGGTCTCAGCAAAGTAGAAACCGTTCGTGGGTTCATCTCCCTCATTCTTCAAGTGCATGCTGTTGGTGGTGTTTGAACTTTGGCTGCCAGAGAAATACCAGAGGAGAATGTTAAAGAGGAGTTTGATTAGTGCCACTGTGAGAGGCCACCGCTAGGAGTGTGGCCTGAAGTTTTCCAGGGAGGACGTGGACAGTAAAAGGTGATTTTTTGTTAAAATTGTGCTTTTAAGTAAAATAAATGATGTGATGATTCAGCATAGTGAACCTTACATCAAAGCAGTTATTGTGAGCCTTTACGTGGTCCCATCGTCACTTTAAGGTGCTTTCCAAATCATTTCATAGTCTGTTTCCCAGAATCACAAATAATATGTTTTTATAAATAAACAGGAAGCACTTTCTAGCACTTCTGCCAAAAATAAGTTGGGTAATGGAGAAAATTGTCAAAAACACAATCTGTGTTTCATAGTTTTTTTTTTTTTAATGACTTCTTACTGCAGTGATTAAAACGGTAATAGAGGTTTGATAACAGTTAGTAGAAACCCTTCCACCATTATGAAATGCTATCCTTATAATAGCATTTTTATGAATCTTATGAATAGGAACTTGCGGTGAGGAGGGCATGCTACCAATTTTAGACAAAAATTGCTCCAGTATATTTTTTAAATTAATGATCAAACTATTTCTAAAGAAGAATGAATTTCAGGGACAAAATCCCCTGGTGTAACCCAGAAATTTCCAAAAGACTTCCCCCAGTCCATGGGGAATCATTTTACAAAGCAAAGAAAAATTCCCCCTGAAATTCCTTTAGGGTACCACAGAAAGCTGAAAAAACTTGCAGTTCGAATTTAACTCAAAAAGCTAAGATTTCTTCTCCGACAGTGGGTCTAATATAACTACCAGCAGAGGACTAGGCCCCTGAAGACCAGCGGAGTCACCCTGCTTATTCTGGCCCATGCATTTCATTGGCTCTTGCCTCCATAGTTCCCATCAATGGCTTGCTGAGCAGTATTTGCATAGATATCTCCCCGACTTTTATGTGTTAAGTTGTTCCACAGTGGTGTTGCAGGCTCAGAGGTAAACTTGGCGGAGCTTTTAGGTTAAATGAGCCCCACAATGCAGTTTGGGGAGAACCTGAATTTTGATGACGGGATTCTGAGGAGCGTGGCGTGAATTGTGCTTGGGCACTGACCTCAGTGTGAGTGGCATGAGACAGCAGATTCCACGAATTCTTCCGGCCTGGTAGGGCTGAGGACTGATGCATGTGCCTGGGCAGACCACAGAGAGGAAGGAGGTGAGACAGGCAAAGAGGGGGAGGTAGAACACACAAGGGCACAGAAAGGAAGAGCACAGTGTTATGCATGTGTTTGGGGAATTGGTGAAGGGCCCCAACAAGCTCCTTACGGTACCCTTCATTGTAGCCCAAGGTATCTACTCATCTACTTCCATTTTTTTAAAATATTTTTTTTATTGTTTTCAGAGAGAGGAAGAGAGAGAGAGGGAAACATCAATGATGAGAATCATTGATTGCCTGCCTCTTGCATGGCCTCTACTGGCGTGCAACCCGGGCATGTGCCCCAACCTGTAATGAAACCGTGACCTCCTGGTTCATGAATCGATGCTCAACCATTGAGCCACGCTTGCTTGCTAGGCTCATCTACTTCTATTTAATGGCACCCAGGAATTGAAAAAAATATATATTTTCCTGCCTTTTCCTCAAAGGCAAGTTCCTTCCTCCCTTTCTCCCTCCTTCCCCTCCCCCCTTTTTTTGAGCTAGAATAAATCTTAAGAGCATCAGGTATAAAGACTACTATCATTGGGCATGCCCTGGAATTCATCCTTTTCCTTAATTCTCTGAGTTCCTAAGTTAAGTGAGTTCTACCTACAGCGAATCCTTTCATTCCTCTCTATTCATCCTCTTTGCCACTGCTTGAGTACAGAGCACTTTCTTACATCACCTGGTCCACAGAAATGACCGTCTCTGGTCTGTATGTCTTCAGTGCCTTCTCTTCCCACCCTCGTTTGCACGGTGTCGAATCAATCCCAGAATCCCTAGCCGTCACAAAGCAGCCAAGTGCAATTGGGACCTAGTTGATTTCCCGAACCTTCTGCAGGCTCCCTACGTTTTGGCCACCGTGCTTATCTCACGGGGATGGCATGAGCATAGCCTACTTTTCATGCCTTCGGAGCTCTGCTGGATCATTCTCCCAACCTGGCTCGCCCTTCTCACCTTCGGCTTTGCCTAGAGAAGTTCAACACCTAGAAGAAATCACTTTCCCTTTGTGAAGACTTCCTGAATCCTCAGGCAGAATGAATGGTTTCTCGCTCTCCATTCCCATAGGATTTCTCTTTTTACGTACATCTAGAATAGTGCACAATATATTACAGTGAGTTATTGATACATTACAGTGCGTCCCCCAGTGGATTCTGGGCTCTTGAGGGCAGACAATATGTTTTATTCTTGTCTGGCCTTCTTCCCTCCTGCCCCTAAATCTAGCAAAGTGTCTGTGCCCCGAGTTCACATTCCATCAATATTGATGATAGACTCATTGGCAGTGGGCATTCCAATGACTTCCTTTGGCGGCTAACTTAAATTCCACATGTGTGTGTGTGCGTGTGTGTGTGTGTGCGCACGTGCTTACTTACATATATGTGTGTTATATTTGTTAGTAGGCATAATTTCTATATATGCTCTTAAAATATTTAGTATATAGTGACCCCCTGCTGGGGTTTGTTATACCAATTGAATTAGTCCTTCAGGCTACTCTGAGAGACTCTGACTGATTTATGTAAAAAGGAAACAAAAGAAACAGAGAGTCAGAGATAGATCAAGAAGGACTTACTGTTAATATTGAGGACCTACTGTGTGCCAAACCCTGTCCTAGGTGCTTTTTGCCATCTCAGTCATGCCTCTCAGAGGAGTTACAACAACTAGATCCCAATTCTGCCATTTTTGGTTGAGTGAACTTGGGAAATTACTTAATTGCTATGTACTTCTGTTTTCTATGTTTTGTGCCCACATGGGGCTGTTGTAAGGGACAAATGAGTTCATACAGGCAAAGCACTTAAGACATTTCTTTGAACATGATAAGTGCTCAGTCAAAAAAACAACAAATAAATGTCTTAGTAGCACTTGCTATTCTCATACAGATAAGGAAGTTGAGGCTTAGAGCGTGATGTTGGGGCATCCCGCCCGAAGTCACAGGGTTAGTAAGTAAGTAGCAGAGTTGGGGTTGGGGTCGGGGATCAGACCTTTGGGCACTTAATGTTTTTCTTCCATGGCAGAATCCTTCCTCCTACAGCATTCACGATTTGAGCCTGTTCAAATCATTGGTTAAAAGATGTAGAAGGAAAAAAAATAAGATGGTTTTATCATGCTGAAGCTAAATGACATAGAAAAAAATACTCCTCTAAATATTCTTTAAATGCCTTCAAGCTCTGTAGGCTGTCTTGACTTAACCTATTATAGAGATGGAGAAATTGGCAAGGATAAAGTTGGGTGACGGGCATATTCTAAGCTTATATTTTTTCTAAATTCAATGTTAAATTCTGCCAACAATAAGAATTCTGATTTGGGAAATAGCATCTTTAGGATGATTTTGGAACCTGGAGCAAAAAGAAAATATATACAGTGAGTTTTGTGCAATTATCTAGACTTGACTCTCAGGGCACTTTAGGTTTGTAAAGATTACAAGTCTATTTTAATAACTTATATTTCTGCTGCTAAGTGTGTGACCTCTAAATCGAAGGCACACCTGCTGTTGTACACGCCACTCCATACCAAATCCTATATGGGAAAATAAATGAGGGCTAGGCCCTTCGGTGACAATGAACTTCACTTTCGTGGAGACTGATCACCCTTGAGAGGTGATAAATGCCAGTGGAAAGGTACAGTAAGCCATCACATATTAAATATGGAAAAGTACTTTTAAATAATACTGAAACGTGCAAAATCCAAGCTGACAGCCACCACCAAATAGAATTGTAGGTCAAGATTCCGTGTGACAGAATTAACTCCTGATGGAGGTTTTGACAGGAAATGCCAACGTGCACATCGTATATGTTAGCTAATGTGTCAACAGTCCTGCTATTTTTATATCTATGTCTCCTGTCTCTTTCAAGGCAGATTATTTTAAGAGAAAAAGTAGACTTATTACATCTAAAGTGTTGTGTTTGGTTTTTTTAAGCGAAGATTGTTTCATGAATCTCAGAGTAGTCTGTTTTATTGAATCTGATTACAATAGTTAGGGATCCTACTTTGCATTTTTCCATAAATGCTGCCAAAATGTGAAGCACTGGTTATCACTTTTGTTATTTCTGGGTAGAAATAGGGGTGTGGGAGTATCAGACTGTGCCCATCTGGAATTCTGGGCTCTGTCGCAAAAGCTTCAGCAAGGATGAAGCGAGCTTCCCAGGTTAGATAAGTGTGGCTCCATCCAAGGCGTTCTGGAACCAAAGTAAGTGTTGGCTTCTTTGAGAAAATGTCTATGTCCTCTTTTTTTGTTTTGTTTTGTTAATCCTCACCCAAGGATATGTTTCCATTGATATTTAGAGAGAGTGGAAGGGAGGGAGAGAGACAGAGAGAGAGAGAGAGAAACATTGATGTGAGAGAGACACATTGATTGGTTGCCTCTGGCACGCACCTGGCCAGGGTTGGGGATCAAATCTCCAACCGAGTTACATGCCATTGACTGGAATGGAACGCAGGACCCTTCAGTCCATGGGCCATCGCTTTATCCATTGAGCCAAATCAGTCAGGGCTATGTTCTCTCTTATTGATATTTATGTGGCAGGCATTGTGCTAGGCTGTGACTACACAATTGTAAACAGAAGCCGGTCTCATTCATGTCCTAGAAAAGTTTATAATTTTCTTTTTCTTTTTGAAAATATCTTTTTATTGATTTTAAAGAGAGAGTAAGGAGTAGTGATAGAGAGATAGAAACACTTATAAGAGAGAATCATTGATCAGCTGCTTCCTGCACTCCCCTTACTGGGAACCAAGCCCACAACCCAGGCAAGTGCCCTGACTTGGAATTGAACCGATAACCTCTTGGTTCATGGGTCAGGACTCAACCACAGAGCCACACCAGCTGGGCTAGAAAAGTTTATAATTGAATGTGTAATGATCTCGTGGGTAAATGTAACTGCAAAAGTGCTACGGAGCGGAGTAGATGACGTCACCAAGACAGTGTGACAGGTGAACAAGGACAGCTTGTGTGGATATCTAATGTCCTCCACGTTACAGACACCATTTCTGATGGATTCCTTCCCGAGAGGCAGCTTACACTGGAGTCTGTAAACTGCAAAAGAAAAAGTAAAAGAAAACCCAAAACCAATAACTAGGAAGGAATTCTGGGTACTGGAAACCCCTCTGCACAATACAGACCTATGTCACTTATTTGTGGATTTTTCAGAAGATACAATCCCTCCTCCCCCCCCATGGATTATCTGGGATATACTAATTTCAGAGGTGTTTAGTGGATTGGAGGAAATGTGTAAAAGTGTTTTCCTAACAAGATGCCATCTGATTGCTTCATTAGATTTCAGTGCTCTGCTGGGTGATGTCTGCCTGTTTTCATGAGCTCCCATCCTGTGGACTGTCAGACCTGGGAGCTGTGGAACCCTGGCTCTGGCTGGGGAGACGGGATAAACTGGAGGTGGCAGCTTATCAGTTGGAGAGCCAAAAATAGCACGCCGGCTTCTGGGTTCAGTGTCTGGGCATGAGAATATCCCGAACATTCCACGCACAAGGGCCCAGTATCGTTGTCCAGCCCAGCATTTCCGTGAATTGGGCACCAGAGCTCTGAGGAGGATTAAGCTATTATTTGGTGAATTTCTGATTCCCTCCGAAGGCCTGAGGAGGTCTAAAAATATCTTTCTTTTGTCTCTTGACGGAAATCTACTTCCTGATCCCCTCAGAAAGTGGGCCGCAATGAATTTAAGACCGAACGCCTCTATTAAATATTTGCCCTAAAAGCAATGAGACCAGGGTGGCCAGGCCTGTGTGAAATACTCATTGTCTCGGGAGAAAAATGTTCAGATTCTGCAGTCATGAGAAAAGCAATAAAGGAGGATAATATTTAAGTTGATAAAAGATGCAAACATGGCTTTATTGGGTTTCTAAATTCAAATTAACAGAA
>NW_006289087.1:5713642-5741283 GCF_000327345.1 Myotis davidii
AGTGTTCAGCTCACACACAGAAGGGTCTTGGGTTCAATTCCTGATCAATGAATGTATCTGGGCTTCGGGTTCCTTCCCAGGCCCAAGTGGGGTGTATGTGGGAGGCACCCTATTGATGTGTCTTACATTGATGTCTCTCTCTCTCTCCCTTTCTCCCCCTCCCTCCCTCCTTTGCACTCTCTCTAAATATCAATGGAAAAAATATCCTCAGGGAGAATTAACAAAAAATAAATAAATTTGATTGAAAGGACTATGACATACAGATACTTATTACCAGTGTAGTCACGTGTTTCTTTTCTGTTTAGTTTAAGTATTTATGTCTTATTAGATACATAGTTCTGATAAAACACTCTGTGTAACCGGTAAAAATCGCACTTGAGAATACTGACAATGGAAAAGACCCTTCTCAGGGTCAAGGGTAATATTGAGACCATGATCCTGGGCTGGGTCCCCTGGTGCATCCGATTGGGGCTGCCCTGTGGTAGGGTCCAGGGTGGGTATTTCAGGAGCAGGTATGAATAGGCGCATGTAGCGTTTATGCTGCAATTTTTCTGTCCAGTTTCAAATCTTTAGACTCAAGGATGTAGATTGCCACTCTGGCCAACTTTCTGGACCATTGTGCTCCATCTGGATTCTCTTATTTTTACTGGTATTTTGTCAGTTAGGTGGATGCCAACGTATTTTGGCTTTTCTGCATTAAAAAAATGCCAGACATCAATCAGAGGGCACCGAGGTCTAGCCTCGTTGCCTGTGTTTGGGCATCTAACTCCATCTGCTTTTCTCAAGGACAGGGTCACGGGGTGTGGTCATCGTGGAGGTGGAATTGGGATCAGAATAGATCAGAGATGTCATTTACACTAGCGTGGAGGTGGAATTGCTTTTAACCCCCTCGGGGAGTCTAGGATCAGAATAGATCAGAGATGTCATTTACACTTTCTAGGCGATATACTTTCATGAACGTAGAAACTCTTTGTAGTTTCCTAAGGACAACAAAACCGGTATGGACTCAGGGGCTGTGTGATGATGAGGGACGTTCTCTGTGGACAGCCCTTTTCACAGAAGCCTGCAGATCAACCATGGATCCATGTAGCAATGCATCACCTTTCTCTGTGAACCAGGTGGATAGTCCAGAGCACTGGCATCTTCCCTTTCCCCCCTCAACAGGTATAGATCCATGAATACTTAGAACTGTTCTTATGAGCAAGTGTCTGACACAATGAAGAGTTAAAATATTTCTCCAACTGACCTGTGCTCGCTGTTCCCACACTGCCCCTCTGTATGGCTGTCTGTGTCACATACCAGGCGCATTAAAATTCACGTTTCAATTTCAAACAACTCAAATGTGCCATCGCTTTCAAACAAGTGACTGATTTTTGTCCCTCTTGTGTTAAATTAATATTAATACCCTTGCTGACTATCTGATAATTGGGTTGGGGGGTGGTGTGGGGGGTGTCCGGACCTTCATCGAGTTTGGCTTATCTCTGCGAGAGAAAGAGAGGCCAATAATCAGGGAGAGTGGCAATAAAATGGTAACAAAAAATTGAAAAGAAGATTTAATCTCTGGCCCATTTGAAACATATCCCAGGGAATCCATCGAGAAAAAGATAAAGTGGGACTATGAGTAAGTTAACTAAACACATTACCCGGCGCGAGAGCAAATGGAGTTAGTCCATTGTACATGTTTAATTTCCTATTAGTCTCTGGCGTTTACTACCGCGTCTGAGTCGGGGCATCTGTAAATTCAGTTAAATACAGCGCATTGTCTAAACCTATCACAGCTCCGATCAGTCACCCCAGCCGCTGATAAGAAGCCTCTTGTGTTATTGAATCTACAATGGGGCGGCTCTGCAGGCACCCAGATAACAGCGAGGTATTTCACTGGGAAGTGCAGAAAGGTAAGAAAGGAGTGTAGGTCCTGCCTTTGCTCTATAGCCCTGACATTTATTACTGCTCTCAGATTCACTTTATGCCAGGGATGCGATTTTGGGTGTGTGTGTGTGTGTGTGTGTGTTATGTCTTTCTTTGATTTTAGCTTAAACTCTGTGGATCAAAGAGAATGAAGGAGACCACGGGCAGCAAAGTATGAAAGAAACAAACAAGAAAAAGCCAGCTTTCCAGTGATTGTGAAAATAGAAAGCTTTTTCAGAAATTGGTTTTGTTTTGTTTTTTAATTTCAGTTCCGTCTATTGATTTTTGTCTGTCGTCCACGCTGGGCACATAAGGATAAAACCCAGTCTCTGGTTGGCTTCTCTATTTCAGAGTTTCGTGGGAGTTTTTATTCGCGATCCTCTAAGGATTGATCTTAGCAAATCACTCCGCTCTGATGAATTATAAGGCAGACCTATGCATAATAGAGCAGATGTCTTTCCCAAGTTCCACACACAATTTTTCTTTCCCGTCGTTATTAATACTTTATTGAGCCTTGTCTTATTGCATGATGCCGCTCATGCTACTACTGGTGACTGTATAGACAATATAATTATTTTTAGATATAATGCTAGTTTATATTTTTTAAAAAATACTTTCTGCAAGAGAGACATTAATACTCCTTTCACTCCTAAGAAATATTCGCATATGGTTTCCTAGACTCTTCTTTGATGAGCAAATCATCACCATAACATCACCTGTCTCACACTTTGATTTTTAACGGGATGATTGATCACTGCACACTGCTCCGTGTGTCTGCCACCCACCTATCTGTGAACGTACAGCCCCGTCGCCTTCATCAGATTTTACGAGTTGATACTTCCCTTTTCCCAAACAGATGCTCGACTGCAGCTGCTATTTGTTTAGTAAATTGGTTCACAGGCCGTAGTTCTGTTTTTATATAACATTAAGGGTCTGACCCAAAACAAGAATGCAAAAAAAAAAAAAAAAAGAAAGAAATTTAAAAAAGAACAAGGTGCTTCTTTATCAAGTTCTGTTTGGAGCTCTGTCTGTCAGTTCCATGTTTTGGCCCAGTTCTGCACTGTGCTTCTCTTATGGTGGCCGCCTCATTGTACACACGCGTTCAGCCGCCCGCACATACAGGCACCGCCCCTCCCCCTCCGTCCACCTGTCCACCTGGTAACCAGCCAAAGTAGCCCCGAGGCCCCAGGGCTAGGGTTTCAGTGTATTCCAAAGATGTGTTCATCCTGCACAAAAATACTACTGTGTGTTTGGTGACAAAGGACGATACATATTGTGTGTGTGTGTGTGTGTTTTAAGGTTAAAAGATCAAGAATAAGCATGTTGATCCAGGGATACCAGATCAATATTTTAGGTGATAGGGGCCATGGGAAAAAAATGTAATGTGGGTACTAGGGGGTGAGCACTAGGTATTAGCAATAGATTATTGGTTCGTGACAGGGACCCGGCTCCTTTCTAAGGGCCTCGGATACACTTTTATAGAAAGGTCCCTATTCTTGGCGATAAGTTTGATGATCTCCTCTTACGCCTACATGCCTTTTATCAAGTTATTGTCTCTCAGCTCCAAACCCACACTCTGTGATGCGGGGGCTGGGACTCAGGGTAGGCAGCGGGGAGAAGAAATGTGATCTTTATGTTTGCTTCCTGTTGACCTGTTCCTGATGGTGCCACCCCCATCCACGACACAGCGCCTGGCCCTGGCATGGACAGTTGGCACAGGTTCTGGCTCTTTCTGGCAGTCCTGACCGAGCCCCACAGCGCACCTCGAAGACCCACCACAAGCCCCTGCCTTCTGCTCCTCAGAAGGGCCTCCTCCCTGGGCTCCCAGACCCTCAGAGCTCCGAATTCTGCCTTTTGTCCCTGCAATTTACGACAGCGGTCCTTGCCTCCTGCACTGGTGATCCTCACTCCACTTGTGTCATTGTGATGCACCAACACCCTTCCCACCGGGTCTCCTATTAAATTCTCCCCGTGGAAATGCCTGGTGTGGTTTCTGAACTGGACGACTATGGAACAGCAGTTTTCCATTGTATATGCATTGCTTCTCTTCATGCACGGCCTCTTTCCTCACTGGCTGCTGGAATGGGTGACGTGGGGGACCCAGGTTACTGTAGCATAAATGAAAGATTTTTTTTCTCTTTACACAAAATCTCAGAGCTTTAGATACTAGTTTGAAATTTACTGAATTTGATGAATTATTATTATTATTATTATTATTTTGAAATGTCTGTAAATTAAGCTGATGTGCAATGAATGTTCTTTTGGGGAATGTTCACAGGCTCCTCAGCTTTCAATAGTGTCTTTTTTTTATGGCGAGGAATAAAGAGAAATCTATCTTCATCCAGCTCCCCAGTCAAACCAGATAAGGCAGATTGGTAAATAAAGTTATAGCAAATATTTGCAAACTGCTTCAGTGAAAATTAGGGTCCATTCATAATAACATGTCGGTCTTTTAGAGAATGGATGAATAAGATAAATGTTTTAAAAGTTTGGGTAGAGTGTGGGCTTTGGCTTATATTTTAAAGTAAGGAAAAGAGTTTAGTGTTAAACATGCGCAGTAGGAATGAATGAAAATTAAATGATGTTTAAAAACTACATAGATTAATTTATTTTTAAAATGTCATACAGCACATGCAATGAAAAAAAATGGGATTTTAAGTAATATCAAAAGTAAGACCAAGAAAATGAATCCGTGGTGATGGTGATCAATAGAGCAGCTAAATTCAGTCATTCAAGTAAAAAGATAATGCTTTGAAATCATTATTATCAGATTTGCTATCTACAGAAATCAAACTAAACAGAGTATTTCCACCCATTGCCTTCCTTCCTGCCGTATAAATAGAGGTTAACACTAAGATATGATATACTTGGAAATTATTGTGTCTTAATTTTCTTTCATATAGGCAATGAGAACAATGTCAGGTTATTGATCAGGTACTCATTTAAAGACTAAATGAATGTACAGTGAGTTTACATTTATTTTTTGAACCTTAAGCATAAGGAGACTCATGCCAGTATTCTCTTACGCTGTCAAGGTGTTGCTTAGCTGAGGAAATTCATTGGCATAATTTTGAATACTTGGTTCACGGAGACTCTATGTCAGAGAAATTGTTGTAAATTTTAGGATAATCCCTCCAGACCTTCTCTCTGTTTTCCTGAATCAGCAACCCAGCTGGGAACACTTAACTGGAAGAGATAAACCAGGAGGCCTGGCTTTAACACGGCCAACGTGTTTCCGGTCAGAGTGGGTATTATACAGACACAGTGGTCCATGGGGAAATGGTATTAGCACTCATTAGAGTTGGCCCTAGTTCTGATCCCCCCTCCCCCCCCCCGCAATTTCAGCCTTATTGTTTGAAAAGTGCCAAGACATAGATAATACTTAATATTGAAGAATACTGGCTTTCATGGCAAAATTTTAGTTTCTGTCAAAAGCCTGTATGTGCCTAGAACAGTCACAGAGTGTGGTCACGCCCAGATGGGCTGGGACCATGAGCACTTAGCCTCCTCGGGTAAATGCAGTTTAATGGGTGGGGAATCTTCCCTGCAGCATAGCCAGGCCCCTCGTCACGGTGCCCACAAACCATTAGATGTTTCCTACGGATGTCAAAGGCTCATGCAATGCCAACCAGCGCTACCTGTGCTCATGTGGGTAAAAGCCTTACGTGTGTGTTGAATAATTGCTCCATTTGAAAGTACCAGGGATGTAAGCAGAACACAGAACCGCTAGGAATTTTTCAGGCACGTTCGCATATTTACATCATATGCTTATTTACTGAGTGTGTGCCCTTAGACCGGTCATTCAACCCTTTGCATGGAGGCATCTGAGTAATGCTCCCCAAGGCCCAATTCAAGGGCCTTGAATAGATTGTGGAGTTTTATGCGGGAGGCTATGGAAACTGGCCGATTAATAATAGCGAAGGAGCCATATAACATGGGACTTTTTTTCGGTCTTGATGCACGTCACTTTTCTGGTGTCTCTATTCCCCCTTGTAAATTGTCGGTAATGATACCTGCCTCCTGTTGTGGTTGGTGATTAATGAAATAATCCCCCAACCCATGGGTGAAGGGGTTGTGGGCACAGCAGCGACCACAGGGAACATGGGAGCAGGCCCCTGAGGGGAAAGGACCAGAAATACTAACTTGCTCTAAACATGTCCTGGACACGCCCCCTTCCTCCCAGAATACGGGGGCACCCTTGCTCTTTCACTTTGAAGTCGCTTTTCTGAGTCAGGACCCAAGTGCCTCATGAGAGTGAAATCTGTTTAGAAAACGTGCGAAATAACAACCTCACTTGGTTCCCCTTAGTTTAGACCAGTGGTTCTCAACCTTCCTAATGCCAAGACCCTTTAATACAGTTCCTCATTCCTCATGTTGTGGTGACCCCCAGTTTCATTGTTACAAATTGAACATCATGAAAGCATAGTGATTAATCACAAAAACAATATGTTATTATATATGTGTTTTCCGATGGTCTTAGGCTACCCCTGTGAAAAGGTCATTCGACCCCCAAAGGGGTCGTGACCCACAGGATGAGAACCGCTGGTTTAGAGTCTGGGCTTTGGGGAGACCCCCTCCTTCACCACAGCACGTGTTCTGCATCTCCGTTCCCCTCTGACGTGGGTTTTGATTTGCACATCAGCCCCTGGAAAGGGGCTAGGAGGGGAGCCCCAGGGAGGCTGCGGGTACCCTGGCTGACAGCCAGCTTTCCTTCACAGGGCGCCCCCTTGCCCTCCCCCGCCGCGTCCATCATCCTGTGAGCAGAACCCCTGGCCGGGCGCCCATCTGGGCTGGTGGGCAGCCTGTGGGTGGCCGGGCTGGAGCCTGTTCGCTGAGCGGGGCATCCTCCCTCCCCACAATCAGCTGCAGGCTTTGGAGGCCTCTGCAAGGTCCTTCCCCACCCATGTGAGCCAGGTCCCAGCAGGGACTTGGAAAGGACTGCAGAGCCGCTTTTCTCTCACAGTTTAGGTGCTATTTTATCTTCAACAATCTACACAGAAGGGAGAGCTCGGGGTGAGGGTATCTGCCCGCGACCAGGATGCGGCCTGCGTACATGGGGAATGTCTCTGTTAAATGCCCTGCCCCCGCTTTAAGACCAGTTACACTCTCTTAGTTCCACGTGATGACATAGAGTTAAACATTGAATTAAGTAAGGGGATCTAGTTGGAAATTACAAGATGCTTTATTCTGAAGTTTTTTCACAGGATTTAGAGATCACGAGAGTTGAATCTTGTAGGGAGGATTCTGTGGTTTATTTTCATTGACGTTTTAAGGCAGTTTTAGGTTCACAGCAAAATCCAATGGAAAGCAGTCCCCATATACCTGCCACGTGCACAGCTGACCCCCCCAAACCTCCCCTACCCAAGAGGTACATTTGTTTCCATCGAACCTACACTGACACGTCATTGTCCCCCAAAGTTCATTGTTTCCGTGGGGGATCACGCTTGGTGCTTTGTGCATTGGAACCAATGGATTATGGCATGAATCCACCCCTATAGTATCACTCAGAATAGTTTTCACTGCCCTGCAGTCCTCTGTGCTCTGCCTGCTCATGCCTCCTCCCCTGTGAGCCCTGAACACAGAGGATTTTAAAAATACAGTGTTAGCCCAGCCAGTGTGGCTCAGTGGTTGAGCATTGACCTATAAACCAGGAAGTCAGGGTTCGATTCCCGGTCAGGGCACATGCCCAGGTTGCAGGCTCCATCCCCAGTGTGGGATGTACAGGAGGCAGATCAATGATTCTCTCTCATCATTGATGTTTCTATCTCTCTCTCCCTTTCTCTTCCCCTCTAAAATCAATAAAAATATTTTTTAAAACTAACTAAATAAAAATACAATGTTAGACAAGAAGTTTCTCTGTGATGAGTTGCTTGTTTTTCCTATGGAACTGCTTCTGCCTAGTAGAGATGACATTGTCAAGGATTACTTTTTATTAGCAGAGGCTGTGTGTGTGTGTGTGTATGTGTGTGTGACTGTGTGAGAGTGTGTGTGAGTATGTGAGTGTATGTGAGAGTGTATATGAGTGTGAGTGTGTGAGAGTGTGTGACTGTGAGTGTATGTGAGTGTGTGTGTGTGTGTGTGTGTGTGTGTGTGAGACTGTGCGGGTGTATGTGAGTGTGTGAGAGAGTGTATGACTGTGTGTGTGTATGTGAGTGTGTGTGTGAATGTGAATGTGTGTGACTTCCTAATCCCCCCACTGCTGAGGGCATCCTCAGCCCAACCCATGTTAATTAACAGAGAAATGCTATTATTTTGGGACACTGATTACTGGCTAACCCCAAGGAGCAGTCTGTTTGGTGTATCCCAAGGGATTTTGGTGTTAAAAAATGTACAGGGGAGCTTTTTCCTCTTTCTCCTTTCTTTCTTTCTTTTTCCTTCCTTTCATTCTCCTCCACAAACCTCCAGATAAGCGGCAGGCCGGAGCCTGATTTTATTACCATCACGCACTCTTCATGGTCATCTTTTAGTATTTGAAAGGATCATTTGTTAACTGGAAATGGTCAACTTTTTTTCCGTGGGCTTTTGAAATATAATTTTCAATTTTTAATTTGATTCATTTAGATGAAATCATTAATCAGGGTTGAAACTGAGTTAATTTTCTGGAAAATAAATGAGGTTGTTAGAGTGAACATTATTAAGTGGGCTCTTTGTGAGGCAGGGATAATAGCTGGGAACGGGGAATTCTTGGAGAAGTGCAGCATGTGGGCAAAAATTGAAAGGATTTCTTCCCCTTGTTAAGTGGAATAATTTATTTTAAAAATTAGTTAGATCGGAGGATTTTCAGCATTAAGCATTATAAACATCCCATTAATTATATTAGAAATTGTGCAGAGCAAAGTTTTGAGAAATTATAAGGGACGGACTTGGTGTAAAGTTCTATTTCTTACTGTGAGGTGTTAAAGGCCTCTGCTTTCTAATGTGCTTTTATTTTTTTTTTTCTTTGAAAACCACGTATGACCCTGTACAGTAAGTCCTCACTTAAAATTGTCCATAGGTACTGTCACTTTAAGTGGAAGGCCATACTATAACGAAAACAGTTTCACCATAGACTCATTGATATAAATAAGAGTTAATTAAGTTCCTACCGCATCTCATCAATGTTGTAACCAAATGATGCTAAAGAAAATGATGTTATTCAATGACCTGCTGTACAAGCTTTCACATACTTTATCTCTTAAATTTCTTTTCAGATTTTTAGAACCTGTGGTTGCAGCTTTATTATAAAATAAACCAGAAAGAAATCATTCGGACCCATTATAAACATCCCAGCTTCTCATGTGTTTAGTTCCCTGACATTTTCTTCATGATGTGGTTTATAACTAACTTCCTACAGGTGGTCTGTCTCCCTTTCTTAGCTCCCCCTGTCTCTACATGCATCACTTTATTCTAAACTAGAGGCCCGGTGCACTAAATTCATGCAGGGGGTGGGGAGGGTTCTCTCAGCCTGGTCTGCACCCTCTCCAATCTGGGACCCCCTAGGGGGATGTCTGACTGTCGGTTTAGGCCTGATCTGGCAGGGATCAGGCCTAAACTGGCGGTTGGACATCCCTCTCGCCATCCGGGACTGCTGGCTTCTAATCACTCACCTGCTTGCCTGCCAGATCATTCCTAACTGCCCTCCCCTGCAGGCCTGGTCTCCCCTAACTGCCCTCCCCTGCTGGTCTGGCTTCCCTTACTGCTCTCCCCTGCCAGCCTGATCGCCCCTATCCGCCTCTGCCTCAGCTCCCACCACTGTGGCTTTGTCTGGAAGGATATCCGATTGATGTCTGGTCTAATTGGCATATTACCCTTTTATTAGTATAGATTTTCCAATCCCTGCAGCACTCAAGGATTCAAGTAATAACATCCTTTTTATAAATATGTCCATTTTTTCTGCTGCTGCTGTTCCCTGAGACTAAAATGCCCTTCCATGCTCTTCCTCTCTCTATGTAACTTCACATCTTATCTCCGTGAGGACCCCAATACTTCCTTGACTTCACCAGAGACGTTAAATTTTCCTTTTCACGCTCCTCCAGGGACTGGGCCCATGCCTTGACTGGAAAGTACGCATTATGCGGCTGTAATTGTTTATCCATATGCCTGCCACTCCACAGACTGTGAGCCTGGAAAGGGTACTCTCATGTTGCCCCATCCCTACCCTGAGACTGGCACAAAATAAGCACATTATATACATTTGAAAAAGTTGAATGGACAAATATATTAGGACAAAGATAAGACCAATCCCTTTTATTTTTTCAAGTATGTTTGATTGATTTTTTAGAATGAGAGCAAGGGAAAGGGAGAGAAGGATAGAAACACTGATGTAAGAAACATTGATCAGCTGCCTCCTGCACACCCCCCGCCCCGCTACTGTGGATTGAGCCCCGCAACCTGGGCATGTGCCCTGACCAGGAATCAAACGGTGACCTCTTGGTGCACGGGAGGATGCTCAATCCACTGAGCCACACTGGCTGGGCCAATCATCTTTGAGATGTAATAGAAAATAAAATGTGTGTTCCACTTGTTGTTGTTGTTATTACTATATTGGATGGGACACGTTTACACATTTTAGAAATGCAACAGGGAAGCTCTCTAGGTAGCCAGTAGCTCTACCCTTTATCACAAACGGTGTAGAGATCCAAGAGGTCAAAAGGCAATGCATATTCTTAATTCATCAACCTGTCCCCCTGTGGTATTTGCAGTACATTCAACTCTAGGCCTTGTATAGCTGTAGCACTCCTGGTGCCCTGGCCAGATCAGATCCGGTCCAAGTCATACGCCAGGCAGATGCAAACATATGCCGCTGATTGCAAAAAAATTAAATTTAGTTACTGTTTGGATGCAGAAGCCTAAGCCGAGACTCACTTATTTTGGAACTGACCGCATTGTAATGGCTCAGCCATCTGTCCCACGTGTGAAACATTCAGCGCACATAGGCCGGCGGCATTGACATTGGCGGGCGGTGTTGGCCAAAGTGAATGCAAATGTTTCATGTTCACAAACAGAAATTGGTTTAGAGCTCGCTGCGCTGTTCTCCCTCTCCCTTCACCCTCCTTCCTTCCCTCCTCCCCATCCCTGGCTCCTTCCACTCCACTCCCAAGTCCTCCGTGAAGCATCAGACTAGAGAAGTGAGCCCTGGCCGGTGTGGTTCAGTGGAGAGCGTTGGCCTGCGGACTGAAGGGCCCGGGTTTGATTCTGGTCGAGGGCACGTACCTCGGTTGCAGGCTTGATCCCAGGCCCCGGTCTGGGTACATGCAGGAGGCAACCAATCCATGTGTCTTTCTCACGCTGATGTTTCTCTCTCTCTGTCTCTCCCCCTCCCTTAAGCTCTCTCTAAAAATCAATGGAAATATATCCTTGGGTGAGGGTTAATCAAAATAAATCTTTAAAAAATAAAATAAAATAAAAGTGAAATGAGACCACTGGGCCTGCTGATGGCTCAGCTTCCCCATCCTGATTGTGAGGGAGGCTCCCTGGTCAGTTTCAATCCCTTTTAGGCCTCATGCTGTGATTTGGAAGACTGAGCAGGAGCCCCTCCCTCTCTGAAGCTGGCCCAGGGCCCTTTGTTTTGTTTTGTTTTCACACGGAAAATAAAGTGTTCACATGAGCTCCTTGGCAGAGAGAGGATTTGGCAGTCTTATCAGAAGAAGAGAGAGGCGGCGCTCTGAGGATGAAGAGTCCTTGGGTGACAGAAGTCTTGATTACTTCGGGCGGGAATGTGACGCCGGGGACACAGGGGAAAAGCGATGGCCACGAGGCATTTAGGGAAAACCCGCGCAGTAATCATGTTATATGTTGTTCTTCATCTTTCTCGGTGAGCCCACTGACCCCAGGGAAGGGGCTTGTGGAGGGTGGGGCGGGGGGAGGGGGTGATGTAAGAACACATGTGCTTCTCCAGAGGAAGTGGCTGTAGATAATCCCCGGCTGCTCTTTGCATGGGCTTTGGGGCAGCATGCGTCAAAATATGCATATGGACCTGGCTAGCTTGGCTCAGTAGTTGAACTTCGATCTATGAACCAGGAGGTCACGGTTGGATTCCCCGTCAGGGCACATGCCGGGGGTTTGCGAGCTCAATCCCCAGTAGGGGGCGTGCAGGAGGCAGTTAATGATTCTCTGTCATCATGGATGTTTCTAGCTCTCTCCCCCTCTCCCTTCCTCTCTGAAATCAATAAAGATATTAAAAAATATGCATATGGAATAGGGCAGTCACTCTTGTATTTACTCAGTGCTACTAAGGCACCCAAGTTGTTGCAGATTTTTTTTTGATTCTACCATTTTTCTACCAAAATTATGCAAAGAACCAATGCTATGAATACTTTGATTTCCCCATTCTGGGATTGTAGAAAATAAAATCTTCACTTGATTCCAGAGGGCTTTGAGGCAATAGAAATTCAGCATCCCAATAAATCAGAAGTTGAGATAAAACAGCCAGGAACACCCTCAGTTTTTTCATTGACTTGCACTTGAATGGACAGATAGTTAGGCTTTGTTAAAAGTTTTTTGTCTCCAAGAATCGAAGAAAGGCACTAACAGCATAATAGACATAAAATCTGTGCTGTAGCCTTTCCAAGAAATTGACATTTTATGCATTTTGGGTTAGCATTTTATTTTAAAAACATATTTGAGACTTAATTGTCTGAAATAATTGAAATAGGTTTTTTAGTGTCCATTCTTCTCAGCAAATTTCCTGAACATATTTCATGGGATGGGAAACTAAGTCTAATTATGATGGATCACATAATAATAATAATAATATTCATCTCGGACACAAATCCATGTTTTCTGTGATTAATCATTGTTTCATGTGCTCCATAATGGTTTGTTGTCATCGTACTGGTTTCCTTTTTCCAAATGTGTATTTCAAATACTTGCTTGGAACATAGTGCCCCTCTCGCCTTTCTTAGAAGAAGAGGAAATAGATTCTCACACAAGTCCTTGCAGCATTCTTCCTGGAGTGGTTTATAGAAACGCCGCCTCTACCACAGTCCACTCTCTGCAGGATGGATGAAGTGGTTGGTTCCCTGTTGTGATGGGACAGGCGCTAGAGGTGCCCAGGTTCAAAGTATCTTCTCTACCAAGATAGAGTCCTGAGATTCCCCCAATAGAGACTAATTTCTTTGTGTTGCAACTTCACATGTTCATCCTTCCTGGGAAGAAGAAAAATGAGGGCGGCCGAAGGGGAATCTAGATGCACTGAATGTCAGTATGTGCCAGGGACAGTGTGAGGCCCTCCAAGACAGCGGTTCTCAACCTGTGGGTCGCGACCATCGGAAAACACATACAGCATATCAGATATTTACATGATGATTCATAACAGTAGCAACATTACAGTTATGAAGTAGCAACGAAAATAATTTGATGGTTGGGGGTCACCACAACATGAGGAACTGTATGAAAGGGTTGCGGCATTGAGAAGGTTGAGAACCACTGCTCCAAGGTGTCGGTGAAATGTGCAAAGGCCACAATGTGAGGAAAGGGTAGAACTGTGATTCAAACTCAAACCAGTGATTTTTTCCAGTTGACTTTATTGTGAATGGAGGGATCAGCTGATTTCATCAGCTGGTTCCAGGATGCTGAGAGCTGTGGTCCTCTGGTGGGATGGAGGCAGAGGACCACTCTGAAAGGTGGAAGGGAGAGAAGAAGGTTTGTGAAAAGTCTTGCCTCTAGACTGGATGGCTGGCCACACAGTAGGGCTGATGGAACCATTGAACCAATAGATATCCGTGGACATTTTGCTATCCTTCAACTATTACAACTTGAGATACTATTCAAAGAGGTATTCAGTAAACATTGCTGTTGTATTAAAAATAAAATACATTCATTTCTAGAACAGGATTTGAAAAACTAAAACTCTAAAGTATGATAAAAGTGTATCCTTAACGCAATGGGAAATACTCAGAATAGCCGACATTTTTTTGTACTAGAGACAGAGTCTCTCATTTAATCATGGTGAGCAGCTGAAGCCCAAAGCGATGAAGATCTCATGTCTGGGAAGTGAGGGAGTGGGGATTTGATCCTGTTTCATGAAGTTAAACTTGCAAGCCACCAGTAAGTGTTACCTTTACACCCATTATAAGAGGTTTCCCCTGTGTTTTAGGATTTGTACCACTGTGAGGATTCACTCCTAGAAATCACTCCTAGTAAATCTTAGAATTTTATTTAAACTTATATATAGTTCCTTCTGATTTCAAATCTGCTAACTTTATCAAATAACTTTAAACTCAATCACCACTCAAACTTTGCAAAAGTGTACAACAAGGTGGTAGGATTTGTAGGGACATAATTAGAATTCAGGCAGGGATTTACAGTGGGCCATTATCAGAATCCAATCTTCTAGGCAGTGGCTGGCCTCATTGTCAGGCACAGTCCAAGTTAAAAAGACAGGGCTCGGGGAGGTGGGGGCAGTATCAAGGTTGGAATGGTCTTTTTAATGCCTTTAAAACAATGGGTCTATATTTCCATTTAATTAAAACAGTAAAGTTGTGCTTCAGACAGATGGAAGGCGCCAACAACTATAATTGATTTTGTTCATTTTCTTTTTTAAAAGAAAACTCACAATTAACAATAAAGGACTGTCCATTTTTGTTAAGAAGCTAAGTGACAATGGAAAGAAGACACATTACTGCAGCCCCTCTGTGCGTTAGTTGGGATGGCATCGTGATTGTTACTCATCTACATTGAGCAACCGGAACAATACCGGCTTATTCCAGGGCAGTTCTTTCTCTAACTGATTCCTTCTTCTTCCTCATAATGCTGAACTGCAGACAGCGCCTGGTATGTAGGAAGGCAGCCAGGTGGTTCTGTTGCCAGTGTGCTCACTGTCACCCAGGAACCCTGTCAGGGATGGAATCTGCCTCAGTTTCCCTCTTTGTGTAAATGGGAAATAGCAGTTCCTGTCTCTCAGAGTGGATGGGAGAATCTGATGATGGAAACTAGGTGAACTGCTTCCTAAATCACAAAGCGGAACACAGATATTTTTCAAATGATCGCCTCTGAGACGTGTTACCAAGATGGCTGCTCCATCCTGAACTTGCACTAACTCCAGTGTCATTAAAATCCATTGAAAAAATCCAAGTTCAGGATATGGAAAAAGAAAATCAAAATTAGTTTTCAAATGGGGCATTTGGATCATATTGCTTCCAGGTAGTACTCACCTTTTGGCGTCTTGGGAAAAAAAAGATGAAAATGAGAGAGGGAAAGAAAAAAGGAGAAGTGAGCCATATGTTAAACATAAAAACATTAAGCTCAAGGCATTATTGAAAACTCTATCTAATACAGCGTGAGGCAAAAATAGGTTTATCATTGTCCCTGTGGAGAAGGAGAGGTAGAGAGAAACACCTATATGAGAGAGGAACATTGATTTGTCGCCTCCCATAAGCATCCCGACGGGGGACCAAATCAGCGACTTGGGCATGTGCGCTGACCAGGAGTGGAACCTGCTGCTGTTTAGTGCAGGGACAATGCTCAACCAACTGAGCCACACCGGCCAGGGCATTGGTTCACTTTGTTCCATTTCTGCACAAAAAGACAACCCAGGTTTATGTCCTAATTAGAGTTGGCTGCTTCTCCAAGGAGCTTTAGTTCTTTGTGGTGGAGAGTGGCATTAAGAAGCCAAGATCTAGACGTTCTTGATATTGAATGTGTGTTTTGTTTTGTGTGTTTTGTTTTTGTCATTCTGGAGTCTTTTCCAGCACCAACAATGAGTTCTCTGATTCTCCAAAACCCAGCTGGCTGTTCAACAATTCAATTCAGTTCTGACACTTACCTACCTAGAGTTAGCATTGGATCCCACAGGTTAAGGGCTTAGTCCCATAAGACTGTCCGCCACTGCCAATCGCAAGTTCAAGTCCACCCATATTTTTGACCCAGCGGTTATAAATGGAAGGTTCTCATACCCACTCCTTAATTTTGATAATTTGCTAGAGTGTCTCACAGAACTCAGGAAGGTACTTCACTTATTATTTTATTATAAAGGATGCACATGAAGAACAGCCAAAATGAAGAAATGCATAAGGCAAAGTCTGGGGGGGGGGGGGGGGGGAGGTGTTTCCTGAGCTCCTGTGTCCTCTCTGGGCACGTCATTCTCTGAGCATCTTAAGTGTATTCATCACCTTGGAAGCTCTCCAAAACCTCTGTTGACATTTAGAGTATTTTATGGGTTTTCCTATATAAAAAGCTTGTAGAAGAAACAGTAGCCCACGGAGACAAGATAACAGCAGCATAATTTGCAAGTTTGCTAAACTCACACAGTACTGATTTCAGATGCTAAAATCTCCAATGATCCATGGACACCATTGAATGAGAGCATTAGACTGAAAATAAAGGTGGAATCCACTTAGGTATTGGTATTCTTTCAAATTAATTGATGATTGAGCTTTGGCCAGGGGAACACATGTTAATGCCCCGTGCCTACAAAGACATGGAGGAATTCACACAACTCTCTTTGAAACCGTTCATGCTTACACTGTTGCTGCTAACATCGGATTTTACTCTGCTCAGAGCTTGTGCAGTTTCCAAAGATGTTTAATGGAAAATTAGGATTAATGGCTCACTGTAACCTTTCTAAGTAGAGTCCTGCTTAGGAAATGGACACATCTCGGCAATAACATACTACTGTGTGAACACTAACTATCATGTATTATGTTCCTAGCAAGCCTACCGCTATCTCTGCTATAAAAAGGTTTATTGCTAAGCGGGGCAGACACTGTACATGCTCCTTGCTCCATAGCGGTTTCGTTTTAGATCCCTTTGCTTTTGTCTCCTTCTGAATTGTTGTGTTTAAAAAAAAAATGTGAATTCTCTTGTGAAACTCTAAATATAAATGCTCCCAGAGCCGAAAGGGAGACAAGCCTTCTCTTATGACAATTAGTGTCCTTATTTTTTTATGTATTCATTTTTGGGTTCATTTAGTCTGGCTAAAATTGCATACATATTCATGTTTCTTAATAAGAACCAAGCTTTCGTCTTGGTTGTTTTTCATAAATTTGTCCTCATAAGCGGTTTGATAGACATGCACTTTAGCTATCGGAATGAAAGTTCACAGAGAAGCCTCGGAACATTGTTTCCTTTCTACAGTTCACGAATCCCTCCCCCAAAGTCCACATGCTACTTTACCAGAATACAATGAAATCACTACTGTGTGTGTGTGTGTGTGTGTGTGTGTATGTGTGTGTGTGTGTGTGTGTTTAATCTTTATTGATTTCAGAGAGGAAGGAAGAGGTAGAGAGATATATAGAAACATCAATGATGAGAGAGAATCATTGATCAGCTGCCTCCTGTATACCCCCTACTGCGGATGGAGCCCCCCACAACCCGGGCTTGTGCCCTGACTGGGAATCGAACCTGTGACCTCCTGGTTCATAGGTCAGTGCTCAACTACAGAGCCAAGCCAGCCGGACTATCCAAATGCCTTTTTATTTTTAAACCCCAGATTCAATTCAGTTACATAACAGAATAGCCATTCACTACTCATTGGTTGTCTTCAAAATACCTGTTATTAGGTCATATTTTCCTCTCCTTGGCACAAACTAGTCTATATGTTGTAAAATCAAATCTGAAGCTTTGTATTATTTCTCATACTTCATCTCCATGGCGATGTGCAACAAGCATCGATCTTTCTCTAATGCGGTAATAAGCTAGAAGCATTTTTCAAACACGGGCACTTTGTTTGCTTGATTCTCCTCAAGAACAAAAGGAAATGCATTTGGCCAAGGTCACCGGGAGGGGAGTGTGAAGACCTGTGCCAGAAAGCCTCCTGCCCTTCTGGTTGATGAGTGCCGTCCATTTGGCTCTGGTCTTCCCTGATTTAAAATATGAAGTGTGTTGATGCTTCCAACTGCCAAGGCAGTTGTACTTTGAGTCCATGGGTCAATTCCATCATTTTAAGTACCGCATTTCATTCATAGAATCTCGGAGCTGGAAGAGAGCTCAACACGTGATCCAACTCATTCATCTGCTTCCAGCCAGGAGAGCAAGAGAAATGCCTCAGCAAGGGAACGGCTTCCTTCATTTGTCAAATTTCCCAGGGATGGGCACCTATGGTCTTTCTTGCTCAGTATTCAGTATCTAAATCTAATTCTCATCAGTCAGTTTTTCTTAGGAGGGATTTCCAGAAAATCAAATGCGGTTTCCTGGTATGATGTTCAGGAAGCATATTGAAAAAAATTAAATTCTGCTGTCGTCCTTTTCAACATTTTTTCAATGCTTCCTGCTATTTTGTTGTCTTCAAGTTTTGTATACCTTTCTTTTTTAAATTTCTTCATTGATTAAGGTATTACATTATATTCCATAAATGAGTGCAGTTTTTGTATACCTTTGTAAAGTTAGAATATACTAGTATCTTAAGGAAAACAATACATAAGAATTATTGACGAGATTCCTACCTTTTTGTGTATACATTTTGGGTTTAGTAGAAGTATCAAAAGAAAAGCAATCAACTGAAAAACACCTGATTAGTGCATGGCTAGAGAGCACATTGTAAATTTATTTATTCACTTCATATTTTTGAGTGCCTTCTAAGTGGCAGGCATGTGTATGGTGAGTAATATATAATTAATACATATACCAAAATCATTTGGCTGAATTTTAAACTTTCAAACCTATTTCAACTAAAGTATCTTTTCTCACCATGCCCTCAACCCTCAAATTTTTTGTGGAATTAATATGAATATGCAAAATAAATAAAATATCTTTACGTTTCATTCTAACCCAGATTGCGTTTCAAACATGTAAATAGACCTTGTGGGCAGGAACGAGGAAGAGAAGGCGGTTTGGGAAATTGCAAGGAGATTTTCACTGGAAATTCTACCTCCTCTTTCATGAGGGCATCCCACGTGGAGGCTCTCCTCCCAGGATCTGGTCTTGAGCTGCCTTGTGACTGGAAAAGTGCTTCTGTCTTCCGTTGGCACCATTTAGGATGCAGTGGTACCTTCCACCTTGTGGACTGTTTTTACACCTCCTCTTCTTACCCGCCTCGTAACAGCAACACCCCAGGAGGTGTACCAGGAACTTCTCCACCTGGTTCAAGTCCAGGCTTTCCATCGATGAGACCCGGCATATTTGGCATCTGGAAATATCACTAGTGTTTTCTGTATTCTTCCACACACTCTTTGCACATCCTCATTTAAGAAGAAATGTATGGACTGTGGACTCCACCAGGCTCGCACTTTAATGCACAGCTTTCTTTTTGGCCTCGAGAGTATGCATTTCCCCAGTGTTTATTATTATTATTTTTAAAGATATTTTCATTGATTTCAAAGAGAAAGGGAGAGAGGGGGAGAGAGAGAGAGAGAGAGAGAGAGAGAGAGAGAGAGAGAGAGAGATAGGAACATCAATGAGAGAGAAACATTATCGATTGGCTGCCTCCTGCATGCTGCGTGCTCCACGCTGGGGATCAAGACCACAGCTCCAGGCATGTGCCCTGACCAGAAATCCAACCGGGACCTCCTGGTTCATAGGTTGAAACTCAACCACTGAACTATACCAGCCAGGCAGTTTATGAAATTCTTAATAGGCAAAAAGAAGGAAAGAGAATACTTTCTTTTAGTTTCCTTTTTAAAAAGGCAGTCTCTATGTTTAGCAAATGCAGGCCAAGCATGCTCTCTCTCGTTCTTTCTGACATCACACAAAGTAAGAAATAGTGCCCTTCGAATGGGAGATTTCCTTTAATTACATCGGGAAGCGATAGTGGTCGGTATTGCATGTTTAATGTAATGTTCTGCGTGCCCTTTCTTCCTTCTTTCTCCCCGCCACCCACCACCCCTTCACAGCTACCTCATCTTGAGCAGAAATAAAAAGGCTCAGGGCTTGTCAGCATCAGTTTATAGATAGCTGTTTAAAAATAATGAGATATTGGCTATTGTAAGGCTCAGGGCCGTCTTGCCAGACTCATTTATTTCCATTCACCTTTTGTCAGAATCACAGACAGAAGACATTCAATTAAAACATGTCACCTGTTGCAATGACCTAATTTGTACTCCTATGTGTCATAGATTAGGGCTCTGTGCTTCTGAGAAAGTGCTTTTACCCCCCCCCACCCCCGCCATGCAACAGTGTGCCCCCTGCAAAACACTTTGTCTGTGGTTATTTCAAGTTTCTTTTTTTTTTAAAAAAAAAATTTATTGTTATCAGAGAGGAAAGGAGAGAGAGATAGAAACATTAATGATGAGAGAGAATCATTGATTGGCTGCCTCCTGCACAACCCCTGCTGAGGATCGAGCCCGCAACCTGGACATGTGCCCTAACTGGGAATTGAACCATGACCTGGTTCATAGGTCCACGCTCAACCACTGAGCCATACCGGCTGACCTGATTACTTTTATTTAATAAAACTCTTGATTTAGTAGTCATTCACTTCATTATCTTTTTTTAAAAGTATTTTTACTTTAATGTGACTCTTTGCATCTTAAGTATTCAGGGGGAGGGAGTTGTCTTTGCAATTCATGTGTACAGCAAACCTTTGTTTGGGAACATTATCTAAGGCGTGTTTTTAATTTGGGAAAGTAGGCTAGGATATCCTGGGTAATTCTCCGCAGGGGAGGTCTTCTGCTGTTCTCTGAAATGCCTCAGACTTTGCACTGTTAAAAATGCGAACAATACTTTTGACTTTGGACTATATCATATAAAAATTTGCATTTGGGCATAAAATGCAGACTTAAAATTAGCTGACTTAGAAGCCCTGGTGCTGAACTGCTTTACGTCTCTTGGAGTTTATTTGCCTCCCAGCATATTTTTTTTCCCTCCTTGCCCTAGTCTTGCGTTCCCAATTTTGTAAATTCTGACAGTGTGTGAGATTTGCAATTCCCTTGTGGCCACGTGGGCTCACGCAGTATTTGAGAGAGGCAGCAATGTGGGAGGAAATGCTCTACTTGTAGGCAATGCCAACTATTAAAATCTTTTAGTAAAAAAAAAAAAAAAATAGATAAGGGCAGTCTCCACCTGAATGGAAAATCCAGATGCTTTAATTAACTTCAAATCCTGTCAAATATTGGATACAGTGGGTATCTTATTTCCTCAGAGAAAACTTATTTTTAAACTTTTTCCAAACTGGCTTACCAGTTACATCGAAACAGAAACTGTTTGTGTTTAAGATTGTAAAGATGTGAAAAGATGTGAAATTGCCCTTTCATGGAAATATTTGGATTAGACTGGTGTTTGTTTAGAGCAAATCTGGATTTCTCAGGTCCTGATTGCAAATATTGTTATTTTGTTTGTTTATTTGTTTCTGCTAAAATAGTTTGAGGCTTTTACAGTGTACCAGGTTAATTGGATAATTATCAGTTCTCTTCTCAAATTTGTATTGTGTGCTTAAAGCAAACTCGGGGAAAACATTCTTCTTTTTGATGGAATTTGGGTTCATTTCTCTGTCTATTATAAAGTAATCACATACATAAATGATATTATTAGTGACAGGAGTGAACAGTAAATAGAATGGGATACCAAATAAATCTATAAATCACTTAGGCATCATAGAGTATCATTATTTGGCTTGTGTTTTTTGAATTATCTTACCACTCCATACCCCAAAATCTCTTTATGTACAGAACTGAGACAGGGTAGACTGTCAAACTCCATGGGGATGGATTTTCAATAAGTAAGCATGATGTAAAATATCTTTAAATAAGATAATATAGCAATATTTCAACAAAATTATGAGATAGTGACAACTTTATTTTCCTTGGCATTTTAACGTTTATAAAATATTTTAGTATTACATTTGTATAATATCCAATTGCATTAATATATTAATATGCCATTAGATCATCACAGCAAAACTTTGGAGAGGATATTGTCTTTCCATCCATTTTATATGTGGAAAAGGAAATAAGTTAAGGAACTCATTGAAGTTTTTTAAAATATTTATTTGTCTAAACCTGCTTCACTGCTCTTGAAGTTGTCTACTGATTTGAGTTAAATTCTGCTTTGATGTTTCAATATGACATTTCAGGTTTTGTTGAGAAACCAGTGTATGTTTGTGTGTTTCACTAAAAGATCATCAACTCTTAAAGTATTATTTATTATTAAGGCAAGATAAAAAATATGTTTCTTTATTGTATGGATCACTAATAAGCCTTACTTTTTGTGTATATATACTGACCTTGGGGATTCACCTAGAGATATATCAGCCTTTCCCAAGCTGTTTCCTGCACCTCAGGTAACCCACAACTCACATGTCACATGGTATTAATAATATTTCCCAAACTGGATCCTTAGTTAGATTGGTTTGCAAAAGCACTGTCTGGGCCATATCTCCCTCTGAGAGTTCTGCAGAGGCTATTTGCTTATTAAAGGCTCTGAGATGCCCTTCAGTAAAATAATAAAACTGATGATGCTATTAAACCAAATCTATTTTGTACACAGTTTGAAAAATGCCAAAATATGGGTTATGCATTGCTTGGTTGAATTTATTAATGGAGAATGTTACATGGTTTCATCAATTAAGATACAATCTACTACCAAAAAAATGAGTCTCTCTCCTCATTCTTACTCCCAAGTAACCTTGTTTTGACAATGGTTTTATAAGGTCCTGTTCTAAACTTTACAGTCACTGTGGAAACCAGGTTGTTAATGATAAGCTCTTCCCCACCACTCCCTCATATAAACAAAACATTATTTTTCATCCTTTGCCTTTCCTTTCCTTTTTGCTCTTGATCTCTTAAACTCACAGCCAGCAAAACTCCCTGCATCTTGACGCCACCCATCACTCTTTGGGAAAAGGTTTTACAAAAGCCCATCTACTTTTGCCTGCTTCCTAACTTCCCCTCCAGCTCTGCCCTGTGAACTTACCCCTTCTTTGACACCCTAGTGAGTATCCTTTCAGGAAGCTCCTCTTTCCATCCTGTTCGTTCAGTCAAAACCAACTCCCAGCTTTCTCGCATTTGAAGGAAAATACAAATGTGTCCCAAAATGTAGCTAACATTCTCCTTCTGAGACATGTTAATATGGGACAATCCTTGCATCTCATCTCCATGGCATGTAGGTACTTTCAATGCAATTCAACTCTACAGGGTCTTATGGTAACCCCTGGGTTGGGTAGCTGGCCGACTGGTCTACCTGATCCTACATATAGAGCTTTCAGGGGTAACTGATATAGAGGATACAAATGGCCATTGTCTTTAATTTGAGAAACAGTTTCTTTGTATTAATTCACATGAAATGTGCCTTTTCTTTGACGTGTACATGTCACTTTGACGGCCTTACGTAAAATGTCTCTCTGGTTTATTATCCTCTCCTAGATTTGGTTTCCAATCCCTACGATCTTCGTGTAGCCACCACTTCTTTGTACATCCCTCTCATACTCCTTGACCATTCTGCATGGACTGTCCATTTCCCT
Source organism: Myotis davidii (assembly GCF_000327345.1). Classification (NCBI taxonomy): domain Eukaryota; kingdom Metazoa; phylum Chordata; class Mammalia; order Chiroptera; family Vespertilionidae; genus Myotis; species Myotis davidii. The sequence goes on from NW_006289087.1 coordinate 5,736,861, forward strand.
AGCACCCATGGGTGATTCTCTGTATGCATTGAATTGGTTTTTGAAGAGATCTACCTCCATGCTAAACATGTGACTGTCTTTGCCCACAGGAGTGCGTCTTGACAGAGTACGTGGAGGCCGGCAGAAGTACAAGCGCAGAATAGATGCGGAGAACAGCCCCTACCTGAACCCCCAGCTGGTTCAGCCAGCCAAAAAGCCATGTAAGTACAGCAGACATGTCTGGCTGCCCAGCACTCAGAATCCCCCCCTCCACTCCCCCGCCTCCTGTTGGCTCCCTGTATCACTTTGGCATGCCCATCCCTACCGACCCCAAGGAGGCTTGTCACTGTTGGGGGGCCATGGCTCCAATCCCAAGGATTGCCTGTGAGGGGCAACAGCCACTCACCTAATGATCTTTTCCTTTCCTATGGTTTTTCCTCCCTCCGCCCTGTATTCGCCTAGTCATTTTGTGGAAGCAGAAGCACATTAAGGCATTGCTTATATAGTGCGGATTTTACATTGACTGGTTCCTTTTATTTTCAGAGGCACATCAGATGGATCATACTGCGATCATTAGTTCATTGGAGCTGTTAGTTTCAGATTTCACAAGAAAGTGATTTTTTGTAGTTGTCGCTAACTAAATGAGTTTGACTGCTCAACCTCCCCATGAAAATACATTAGGAGCCTCATTAATTTGGAGCTAGAGAAGGTTAACACACTAGCTAGCAATAGATTAAAACAAGAATGGGCCCTGCTAATAACAAGCATAGGTTGATGGTTCCGTCTCAGGTGTCCGTATGGGCATCATGAATTGTTTTTTAAGAGCCCGTGGCTTCCTAATGCCAGGTTGCCACTGGAAGGGGCGATGGTACGGTGCTAAAATGCAAGCCCCATTCTCTTTGCCATTAAGTAAAAGAGCTAGAATATAGATCGAGGCAATAACTGTATCCCATTTTCTGAAAAATCAGTTCACAGCTGCTCTGCAACAGCCCTAGCATTTTAGGGGGTTTATGCAAAGAGTTCATATCAGGCACTGAGAAGACTCTTGGTGGAGACGGTGCTGGCATTCAGCTGTCTTTGTCTCAGGAGACACGCTCAGCACGCACTCACATTGATAGCAGTTCCAGAAAAGACACCGGTATTTTGTTACCTGCTTTCAAAGGAAGAGAAAAAAGCGTCTGCTTCTAATTCAGACTCTCCAGGAGGGGTCGCTGCTGCGCACCGTACAGTGAGCATATGGGGATGGGTTAAATAAATAAAACAGACCCTGAACTGTAAACGAAAGGACATTTCAACGATGTCAAAGGGAACACAACCAGTTTTACATAAAATTAAAGCTTAAGTGAACATATGGCATAGTTTCCCTTTGCCTTTCCAAAAAACATTATGTTGATTATACCTTCAATTGTCCAATCTGGCATCTTCTCCACAGCCTGCATAAGCTCCTTGGCATCCTGCAAATACAATCCCGGACTGCATTAAGCAGATTTTGCACATTATAATAAAAAAAAAACTTTCTGATAATACAATAAAGTGCAATAAACACTAATGCTTAATTTCATTAGAGGTTTAGTTTGCCTGGATTCGGTAATACACAGAGTGCCCATTTCTCATTCATTTTATGCAAACATTGACCAAAACCATTGATAAGTTCCTCTCCGGAGAGAAAAATGCACACCGGCCTATGATAAAGGAACGTCTATGATTTGGGGGTAAACCTGAGGAACTGGGAAGTGGCATGTCAAGTACCTTTAAGGAGATTACAGCAATTTCACTGAGCTGCATTTGTCTGAGATAAAGAGGGTTCCTAATAAATCATTACTCATTATCTCAAGGCCTCTGTGCTAATTTTCCTGAGTCCATCCAATTAGTGTGTTTTGGTAACAAACATTTATAAAACTTAATTTTCAGATCCTGTCGGGTAAGTGTCAGGAGACGGTGCATGGGCCGTCGGCGGAGAGTGGCTGGGGAGATTTCTGGAACCTGACTGATTCGGGGAGCGCAAAAGCTCCAGAGTGGAAATTGGGTTCTATTGATTCTAATTAGGGAAACATTAAATAAGATTTACCTAGAAGCAGTGCTGCGGGCTATTCCGTCTTCGGAATGATGGGCGTTTCCAAGCTTCCACCCCATTTCTCTGACCCCAAGTCCAGTGCCCCTTAGCTTGGCGGAAACAGGCAGCATGTTTCCTGTAATAAATAAGAACTGGAGTTTCTGGTTTTCCTTCGGGTCCGCGTCTGTGCCTTTTATCACTGCATTTTCCTCTAGTCTGGGAATCCAGTGGTTGCGGAAGGTTTTGTTGATTGTCAGAGCAAGGGAAGTGGAGACTGTTGTTTCTTAAGCACATATGGGAAGCCAGTGCCATTCTCTGCGGATCCTACAAAGTAAAAAAAAAAAAAAAAAGAATATTTAATTTTAATATTTACCAGAAACCATGGCATTTTGGGATATTTTCTCCTAAATCTGCAGTTTCATGATAATTGAATATTATTGCCAATGAATGGTTATCTGTTGATGATTGGCAATATATGTAATTCCCATGGGAGCTGTAATAACATTTTAAGATATGTCAGGAAAAAATGCTTTATAGTTTGGATGCATCTTCTTGTTGTCATGTTAAAGGCGATTCAAAGAATGTTATGTTTTCAATTCAAATGTTTAGGAAGCCTTTCAATTTGGGTTAAAAACTTATAGTGAAAGGAAAATGATATAGTAAACAGAGAGGAAATTAGCTTTGCTCACAAAAATCCCATTTAATGCCCCATTTTTTTTCCAGAGTCATATAGTACATAGAACATGGGAATATTTATTCTTACCCATTTCCATCTCCCCACTTAGCAGAAAGTACAAAAATCTAAAGCTACACACAGACATGGAAAATGGGGCCACGCAGAAAAACCATTCCGTCCGGGAGCCTTCACAGCCCCCTCCATAAACCCGCACATGCCCCCGGGCAGTAAAACACATTTGATGTGATGCTTTTCATTTGTCTCCAGTGTTTATTTTATGAAGGTTTTTAAAAACATAAATCATAAATTTCAGACAGATAAATCTGAACCAGAAAATGAACTACAGACAACAGATGAAAATAGAGGCTTGAAGAATTAGACACTCCATGGAGAACACATTGTACCATTTAAATAGAACTATTTTTCTGGAAACTGATATTGTCTGTATTGAGGAGATTGACTAGTATGCAGGGAGACGGGGAAGGAAAAAAGTTCCTCTTTAGTGCATCCCACAAAGAGAGAGTTATTGAGTCCCTAATTCACCCAAGCAGGAGGACTCTGAACATTGGTCTACTTTAAAGGAATTAAGACAATTAAGGACTTTCATGCCCATGATGACTATGGGCATTAGTAGTTCTTTGCCTTCCACATTATATTCCAGATTTCAGTGCTTGACTGTGTTTTTATCTTAAAGTTGTTGTCTATGACTTAATCCGCTTCCCCAAATCCCACTTACGACTCAATGCGTGAAACCAGAGAGCCTCTAACTTCCCTTATCCATTGGCTACAAATGTTTTCATTCCAGGAGAGAGGCTGCAGTCCCACCGAGGCAGGTAGAGCAAGACAGGAGCGCACCTGTTGGGACTGCAGCTGCTCTGTCTCGCTCTGTGTGTTCCCGGAAGCTGGTTAATGTGCCTATAGGGAACCCTAAGCAGAATATGCTGGGTTTCTTGTAGGTGATTTGATTTCCTGTTCAAAACCCAACGTGCTCTGAGGTTTGTAAAAGAAGGATGATGCTACTAGTGATCTCGCAGTGCTCTGGTCTGATCCTGCAGATAACAAGATTGTGTCCCATTTGTTGGTGGCCGAACCGGAGAAGATCTATGCCATGCCTGACCCCACCGTCCCCGACAGCGACATCAAAGCCCTCACCACGCTGTGCGACTTGGCCGACCGAGAGCTGGTGGTGATTATTGGATGGGCCAAGCATATTCCAGGTACCTTCTCTGAAAACAAATTTTTTTTAAAAAGAAAAGAAAAACATTGTAGTGCATTCTCTAGGTCAGTGGTTCTCAACCTTCCTAATGCCGCGACCCTTTAATATAGTTCCTCATGTTGTGGGGACCCCCAACCATAAAATCATTTTCGTTGCTACTTCATAACTGTAATGTTGCTACTGTCATGAATCATCATGTAAATATCTGATATGCAGGATGTATTTTCATTGTTACAAATTGAACATAATGAAAGCATAGTGATTAATCACAAAAACAATATGTATTTCATACATGGTCAAGGGAATTCAAGAAATGACTCAACCCTGAACTGGTCACTGTGGGATAGTGGATATTTTTAATTTGTTAAATTATGAAACATGTTTAGTACTATGTTTGATGTACAAAATGCTATTCTACATATTTTTTTATCAATAGACTAGAGGCTTGGTGAACAAAATTCATGTGCTTGGTGGGCGGGGGGAGGGTCCCTCAGCCCCG
>NW_006289087.1:5742639-5754248 GCF_000327345.1 Myotis davidii
ATATATATACTTACATGTTGAAACTATCATTGCCACATGTCCTCTGGGGAGAAAAGTTGATCTGTCCCCAACCAACAACCATTGTTCCATCCCAGGAATTGGTTACTATCACCCTTAATTCACAGATAGAGAGATCTGGGGCAGAGAGAGGGGAAAACACGTACACAGTCCACAAATGAACCCTGTGCCTTCAAAGCATACATTCAGCATTGCTTCCTGGAGTCGAATTAGGATATTTTGGTGTCCTGGTTGGTTGCATTTGAAAGAACTATCCAATATAATAAAACCCTAATATGCAAATTCACCAAACAGTGGAATGGCCAGTTGCTGTGATGCACACTGACCACTAGGAGGCAGGTGCTCAATGCAGATGCTGCCCCCTGGTGTGCTCCCATAGGGGAAGCACCACTCAGGCAGAAGCCAGGCTCATGGCTGGAGAGTGCAGTGACAGCAGCAGGAGCCTCTCCTGCCTCTGCAACAGCGCTAAGGAGCAGAAAGCTGAGTGGTAAAGAGCGAGCAGGCAGGCAGTAGGAGTGAGGGATCCAGGACAGTGAGCAGGATGTCTGACTGCCAGCTTAGGCCCAACCCTCAGGGGGATAGGGCATATATACATTTGGGCAAATTCTAAATTTTCTCTTGGGGATTGTTTTTTAACATTTACCTTTGTTTTGTTTTGTTTTTATTATACTTAATTTAAAGCTTTGCTGATCTTCATAGAACCCTAAACTTTTTTCTATCTGTACCAATTTGAACTGTTGGTAATTATGTTTTCCTATATGGGGGTACTATTGCCAATGTAAGATAAAGACAATGTAATTTAAAAAACAAAAACACAGTTCTTTATTCCTTTTAAAGCTCTGAGCTTTCTCCTAAGGAAATGCTTCTGCTTTTATTTTCATGGTAAAAGATGTTTTTGTTACCAGTAGTCTAATGTAAATTTGTTTCCTTCTTTTTAAGAATAACTCATTTTGTTGTTCATGGAGGCTATTTATACTGTTTATTCACATACTATTCATATTCACAAGCTTTGCTTTGGTTTACAATGAGATGTCCACCTTGAATTTATACAGAAATTAATGAAAAGAAATGTTACATTGACATCCGGAATTTTCTCCTATGGTAACTTCAAAGCAGTCTTTTAAAATAGCCTTTTCCTTTTCTTTCTTGACCCATCCTGTCATATCAAACCTATGCCTAACCACAGATTCTGAGAAGTCTAGTCATCTAGAATTACTATTTTTTGTTTGCTTGAGTGTTGATCTTCAAATCGCTTATAAGGAAGTTTTTGAATGGTGAGCCGGGCTTTTCTGGTTACAGTTAACTTATTTCTGTCTCCTTAAACTAGTTTGTCTTTATGCTTTGAATGCTACAGTAATTTCTTTAATCAAATTGATGGAAGTCCCTTTCCCAGCCCACACTGAAACCAATTTATTGGTCATGATACGCCAGCTATGTTGCTAACAGTCGTAACGAACTGTCAGGCAGTATCGCAGGGAAGCTAATTTGAAGTCATTAGGTGTGCAGCGCTCAGGCGACAATTTGTTACAGTGGTTAGCGACACAGCTGACGTTTCTGAATGGCTTTGTTCGGGGCTGTTCTCGATGAGGCCAAGCAAATTGTAAACTAATTTAAACATCACTCTGTATTATACCGGCTACTCTGTCTTACACTGTTTGCTAATAAAGCACCCCAAATTAAGTCAAAACTAGTTAAATAGGTGAGCTGAACTGTGTTCTTCAGACGATACCTACACAGGGGTCGCTGCGCATACAAATAGCGTGAGAATTGGATCGTGTGGATAGGTGGCATTGCATTGGGGTTGTCATCACATCTATATGACTTATAGAAAAAAACAAAAAAAATATTTATATATAACAAATTCACCAAACAGTGGAATGGCCAGTTGCTGTGATGCACACTGACCACTAGGAGGCAGGTGCTCAATGCAGATGCTGCCCCCTGGTGTGCTCCCATAGGGGAAGCACCACTCAGCCAGAAGCCAGGCTCATGGCTGGCGAGTGCATCAGTGGTGGTGGGAGCCTCTCCTGCCTCCGCTGCAAGCAGATGGTAAGGAGCAAAGGATCCCGGACTGCGAGAGCCCCAGACTGCAAGAGGGATGTCTGACTGCTGGCGTAGGCCCGATTCCCAGTAGGCGGACATCCCTCAAGGGGTCCCGGACTGCGAGATGAAGCAGGCTGGGCTAAGGGACCCCCTCCCCCCCACCCCGCAAGTGCACGGATTTCATGCACCAGGCCTGTAGTTTCAGAATAATAATGATGATGCTGTTATTCCCATGAAAGGTTATGTCACCATGACTCCAAACCACTATGTTTCAGAGAATTCTCACCAATTCTCCCTGGTGTCAGGGAGGTGTTAAACCAGTATTTGGGTGTGGTACAGACATTCCATGATAGGGCCCCATAAAACTCAACATCTCCTGACGTTCCCTGGTAAGAAAAAGTCAGCTATGAATTGTGGGACCAGTCATGCATCGAAGTAGAAATGTCAGCTTACACAGGAACTTGTCCCCATAGAGGGGCTCTGGTGACTTTGGGAAGACAGTAACTTTAAATAACTATGAGTAACAGCAATTGCAGTGGTGGAAGCAATTACTATACGATTATGTGTTCAGTCTTAAATGGGGGCTTAGCATTAGTGAGCATTGACGTTATTCTCTCTCTGTAGCAAATGCCAGAGCTGGTCACTGCGGAGTGGTGACTCACAGCTCGGGTTTTTGTGACACCCCGAGGGTGCTTTAAATGATTGCAGGGAGCCCAGCACGTGTGGCTCAGTGGTTGAACATCAGCCTATGAAGCAGGAGGTCACAGTTTGATTCCGGATCAGGGCACATGCCTGGGTTGTGGGCTGGATCTCCCATAGAGCGTGTGCAGGAGGCAGCCGATCAATGATTCTCTCACATCATTGATGTTTCTATCTCTCCCTCTCCCTTCCTCTCTGAAATTAATAAAAATATATTAAAAAAGTAAATGATTTCAAGGAGTATCTTGGTTTTTAAGAAAGAGATTAGCAAAATAAGAATCAACTGAAACTCTCTTTTTAAAATAAATACCTGGTATATATTTTTAGATATATTTTATTGTTGAAAGTATTACAGATATCCCCTTTTCCCGTTGACACCCTCAACCCTGCACCCTTTCCCCCAGGCCTTCACCACACTATTGTCTTTGTCCATTTATTCGTATATGCATATAAATTTCCTAGTTAATCTCTCCCCACCCACCCACACCTCCGCCTTCCCTCTGAAATTCCTGTCTGTTCCATGGTTCTGTGTGTCTGGATCAGTTTTGTTCATCAATTTATTTTGTTCATTAGATACCACATGAGAATGAGATCATGTGATACTTGTCTTTCTCTGGCTGGCTTTGTGTCATGCGGGGTTTCAGTCAGAAGGATGCTTTGCTCTTGGAGTGCTGGTATACCTTGGGTTCAGGGATGCTGGGCACAGCAGCCATGGCAGTGTGGGCTAGGTTTGCAAAGACAAAGAGAATATGAAGATCAAAGTGGCATTTCTGCCGTGGTGAAAGTAAAATGGAGTTCTCGATAACATGACCCAGACCTGATAACTGGGTCAGAGCCAGAATTTAAGCCAAATCAGAACTGAAATCTCACCAGCGTTGGTCTTAAATTAAGAACTCTTAGCCCTCGCTGGTTTGGCTCAGAGCGTAGAGCATCACCCTGTGGACTGAAGGGTCCCGGATTCAGTTCCACTTGCAGGCTCTGCCAGTCGGTGATTCTCTCTCCTCACTGATGTTTCTGTCTCTCTCTCTCCCTCTTCCTTTCTGAAATCAATAAAAATATAATTTAAAAGTAAAAGAAAGGACTCCTTTTTATAACATTAGAGAACCCCTCTTTTCTAATATAATAAAATTTAAGCCTTTTCTCTCTATATCCTATCCTGTTCTTAGTTTGTGCAATATGACACGCAGAGAAACACACATACTTTAAAATGTATTTTTATTGATTTGAGAGAGAGAGAGCAAGGCAAGGGAGAGAGAGAGAGAGAGAGAGAGAGAGAAAGAAACATGGATGTGAGAGAAAAAAATTCATCAGTTGCCTCCCATATGCACCCCAACCAGGGATCAAACCAGTAACCTGGGCATGTGCTAATGGGAATTGAACTGGAGACCTCTGGGTGCACAGGGCGATGCTCAACCAACTGAGCCACACCAGCCAGGGTGACACACACACACTTTTAAAGATCAAGTTTAACATCCAAGTGAAGTTCAGCCATCTTCTTGCACAACTGAGAATGCACTCTTTTGCCTATTTTCTTTTGCTACATGAAAAAAGTGGAGAATTCAAAACAGAAACCCACTGAAAAATACATACAGAGTGGGCCTTTTCTTTTTTAAAACAGTAAATAGAATTAGTTGTCTTACTTAAATAAATCACATTAATGGAAGAGTGTGTTATGAAACATGACCATACTTTATCTAAAGAGAAAAAGAGAGAGAGAGAGAGAGAGATCACAAGGGCTTTAGAAAACGCTTGACTTTCGCCAGAGGAGCATCAGGGCACATGAACAGATGATGGTGTCCTAATAGCCCTTCTTAAGAATGACAGGGCCCCGCCATTAGCATCCTTTTATATCCTTAGAAATTGCTCACGCCTCGCTTTTCTGGCTCCTATCTGCCTGCCTCTTTTTTATTTCTCTTTCAATTCCGGCCGCGCTCGGATAAGCGCGTGCTAACACAATATGATTGAGCTGTAAAAGGGAACGCTGTCGCCCCTAATCTCCTTTATGTAGATACGGAGGCTGGCGCACTCCACTTCATTCTCCTGCCATTGTCGGCCTGTTTGAGAATGGGCCGCGGAGTAATGGAGGCTTGTAGATATCAGAGCTAGGTTTCTCGGGGTGTGATAAGACGATTATCGGCCCTGCAAGTCAGATCTGTGACTGTGCTCTGCCGTTGATTAAAATATTACTATTTTCTGTACCTTGGTTACAAGAGGCAGCAGGTCCCTGAGTCAGGTGGCCCTTAAGAGAGCACAGCCCGTGTGAGCTGACCTATCTAAGTGGCTTAAATACATTCATGGATCTCGCCTGACCGTTTTTAGCAGCATAGGGAGGTATTTGAACAGTTAAATGAATGAATGCATTTTGGACGGTTTTGTTCTTTTTCAAATAGGGCACGTTTGTCAGCTTGTTTAGGTTGAACATGACAAATGAAATGATTACCAGCTAAAGAAGGGACACTCTGGTCAAGTTTGGGGCCCTTTAGTCACATCTTTTAAGTCGTGTCTATTGTAATGACAGCAAAAGAAAAAAACAACACCTATAATTTTGCTTCAGACAAAATGAAAGCAGGAAATACTAAGCTCTAAAAGAAAATCACACCAGGAAAACAATGTGATAAAACAGTCTTTTCATAGAGTTATTCACATTATAAACAGAAATCTAAAGTATAAGATCCAGTATTTTCCATTTATTCTGAAACATATTTTGTGAAAACCTTAGTGGAAAAAATGGCTCATTCACTTGGCTTTTAAAATTTCTCAACAGAAATATTCAGACTTTTCTAGAAATGACAGAAATCTTCAAAGAACATGGGGAAACTACTTCTCCATAAGGGTATACATTTGTGGGAGAATAATTTGAAACATTTGTTGCTAATAACGCTGCTTAAAGATACATTTATTGTTCTGGAGCATTTTATGTAGAGGCCAATTTTTAAGATTATGTCATCCTCCAACCATTGTTGCAGAAGAGGTTTTAAAAAAATTCCCATTACTTATCTTTAAAAAAAATTAACTGATTTTAGAGAGGAAGGGAGAGGGAGAGAAACATCAATGATGAGAGAGAGTCATTGATCAGCTGCCTCCTGCACGCCCTCCACTGAAGATTGATCCCACAACCCGGGCATGTGCCCTGACCGGGAATTGAACCATGCCCTCCTGGTTCATAGGTCTATGCTCAACCACTGAGCAATGCTGGCAGGGCCCCATTACTTATCTTAAACTGGTAGCACCATTAAGTGATTAGAATGTGTAAAAAAGTACAAGAAAGGGTAGTGGAAATAATTACCTTAAAGTTAAAATTCCATTTGTAACACAAGACATGTTTCCATGTGTGTAAGTATGTGATTATGGGTTGAAGTGTAGAAAACAGGGCACTGTTGACTAAGAGAGTTATATATAAATAACAACTAATAGTCTATTTCTGATTGTATCATTGGCATTTGATAGATTTTTATTGATTAGTGGATTGAAAAAATGCCCAGAACACACTCTTCCTTGCTCCTGAGCTCCCACCTTCCACCCCATCTCAACTAAATTTACATGTAGTTGTAATTTCCGTTTTGCTATGGAAGAATTTAAGTGATTACAGCTTCTTTAATCAGGATTAATTTTCCTTTTGTGCATGTAACTGAATGGTTTCAGAACTGTGAAAACTTTTCGAAATGTGGAGAAAATATACATTTAAGACCAAAGCCCTGGCACTTAATACTACTTACATTATAAGTATATTCCACTACCAAATAGTTGGAGGTTGTATTTAGTGTATCTGGTGGTTGTATACTTTGTACCTGGAGCTGCGGTTTGTAAGGATAGAAGGATTCGCCAAGTACAATCAGAAAACCTGAGTTGCCCTAGTTGAGTAATTATTTGGAAATTATTAATGGCTATAGCCATGACTTATATTATGAAAATCAAATGGGGAAATGCACATAAGTATAATTATTTTCAAGTTACCAAGCATGTTCTAAACATAAAATATTGAATGTTCATTTTGGTCTCTAAGATGCTGCACAAAGGTTGTCGTTTTGTTGCAGTTAAAACCAAGTGATCCAAAAAGCTAGTGTTCATAAAAGCCATTTCAAAAAACCTTCAGAATAAATCCTGGTTATAATAGAAAGGGAGTGAGCTTATTAACCAGGAGGAGCTGGTATGGATATTGCCATCATTCTGTCCTGAAGAATTTAGCCCATCCTCATTGGCCAAACCGAAAATAACAAATGCTTATCAGTTTCTGAAGCTATAACTGTGATATGGACATAGACACTACTATGTTGGGGAATATTTTGTGGAAACAAGTAATCAGAAATATCTCCTAAGGACGCCTTCATTTTCTACATCTAACCTTGCCAGAAATTTAAAAAAAAAAAAGTATTGACAAGTTTCAACAACGAACAAGTTTCCAGGTTTCTTACACACAGACCCGGCTTCAAGAGGCACCCAAATGTTCTTACAGATGCTCACAGAGATCTGTCTTTACCTCTCAGTGTCATTGTTTGTGTGACCTAAGTCACCGTTCTGTGGCCATGCTAAGTTACCTGTGCCCTGTGACCTCTATCCCAGCGTTACTTCTGCCATCCACAGATAGCCATGCCTTTGTACACCTCTGATCAAAGAGGAAGCATGATACGTAGCAATCATGGATACAATTTAAGTATGTGTCTGCCATGTGTCTACACTATATTTGGTACTATAGGAAATCTAACAGATACATGTGATGTGATCTTTACCCTGAATCATGCATGCATGTCTTCATAAATACATGTACATGCACTTACTGGTTTATGAAGCACTTTCAAACTTTTAATTGGTATCTATATATACAAAAGGCTAATAAGCAAAGTGTCCCCCCTATGAGGTACGCTGACCACCAGGTGGCGGCGAGGAATGAAGGAAGGCTTCGGCTGACAGCTGGAAGCACCGATAGGCCCTGATTGCCGGCCAGGCCTAGGGCCCGTACCCGTGCGCCAATTGCGTGCACCGGGCCTCTAGTCCACAATACTCCTGTAGGTATTCTGTAGGTAGGTTTTATTCTTATTATCCCCACTAGATAGATGAGTCAACTTGAGAGTCAGGAAGTTTGACTCACATTATTAATCCTGTTACTCAAACCCACAGAACACTTCAGTGACTTCTTATGGTTAACTGCTTTATGCCTTCCTTCTATCTCACCCACTTCCCCTACGTTCTCTGCCATTTGTACCACACTACTGACCTGCCTTCCATTATAAGTCTACCTGGATGAAACATTGCCCTATCTTTACATGTTGTCTATGATAGTGCTCTCACGCTTACAAAATAGATCAAAGGAAAGGAAGATGAATGAACAAAGAGAGTGTAGGACACATCTTCAAATCAGTAAAATCAAGGTGCTGGATGGATAGTGCACCCTAGAGACCCCCGACCACAGATTGGACTGGAATGAGGCAATCACTGTCTTGCTGCTCATCGGAGGGCTGGGAAACGTCTTTCAGTGAGGGGTGGCTGAGATTGGACGGTCTCCCGGACTCTGTGCAGATTCACTGGGCATTGCATTTGATTGACAGGTACAGGTAAACTGGAGCAGAAGTGCATTGAGTGACTTACACCCAACCAGATATCAAAACGTTAGCCCTGCCACTTGTCACTTAACCTCCCTCCCTGTGCTCTCCTCCTCCCTCCCTCTCTCCCTCTCTGCTTGTCTTCCTCCCTCCTTTTCTTCCTTCCTTACTCTCTCAGTCCTTCCTTCCTTCCTTCCTTCCTTCCTTCCTTCCTTCCTTCCTTCCTTCCTTCCTTTGTTTTTAGCATAGGGATCTAGTGAGCTGCCAGGCACTGTGCATGAAGGGTGCTCCCATGAATACAGGTTGTGCCTGTAAGACCCTGGCAGTGTAGTAGGTGATACAGGATGATGAATTGACAACTATACCCCAGGGATGAGGCTGTGTCACACAGTGTCACATGGACCCATGGAAGGAACAGCAGGGGGTAAAGGGTGTACTGAGCCAGAGACCTAGGCAAAGGCCCCATCATGCTAAGGAAATCACATTTTATACTGAAGGCAATGGGGAGCCATTGAATTTTTTTTTTTTTTTTACCAAGTGATAGGGTTGGAACTGCTTTTTGTAAATATTAAAATCATACCCTTTGAGGCAAGTTATACAGAGAAAGATGACCCAGGACTTTTGAAAATAGGTTCCATTCCCAAGTGTTGCAGATTTCTATGTACCCTGTCTTAAAAGGTTATCATTTCCAGCAAGATCTTGGTCATTGGTCAGCTGTTTTGCATGAGAAGGTGAGTCATTCCGTTTTCTCTATATCGTGATCTCTCAGCAGCCTGCCTTAGCCTGCAGCCCACCTCAGGATTATCAAAATGTTGGCCTCCTGTAGACCTGGCCTGGTTCATGACTTTCTGCTCTGGAATTCTGTTCGGTTCTCCTCCAGGCTACTTGATGAGTTAAAGAGCGAAAGGCTGTTGTGTCTTGTGAGAGGATTGTTATAAGAAAAGTTGGTATGATTAGAATAATCCAGAAATGCTTAATTAAAAAATTGCCCCCACCTCAAAAAGAATCCGAGGGAGAAGGGCACTGTGTGATGGGAACATGTTTTGTTTCTCACTTTGCTCCTCGCTGACCCTCTTTTCAACTCTAACCCCCACCTCCCCTCTGCTGGCGGGTGCCACTCCCCAGCCAATCTCCAAATGAATGCATGTCTATCCCGGCCTTGGCTTTGACACTCTGGATATATTGATTAATAGTTGCCCTAAGCTCCTTTTAGCAAATCAAATTTTCACTTTTAGCAAGGATTTCGCCTCTGATTTATTCAGCAAAGTGAAACGCACTAAATTGACTTTGACATTCAGGGAAAATGGCTGAAAAGCAAAGAGCAGAGGAAAGAGATATAAATTGTGTGGCAGCTGGAGACTTCAGGCATCACAGAAGCAGTTTTCCGTGGAACCCAGAGCAATTTAAAAGCACTCTTTAAACACACAGAGGGAAATGATTTCTTCAAAATAAAACGGTAACTGCTGAGTTTTCTTTCTGAAAGAGGGTGTAAGTATTACTCAGCTGAACTCAGAATTTCTGGTACAATCCATTATATCTTTGTAGATAAAAATAGCCGCGTAACGCAGGATCGTACATATCAAATTTAGTTCCCGAAAGCTGGCAAGTAACCTAATTACTCGGGAAAATAAATATTCAAGTCATCCCACACATAAGAGAATGGTGAACTCTGAAGGGCGCGAGTAGGGACGTGTGTCCCTGTGTGTGTGTGTGTGTGTGTGTGTGTGTGTGTGTGTTGGAAAGAATGGAGCTTTTCACCACAATGAGCATCTGAATTAATTTGGGATCACAAACTTGAGTAGAGAAAAGCCATGTAAATTGGCTCTTCAGTATACCCCCCTCCCCCTCAAGAATGTCATCTTTGGCCGTGTTTTTCTTTTTTTTAAATATATTTTTATTGATTTGAGAGAGAAAGGGAGAGGAAGAGAGATAGATAGAAACATCAATGATGAGAATCATTGATTGGCTGCCTCCTGCATGCCCCCTACTGGGGATCGACCCTGCCACCTGGGCATGTGCCCTGACCAGGAATTGAACCATGACCTCCTGGTTCGTAGGTCAACACTAACCATTGAGCAACCGTGGCCCTGCCCTTCTTCTTTTTTTTTTTTTTTGCGACTAAGTCAGCCTACTTCCTTGTTGGACCAAGGTTCAGTGTGTAGGTCACCATTGTGCTGAAGGTACAACGTGTGGCTTTGACGTGTGAAAAGAAACAGCGCTGGTGTGGAGGAAGCAAGGAGGGGAGAGAGCGGAACGGAACTCAGTGAGGGCAGCACCTGGGGAGGGATGAGAGCTGTGAGGTATTTTCTCACATTGAGATCTAGCAGCCTGTCTCGTCGCCTCTGCTGAGAGGTTGTCAGAGTGCAGAAAGGAGATGGGGAGGAGGGACCTACAGCTGGGACTGCTGCTCATTGACCTTGTTCCTGTTCAGTATGGATTTTCCTGTGAAACCAGCACTGGGATCCGCCAGAGTCCGGGAACTGCCCTCCCTTTAACTATGTATGTTGTTATTCCCTTTCCTTTAATTTCAACAACTCCATGTCCAAGGCCAGCCAGGCTGTGCATGTCAGTAGATTTTACCAAGCAGGTGATATCTTTTTTTTTTCTTTATTTTAAATATATTTTATTGATTTTTTACAGAGAGGAAGGGAGAGAGATAGAGAGAGTTAGAAACATCGATGAGAGAGAAACATCGATCAGTTGCCTCCTGCACACCTCCCACTGGGGATGTGCCCGCAACCAAGGTACATGCCCTTGACCAGAATCGAACCTGGGCACTTTCAGTCTGCAGGCCAACGCTCTATCCACTGAGCCACACCGGTTTCGGCAGCAGGTGATATCTTAACAGACCTAGGAATGACCACAGGCACGCGGTTTCCCTAAAGCCAGCCTCCTTCCTCCCCAGTTCAGACCAATTTTCAGTCATCCTAAATGGATATTTATTAGAGGAATCCCATTAGAAAATTCTATTTAACCTGACAAAATCACTTTAACTGAACAAACTTTCTAAGAAGTGTGTGCTATATAATAAACAAACAGGGGTATTATATCTGTTTAATACCTTGATATTTCTCTTAAGAAGAACATTTTCTCACCTGGCTGGTGTGGCTCAATGGTTGAGTATTGATCTATGAACCAGGAGACCACGGTTCGATTCCCAGTCAGGGCACATGTTCCAGTTGGGAGCTCAGTCTCCAATAGGAGGTGTACAGGAGGCAGCCAATCCATGATTCTCTCTCATTATTGATGTTTCTCTCTCTCCCTCTCCCTTCCTCTATGAAATCAATAAAAACATTTAAAAATAAAAAAGAA
>NW_006289087.1:5754331-5761852 GCF_000327345.1 Myotis davidii
ATATTTTTCTCTCTGAAGCAATCAAGAACTTTTTTATTTTTACCAGATTATTAGTATTTTTTTTTCCTCCAGCATGAGTCAGGAATGATAAACAAAGTACACAAAATTCCCAAATAGAGACACTATTCAGCTTTCATTTTACACTTGGATTTCTTTTGGTGCAGTTCAGCATTATTATTTTATGAATTAAAAATACTAGCACATTGTACACTTAGTGAAAGAGAAAAGCATAATTGATAAATACCACCCCTTGGTAATTCTAGTCAATTCAACCTAGTTAATCCCGAAATTTTACCAGTCTCTGCTAATCACACCGCTTTGGTCCCAATAAGGAAATTATATTTTCCTTGCCAAGGAAATGGCATTAAATCCTAACTGTAAATTGTTTCTATTCTAAAAATCAAGGAGGAGGCGGGCGATCAATGATTCTCTCTCATCAGTGATGTTTCTATTTTTCTCTACCTCTCTCTTCCTCTCTCTCTGAAATCAATAAAAATGTTAAAAAATAAAATAAGATCAAGGAGGAGAGAGGACCAGTTCCTTCTCCTGGGTTTAGATGAAGCAAGTGGGGAACTGGTCGTCAGGGTTGGAGGCACAGCTACCCAGTTGTAGAGTCATCTGAGTCCAATTAAATTCCAAAACTCCAGGGGGGTCTCCCCGGAGCCGCTCCCCCCTCTCCCTGGAAGGAGGCTTCACACCTGCTTAACCTACATTAGGCGAGGATTAATGACCTGAAGCGCCGGGCCCCCTGGCCAGTCAGCATGTTTGTGGCCGGGCACATGGTGGCCTGGGCTGCGGAGGGAGACGGGGAGAAAGAGCAGCTGGGGGCTCGTGGAAGCTCTGCCTCCTCCTGACGTGGTCAGCACATTCGGGCAGAACAGATCCAGCCCTGCTCATCTCTGATTTTCTGTGTCATGGCGGGGCCATGTGGCGGGGTGTCGCTAACACAGCCTTGTCTACCCAAAAATGGAACCCACCCAGAAGGTCGCTTCACCTGTGCATGGTGCTCCCGTTAACCTTATGGAAGAACATGGCATAATTACTCAAAGCTTTTCCCATTTCTATAGTTGGCTGTTATTCTGATGCAAAGGGCTTTTTTGATAGAGTTTTCAATGTGTTTCAAATCTGCTTGCTTATTGAGAAACATGCCTAGAGGAAGCTTTGTGTCACTGTATTTTTGTGGTTTTGTTTGTTTCTTTGTTTATATTTTTATTGATTTCAGGAGGAAGGGAGAGGGAGAGAGAGAGAGAAACATCAGTGATGAGAGGGAATCATGGATGGACTGCCTCCTGCACGCCCCACACCTGGGGATCCAGCCCGCAACCTGGGCATGTGCCCTGACTGGGAATTGAACTGTGACCTCCTGGTTCATAAGTTGATGCTCAACCACTGAGCCATGCCAGTCAGACTGTGGTATATTTTTAAAAAATTGTGTACCACAGATTAGAAGCAATAGGCTCATCTTAGTTCATCTTTAATGTACTATCTGGATATGTCCAATCAGAGCCCTTCCTGAGGGATTGGTATCTGTAGGTCTGGCTCAGCATCCTGCTATTTTATGCCGGGAGAAACTGTGGAGAGAAATCCCTGCCCAAGGCTGAAGGTTGGCCAACATGGCCGACAGCCCAAACTTGCTAAAAATTTTCTCAATGGAGATGAGAGGACAGGATGGGGTGAAATTGGTTGATATGATCATATTAGACGCCTGGTGCATGAAATTCGTGCATGGGTAGGGTCCCTAGGCCTGGCTGGCGATCAGGCCGATCAGGGCCTTCTGGCTGTCGGCTGGGGCCTTCCTTTGTTCTGTGTCGCCTCCTGGTGGTCAGCATATGTCATAGTGAGCGATCGAACTCCCAGTCTCCCAGTTGAACTACCGAGGGGACACTTTGCATATTAGCCTTTCATATATATAAATAAGTTCCAGGTGTTAGGAGATCTTCTCCCATCACCATATGTTATGCCCTCCTCACCCCCACCCCCTTCCCTTGGGCAACTACCACACTGCTGTTTGTGGCCACAAGTTTCAGTTTCATATCCCACATAGGAGTGAAGTATATGGTCCTTAGATTTTTCCAACCTATTTCAATTTTTCCAACTTATTTCAATTAGCATAATATTCCCAAGGTCCATCCACGTGGTTGCAAATAGCAGTATTTGCCACAGAGTGAAGTGTCTTGGTAACAGAAGGATAAAATAACCCAAATACAGGCAATGTTATATTTATGAAGCATCTCTGAGAATACTTGCTATGTAAACACTGATCTTTGAAAATCATGTCTTTGGTGGGTCAGGGCATAGAACATTTGGTTAAAATTATCGTGTGAATAATTTAGGGATTTTAATTCACCTGGTCAGTTCTCCAGCCCATGGACACTCAGTGAGGGTTTAGGTTTTAACATCTCTGTGTTTGCCATGAAACTTGAACTCAAACTTCCAAGGTAATTTTATACACTTAGAATAGAATTATTTATTATTTAATTTGAATCTGATCATAGCATATTGGTATGGTTGAATAAATTTTATATGGGCTGAGAGTGGGTGATGGGTTATCTTCCAAACACCCACTATGATAATATTTGAGGTAGTATCTGAATATGGTAATAAGCTCTATAAATTCAGTTTGACACTTTCCTGAACACTTTGTAGTATTCAATTCCCTGGTGAAAATATCATGTGTAATATATTGTTGTAGCAAGCTAATACCTACTCATTCATGCACCGAACCAAAATATAGAGCGAGAGCCTGGTAGGCATAGTCCTTGCACCACAACTGTTCTTAAGAGACAGTCTTTATGATTACAAGGGAGGCATCATGGATCAGCTTTCAAAATACTTCCTGAATCCCAATCTCCAGAACATTGCCCTGCAGCTCATTCAAGATCGTGGTTCTCATTTCCTTGCGCTCTGTACATCCGGGCTATTCCTCAGACCAAATCGAGGGCCAGCAGTTCCCCGAGAGGCTTCTGATGGTATTTCAAACCATAAATAGGTGGTTTTTCTGAACCCGTTTGAATGATAAATGTCCGGGCTATCTCAGACACTGAGTCTCTCGTGAGCGGACGCCTGCTCACTGCGCGAGGTCCTTCATGCACCTTGAATTAGCGAGGAATACAGAACTGAACCCAGCTCTGGCTCCTCCTGAGGTCCTGGAGGCCGCCTTGCATCTCCTGTTGTTAACTTTTGTCCTCGCCCGGCACAGCCAGGTTCAGAGGTGCGGCCTCCGCGTCGCATCCACACTTGGCTTGTTATCCTCTCATCAAGCTCTTAGCCTCCCTTTGTTTATTCGAGGCGACAGGAAGACTGTGCAAAGGCTGCTTAGTCAGGGATATCAGCCTTGTTGGCAGCGGAGTGATTGCCAGTTGAAAAACAAGGCATTATTGCTCATTTTTTCCCTCTTATTAGTTTGATTACATTTGCAAATCAAATCAATCCATCAGACATGATCAGGCCTCGTCCGCATTTTAAGGAATAGTAATCTCCGTCTAATAAGATGCAAATGTGTCACATCAGTAAGTAACCAATAAATCATCGTCTTGTCTTTGGCAATCATTAAATATCAGAACCAACAGTCAATTTTTAGTATTTTCAATTTGCGATATGCCGCTGGAATATAAAGATAGATGGACGTAATTACACAAACCAAACACTATTTCAGTTCATTCCAGACAGCAAATTTAGTGGAAGGTATAACCGGCTTGTCATCACACTACATTATTCCTAGCGGTTCATGCAAAGTTCACAGACGAGCTTCCAATGGACACTGCTTGTTTTCCCTTTCCAACTTCTAACAGTGTCCCTCCAGTGGCCCCAACATTGAGGTAAGGACTTGAACTGGCTTCCATGGGGCCGAGGCAGCCACTGCCAACATGACAGCAAACAGAAGCTTTCTCCCATCAGAAACGGTGGGCACTGCCAACTCTAATCTTCTCTGTTTTCTATGAAAAAGGAAAGTGAGCTCGCACATCATAAAAAGAAAGAAAAACAAAAGCAACCAATAACTCGTCGGGTGAATTATTTCATCCTCACCTGTTTGGACAGAATGGTTTCCCCAGGGGGAAAACGTGAACAGAAACTTTGTTATTTTTCTTAAGTTTCACATGTTTAGTGCTTCTCTGTTTGGGGGATGTATACCTGTTCACCTAAGCCATTCTCTGTGATGCTGTGCACTGTTGCGGTGTCTTCATGTGCCTAGGGAAGCAAGAGTGTGGTAATTTTTAACACAGCGGTGAAATGTTGATATGTATAAAATGTTATAATTCACAAGACAAGAAATGAAATTGTTTGAATGGGATATCTGCTCTGAATATTTCTTTCCTGATTATGCTTGCTTGAAAGCTCAATATCTTCTGATGAACTGTGAGAATTGCTCATTCATTCATTCATTTGCAGAAATTCTCTCAAGTATAGAATCCTGCCCAGTCATCTCTTGGCTCTCTTTGATTATCTCAGTGCCATCAATATTCATAATTTTCCACCCTGTCTCAATATTTTTCCCTTATCTATTTCTCTTTTTCCAAATTCTAATAATAAAAAAAAAATTTTTGTCATTGATTTGATGATATTTGAAATTTGCAACATTTCTCTCTTTGATTTTGGTTTTTCACGTTCGCCTTCTCTAGTTACTAAGGTCACTTTGGTACTTTCCCTTTCTCTTCTGCAGAAGTTACTTGCTCTCTCCAGTGTAAGTTGCTAAATCAGATGTGAATAATATATTTCTATGACCGTGGTGCACCTTTTTTTTTTGTCATTGATCTGATGATATTTGAAATTTGCAACATTTCTCTCTTTGATTTTGGTTTTTCACGTTCGCCTTCTCTAGTTACTAAGGTCACTTTGGTACTTTCCCTTTCTCTTCTGCAGAAGTTACTTGCTCTCTCCAGTGTAAGTTGCTAAATCAGATGTGAATAATATATTTCTATGACCGTGGTGCACCTGCTACTTATGTCGGTGGCAGTGCCAGTAGTCATTGACTGATTCCAGTCGGTCTTGATAAAGTGATCATATTCTTAACAGTTGAATTCAGAGCTTACCATGTGGCAATGCCAATCCTTCGGCCTACCCGGAACAAGACATGAGGAGAGCAAATTCTTTGGAATATTATTTAGTAAAAATATCTTGAGACAGCCTACTACGGGTACATCATGGTGGGAACGCTAAGTGTGGGGGTCAGGGAAGGCTTCTTGTGTAGGGATCAGGTGAGGATAAGTGCACTATAGGGCAGTATTGAGGTAAAGTTTAGGTTAAGCATTAACTTCCCTCTGTCGGTGAAACCAATAGTGAAGGTTCAACTGGTCCATTTCCAGTATATCTGCCCCATTGCTAGCAGGACTGAAGAATATCATTCATGTTCCCTGAAGAAGGAAGCCCAGTCTTTCAAATTTTAAGTCATTAAAAGATTGGATTTCGTTCTGATGATAATAGGCCAGGAGGTCTCAAATGTAGACAGGGAAGTCCTGCAGTAGCTTGAGGTTAGTGGTCAAGACACATTTTAAAAATATATTTATTGATTTCGGAGAGGGAGGGAGAGAGAGAAACATCAGTGATGAGAGAATCATTGATAAGCTGCCTCCTGCATGCCCCACACTGGGGATTGAGCCCACAATCGAGGCATGTGCCCTGACCGGGTACCAAACCATGACCTCCTGGTTCAGAGGTCAATTCTCAACCACTGAGCCATGCAGGGTGGGCAACATTTTGAATCAGCATGATCAGTTTCTCATCTGTTTCCTGAGTACCCTTTTAAAAAAATATATATATATTATTGATTTTTTTACAGAGAGGAAGGGAGAGGGATAGAGAGGTAGAAACATCGATTAGAGAGAAACATCGATCAGCTGCCTCCTGCACACCCCCCACTGGGGGATGTGCCCGCAACCAAGGTACATCCGCTTGACTAGAATTGAACCTGGGACCCTTCAGTCCGCAGGCCGATGCTCTATCCACTGAGCCAAACCGGTTAGGGCCTGAGTATCCTTATTGTGTGCACTCCACATGCCATCTATTTGGGCGGGAAAAATACACCATCACTTCATGAAAACAATGTTGTGCTGCTTCTGCACCTCTTCCTAGCTCAACATCTCTTCACAGTTAGGTTTCCAGCATTCCTTTCCTTTCTGCAGAAACTGTTGTGCAATTTTAAAATATGGCTCTGGTCTGCCCAGGGGATGGTCTTGCCAGCCCGCCCATGCCATATCGGAAGGAGCCACTGGCAGGAACCCCTAGGAGTTCCCCCTGAGGAGAGCTACCCAGCGCGTGCCTTTGCAGCTTTGTCCCTGAACCCGCCACTCGCCCTAACCGATTTACATACCACCATGGTATGTTTAATTTGCTTTTTCATCAAATCAATAATGGGTCTAATTGAAAAAATTGGCAGTGCTACGTGCAATCCGACTGCTGATCTCCGGTGTTTGCTGGCGGAAGGGAGGGTCGCGTCGCTCGGTGGCAGACACCTGTGTTATTGGTGTGCTCCTGCGACTAACGCGCACACAAACAAACACTAATACAGGTGGAGCACCTGCACCCATGGATCACCACGCAATGAGAATTAATCACCTGGCACTCAGCTTGAAGAATAAAATTTACATCTTTAATGCCCGAGATGTACTAGCACACACATTGGCACCATCCACGTCCAGCACGCGCAGCCCCCATTCTGATGGGTTTTCCATGGATCCTCGGACCTGGGTGTGTAAAGTCAGGGCCGGGTTTGAAGTCTCCATTTGTGTATTTAAAAATTTGCATTGGAGACTATTTTTTGTGAATAGTGATGGGAAGATGTTGGGCAAGTATGATTCAACCTGAAGGACTAATATTTTGAACTTTGGAAATATACCTTTAAAACTGTATGATGGCCCTGCTGACGTGGCTCGTGGTTGAGTGTCCACCTATGAACCAGGGGGTCACGGTTCGATTCCTGCTCAGGGCATATGACCAGGTTGCACACTTGATTCCCAGTGAGAGACATGCAGGAGGCAGCCGATCCATGATTCTCTCTCATCATGGATGTTTCTATCTCTCTCCCTCCTTCTCTCTTCCTCTGTGAAAGCAATAAAAACTGTACAGTGAAGCTTTTGAAATCAAGTGTTATTTTCTCATCCCAATGCAGACTGGACTTAGGCCACATCATACTCATGGAACTACATTCATTGAGCACTTATTAGGTGCCAGGCTCCTGTTGTTGTAGGAATGCTATCTCAATTATTCTTTAAAGCAACCCTATAGTTGAGAACTGGCTCTGAAACCATTTAATAATGGAGAAAATGGAAGCTTAGAGAAAATCCAACAGTTTGCTTCAGATCCCAAAGCCAGTAAGGTAGTGAAGGTGAGCTATAAAATCAGATCCATTGGATTCCAAACCGTGATTTTTATTCACTAGAGCAGTGGTTCTCAACCTTCCTGATGCCGCGACCCTTTCATACAGCTCCTCATGTTGTGGGGACCCCCAACCATAAAATCCTTTTCATTGCTACTTCATAACTGTCATGTTGCTACTGTTATGATTCGTAATGTAAATATCTGATA
>NW_006289087.1:5762087-5793200 GCF_000327345.1 Myotis davidii
GTGATTTTTTTTTTAACACAATAGGACCTCAAATGTATATGCTATCAAAACATAGATTTCACTAGTACTTCTCAGTAATGTTGACTTGATAGTTATTACAGGACTGGCTAATAAAATGGTGGGGTCCAGTTCAAAACGACGATGCAGAACTCATCATTAAAAATGTATCTTGAATTTCAAGATGGGGACGATAGAGAATTAAACCATGTGTGACTCCCTGCCCGGGTCGCACACCCATGAAGCTGGCCTAGTATTGCTCTGAGAGGTGGACAATGGGGACAAGTTTAGCACATAGTGGAGGCCCTCTTGTTGAATTCTGTGTATGGTCAGGTCTGGGAAAATGCTACATAGGCCAAGACAAGACATTTGTAACAATGTCATTCTCAATAATGAATACTGCGTGGTTGAGCGTCAACCTATGAACCAGGAAGTCTCAGTTCAATTCCCAATCAAGGCACGTGCCTGGGTTATGGGCTCCATCCCCAGTGTGGGGCGAGCAGGAGGCAGACAATCAATGATTCTCTCTCATCATTAATTTTTCTCTCTCTTTTTCTCCCTTCCTCTCTGAAATCAATAAAAATATTTTGTTAAAAAAATGAAGAATAGGAAGAAAAAGGTATTTTTCATCATCCTTAACCAGAGGCTCCCTCCCAGGGGCAATTTTGCCTCCCAGGGGACATGTGGCAACATGTAGAGAAATGTGGATGGTCACAGTCAGGGAGGCAGCTAAACATTCGACCATTCATAGGACAGCCTTCTACTCCTTCCTCCCCAACAAGGAATTATTCCGCCTAAAATAACAGTGGCGCTGAAGTTAAGAAACCTGTCGTAAACCATTACTTCGGTGAGGTCTTTGAGTTTAGCTTTCAGTTTTGCAAATCTTATAAGTTAATCCATAAATAAATATGGTGCATTTATTACTGAAGAGGAGGCCTCATTTTGCAAGAAGCCCCCTTTGTCGACAAGATCAATAAATATTTATTGGACAGCCAAGGTGTGTTTGCATCAGCACTTAGTGACCGAGTTGTATGTTTCATCGTTGGTGTTTACAAACAAACCAGAAAGTTCAGTGAACTCTGAGCAGGGACCACAGCACATTTGAATTAAGAGCTTTCTTGGACATTTTAAAGGAGATATTTATTATGTGGCTAATTACATATTCACATTTAATGGTGAGAAAGGAGTCGCAACACAGCAAGTAAGCAATATGCATTGTAACAGATATGTAAATATGTATGTATTCATTGAACAGAAACCTTTTCTTAGTGATTTAATTGTAAACAATGTATATAAAAATGTATAAATGTTAAGTGATAAGTGCTCTAAGCACTCAGGTAAATGATGGGTATATTTAAAGACATTAGAATTTTTTGCAGAGATATTTATATGAGCATATGCAAATAACATCAGAATAACTCTAAATATATTCATAGCAGGCTGGACAGTTAGAAATAGTGAGTTGGGGTGGGTATGTCATAAGTTTGTCGATGAGTTGTATAAAGTCTATATAAAACTATTTATATATAAATACATTATCATGTTGTATTCATACTTTGGCAATCATGTGCAAACATACGATGCTATATAATTCAACTCTTACTGGCATTTTCTAAATCTTAAGTTGTTGTTCTAATCATTTAAGAGGAAAGGCAAACCATAATTACCATATTTTTAGAGGGAAATTTCCATTTATGTGTATCAAAGAGCTATCACTAATTTTTAAGGACTATTCATAAGGGATCAAAAAGGGGTGCATTGCCTTAGAAAGCAAAAAGCTTGAATCCTGCTGACATGATTAAACAGGAAGATCCCAGTCTGGGAGGGAGATAAAAACAGTTCCAGAAAGAGGAAAAGAAAGGGGGTCCAGGAGAGGGTGAGCCTTAGGAAGGATTTCCTTTGCAGCTCGTATAGGAAGAGTAGGGAATAATCAACCAGGATCAGTAGAGTCAGAAACATCTCTGTGCCCCCCCCCCAAAAAAAACCCCACACACATAAAACACCCACAGAATGTAGTGTATCCAGCTCATGAATCTCTCCAAAGAGTATGTTTTAGGTCAATTTATTGCCAGGGAATTGGCCTGGGTTAGGCTCACAGTATGGTAGTGTAGATAGAAAGAAAAAAAGCAAAACAAACCCAGCCTGGCCGGTGTTGCTCAGTGGTTGTGCATCCACCTATGAACCAGGAGGTCAAAGTTTGATTCCAGGTCAGGGCACATGCCCAGGTTGTGGGCTCAATCTCCAGTGTGGGGCATGCAGGAGGCAGCCGATCAAGGATTATCTCTCATCATTGATGTTTTTCTCTCTCTTCCTCTCCCTTCTCTTTGAAATCAATAAAAAAATATTTAAATAAAGAAAGACATTGCAAATCTCAGGAACTGTGATCACACTTGGGGATCACCAGAATGTTTGGGGTGAAGATTTTAGGATACAAGTAAATGGACTGTTTGAGAAAAACTAAAGGTTTGGCTGAGAGAAATTCTGGCAGAAGTTTGCTATAAAGATAATCCAGACCTAGGATATACTAAGTGTTCAAAAACATATTTGGAATCCATACCCTGACCTTGTTTAAGACAGAGGGAGATTTCATTGCTTTTCATAATCCTTCCTCTTATCCTCATGGTCAGGGTGGGTAGAGTAGCTGATCACCACATAACCAACAGACTCAGAAATATCTGAACAAGCCTCTCTTCCTGAAATACCATTATTTCCTAACCTTATTATTAAACAGAAGTTCACCCTCCATAATGGGTAACAAAGTACGGGAGATGATAATGCCATTGGCGAAGAGATAACATTTAGCTCTCAATCCTTCTGTGATCCTATTGAATTTGCCTGTTAAATTCTGGGTGTAATTAAAGCAGATAGGCGCATTCATACATTTTGTTTCAAGTTGATAGGATCTCCTTTGTCTGTGATCGGAGCGAGATTGCCCTGTAGTTTTTAATTTAGCAGGTTAAGAAGCACAATTAAAATATCATGAAAAAGATCATAATCAGACACTGTCTTTTGGGTGGCCCCTGCCAGGTTGATGAAGGGATCGGTGTATTGAATAATTACCTCCTTTGCTGTTCATTTGTTCTGTTTGAGGGAAGAAGTGTTAATAAATACCTTGCGTTATTCCGGTGGGAAAGGCTGTCTGCCTAATTAATAAAACTTGGAAGAATAGCTAGCACATTGAACCATATCTTTCTTATTAGTGTGTCTGCCTCAGAAAGGGATCCGTGTTTCTTTCCCACACTAGTCATGTCATTTCCCCGAGTTATAAAGGGACCTCTTGAAAAACTGCCAGTTTCCAATAGGAATACAAAAGCAAAGTCTTTGATTTATTTTTTAAATAAATTATTCAACTGTTGAATGTTAAGTAGCGAAAATCCTAATCAAGCACAATAGGAATTATTCTGTCTAAAGCACCTTCCTAAAAGCACCAGAGTGAAGAAAGGTTCCTATTGGGATATAATTGGCTTTGAATGAGTCTTTATTTCTACTTAAATGTTTCTCCTATAGTTCAGTTACTCAAGTACTTTCTAGGCCTTGAATGAACGCAGAGAAGTGGAAACTGTTTAGCACATAGCGACATTACACCTACATTTTTACTGTTGATTTTGTAAAAATATAGTTTTATAGATTTCAGAGAGGAAGAAGGGGGGAGAAAGAGAGAGAGAGGAGAGAGAAACATCAATGATGAGAGAGAGTCATTGATCAGCTGCCTTCTGCATGCCCCACAGTGTGGATGTAGCCCACAAGCCAGGCATGTGCCGTGATAGAGAATCGAACCATGACCTTCTGGTTCATAGGTAGACTCTCAACCACTGAACCAGGCTGCCTGAACTTTACTGATGATTTTTAATTGCTGAGGAATTCCTTGAATAGTTTTGAATTTAGAAATAGAAAGTTTGAAACACATCATTACTTCAAATCTGATGTGAACTGATAGAGACAACTGTCTCTTAGGAGTGTATGCATCCAGTGAATATTTGAGCCCTTACTTTGTGATGTAATAGATCTGTCAACACATTAAATGAGGTCCTTTGTTGGTGGCCACACATAGTCTTCAGTTGGAGACATGAATTTTGCCTCTGAAGTCACACTTTTTGTTCTCATTTAAAATGTGTAATAAATGGAAAATACATGTAATGACTTACCTGTAAAGTTTCTCTCTGCTTAGAATATGGAAGTGTACACTCATTTCGTAATATATGAAGTGTTGGGTCCATTGGCTTTGTTGAGAAGTATTAATGCGGGGAGAAGGCTCACAAAGCTACCTCTGGAAACTTCATGGTCCATGGCCGTTAGGTTTTCAGAGTTGCCTTGAAACAATTGTGCTGTGACTTGGGTCTGCCTAATGGAGCAGTAGCTTAGCGTTAAGCTAGGGAAGGTGAAGATGGTTAGCATCTTCTTAGGATTTGGCAATTAGGTGATTTCGGTGACTCTATTAAGGTAAAGCTGCTGAGACAGGACCTGGACATCAGTGGGTGACAGATGAATGATGGCAGAGAAGTGTGAAAACGCTAGAGGGTTGGGAATTTTGATGGTGAGTGGCTAGGGGTAGGAGCGTGGGAAGGGAGAGACTGACAGACAGACACAGGCAGAGAGATAGCTATTAGGCGTGGAGGGAAGATTTTATGGTAATAGGTTATGAAGGCACAGAACCCCAGGAGAAGGAGAAAGTAAGAGGCACAAGGAAGGGAGAAGAGCTGAGCATGAAACTGACGGGACTGAGAACAGGAAAGAATTCCTGGGAAGAAGGAGCAGTTCCTTGTCCTCGGAGACCAGCAGGAAGAGGACGTGAGTTAGGGCGTTCAGATCCAAGAGTCTCCATCTCTCCAAAGCGTGGGAGGTGAGTCAGTCCATTGGCAGAATTCTTACAGCCACGGCTAGGGAGGGATCCCGGCAGGGAGGCCATCCATTTGTGCAGGGAAGGTGTGTTTTGGATTCACACGTCTTTTTCCTGCTCCAAACCGAGAACATCAGGGACATGGGGAAGTTCAGTGCAGAGTGCACTGTGGACTGGTGCCTCCAGCCAGCAACTTTATTTGGCAGATAAGGAAATTGAGCCATTCAGAGACTAGCTCAAGGACACACGGCTAGTGAGGAGCTGAGATCTTACTACAACCAGTGTGTCTCCCTCTTAATCTGTACTTTCAGTGAACTGTGTCAAGCTGAGCTTTCCAAAGAGCGAATGCCGCTTAAAGCAGTATTACATCCTTTTTTATAGGCACCCCCTAGTACCCACACATACACCATCCCTCCCCTCCACCCGGCCAGTCTTCACTCTCCAGATCCACCTATACGCATCCTGTTGCTTTTCTTCCTTGCCCTGGGTGGTCCACCATTTCTGCTTGCAGCCTGAATCCTATTGACCCTCAGGTGGGCTCTTTCTCCAGGATGAGCCCGGCCCGGACTGGCTGGCTGGTCATATTCATTGAAATGAGCCAGCATGAGGCTGATGCCATCCTCAGGACTGCGGGCAGGAGTTCTGCGAAGTCACTGCCGTATCGCAAAGGCAGAGTCGGACTACATGCTCCCAGAGTGTGGCACTTACGGTTGCCATAGGAGGTTCCTACATGGCCCTTCTCCATGTAGCTTGATATTTAAAAGGATCTCCGTAAATGCTTAATTTGCAAAAAGAGACTTGTTGGAAATATGTTAAGTGAACCATCATTTTCTGTTTGTTTGTTTTTTAAATATGTTTTTATTGATTTCAGAGAGGAAAGGAGAGGGAGAGAGAGATAGAAACATCAATGATGAGAAAGAATCCTTGATTGGCTGCCTCCTGCATGCACCCTACTGGGGATTGAGTCCGAAACCTGGGCCTGTGCCCTGACTGGGAATCGAACCGTGATCTCCTGGTTCATAGGTTGATGCTCAACCACTGAGCCACACCAGCTGTACTCCAACCATAGTTTTTTTTATCAGTGATTCTGCTCTATGAATCCATAAATTCCAAAATGAAAATATTTTCGAGCTTCAAACATTTGAGTTATCCGTGAATATGATTTTATTTTTCCTGTCCACATTTCAGTAGGGGTATGTGTGTTGTTGCTTGAATTATTATTTTTAAACGTTAAGATCTACAAGAAAGATACTCATGGGCTCTGATCAAATTGGTTTCAGAATACTTATTTTGGGTAAAGTGAAGAATTCTATCTATGTTCAGGAGGACGACATTCCAGGTACCTCCCCCCTCCCCCAACACACACACCACTGAAATATATAGATGTTGGGATAGCTGAGTAGTCTCTCCCCTTTAAATAATGCAGTAAATACAGCACACACGGACAGATGCACACCCTTTCCTTCTCTCATTTGATTTCGAGATACAGAGTAAGAAATGAGACGTGTACTTGGGTTTCTCTGTCTTTTATGAAACCCGACCCATTCCGGAGTGAATGAGCGGGCGACGCAGGAGGCTGCCTTCCTGGGAGCGGCGCCTGTCTCAAGCGGCCCACCCCCTCTCCGTCATCCCCAGGCGGTGCTCCCGCATTGGGGCGCGTAGATTTATAGTTTATCTTTATCTGCGGCTTCATCTGTAGGTAGCTATTATAGCCGCCTCGCCTGGATATTGTTTGGGCCTGATAGATCTGTCTGTAGTTCATCAAAGAGCAGCCGGGTGCCTAAAAGCTATCGGGTCCAGCTGAGGATGAAATACGAGCCATCAGCCTTGGTAATGGCTGTAAAATTTCATAATTACACGGCCTTTATTACATTGCATAATGATCCTGAAGCAGTATGGAACAATTAATTAAGATTTTCAACCGTGGCTCTTTCAGAAATTAAAAGGTGCTGGGCGCTGAGAAATGGGGACCTGTCTTGTCCTAAAAGCATTAGGGACGCTTAAGAAATACTTCCTGGGCACTTCCATTTTTTGCTAAGAGGGACGTCTCCCAGTGAGACAACAAGCACTAGTATATCATGCCTGTTATCAAGGTTTTTATTCTAAACTCAAAATGGATATTTAAAAACAGGGGGTGGGGGTAAGAGAGTGCTAAACGCCTCTCTAACTCCCCAACTTCCCTTTTCTCTCCTTTTTGAAAAATTCTATTCAGCCTCTTGCGGTGGCCATTTATCACATTTATGGCTGCTCGTCTCTCCACATTAAATAAATGCAGGCTGGGAGATAGGGGGTCAGTTAACAGCCTGCTCCAGGATACTGGCCGTGGGGTTTCTCTTAGACGCTCTCGCACATCTCAGGCATTAACATTTGTTCAAGATCTCCGCAGCCTTGACATTCGTCCCCAAAGGAAGCCTTGACTGTTTTCATTTATTATCCGGAGAGCACAGCGTGTCACCTCGAATATATACCTTTTATTTCTTTTTTTCCATAATCTCATCCTCACACCCCACAAAGAGTAATTAAATTGGGCGAGGAATTGGCTGTTTTTCAGTAATCGCAGAAGCTAAAGAAACATGGACAGTGTACAAACACACGTCTGCGGGTGGACACGTGCAAATCGCCACCCGTGCGTGGCTTTATTTCCCACGTTGAGGAAGTTCTGATGGAGATGGCTGCATGCAATAAAAGAACTAATGGAAAGTTCATGCAGACAAACTCAGCCTTTTTTATGATGATGATTCTGAGCCATACTCCAAGCTTTCATCCATGTATTCCATAGGAAATAGATATGTTTCAAGGAGACATGATCAATAGTATTGTCTGTTTTTATGAAAGAAAAAAGAACAATGGTAATATTATAAAAAAAAGAGAAACCCCTAATATGGTTGCGATTGACACGTAACTCCCAGATATTTGTGCGCTTCAAGTGTTATTGTTTTTAAATTGACAATCATCATAGAACGCTTTGGGGAGCTAAATATTTCATGGGAGACAAAAGCTCCCCTTGGGCGTCCCCCATAATAAACTTTCGGCAGAACATTTGGGAAGGATTCCGTGTTTCAAGGAGGAGCGGCTGCTCGCCGTAAAGTCTCTCGTTGAGGCATTTAAGTCCCTTAATGGGAATTTTTTGATCCACTGTCATTCTTGTTCACACACCGAGTGTCACCGCCTCTAAAACACTTGTCATTCTTTAATGGAAACAAAATAGTCATTGCAGCCGGAGCCCCAATGTCATCCCCGGACCCCTTGCTGCGTCGGCAATCGTGAAGATGACAGAGCCGCTCTCGGTTGGGGTAATTAAAATGTAAATATTGATATTTTATTATTTGAAATTACTTTCCAGTGAGGCATTTAATATCTCTCCATCTGTGAGGCTCTGTTTAGCGGTCACTTTACGGCAGCTCGGGGAGGCCGGGCGGCGGCTCGATCCCCGTTATGTCAAAATGCTTGTTGCTGCTTAATTTTGATATCTAATTAAGTGGAAAAGTACAGTCCGCACCGCAGTCCGTGGCATCTTAACCAGCTGCTGGGGAGTATTTAGAATTAATCTCCACTATGGAATCATCCTAATGTATGCAATTAAGAGTCTGCCGATGGCTAATTAGGTGTGTTAGAGGCAGGAAGCTTTTTCTGTTCCTTTCTTTTTCTTTTTTGTTTTATTTTGTTCCTCCTTCCCCCCCCCCCCCCCCTTTATTTGGGACTCTTGCAGACCTTCAGAGTATCTGATGGTAGAAGTCACATTAATGCCACTCGGATTCCGTTAGAAAACAGTGCGCCTTCCAAACAGATTCATCCGTGGCCACCCCTGTGTTTTCCTTGGCTTATTTCCTTAAATGAACCTAATATGGGAATTTCTAGGATTTCCTGAATCTATTCGCTAGATCCCAGAGACATGAAAAGGGCAGACCGGTCCCAGCAAAGAGGAGGGTAGGTGGAGTGCAAAGACAAATAAATACACTTTGCAAGCGATCCAAGAGGGGGCTACTGAGCAGAGGAGCTGTGGTGTTTGTGTTCATTCAGGGAGGAGAGAGGAATGACAGCCCAGAGCTCCCCCCGCGGCTCCGGTTCCCCCTCGCCATCTACTTTTGAATGGAAGTGGCTCAGCGAGAGTTATTAGGAGAGACGCAGGCGTGGTGTGTGTATTATAGATCCGCGATCCGTACACCAGGCAGCCTTTTATTCTGGTAACGATTCCGCATCCGTGTGCTTGAGGCATTCCGAGAGCGGTGTCGTTTTGTGTTTTTGCTTTTGTGTCCTTGTAACGTGGCCAAATCGGGGGCGGCGTGGAGAGAAAGAAGGGGAGGCGGCGAGGAATCGAAGGGGCTGTCTCTGTTGTCAATAAGAACACCGCTCGCCTCCCCAGTGGAACGGATGCCAAGCCCTAATGACTTCGCTCCGCTTGAGCCAGCACCAGCCGTGAACTTGGGAGTAAATATTCAGAAACAGATCTTCATTAGCCACAGAGGAGAGGAGGGCAGGCGGCTGACTCTCCTCAGAACTCGGGGGCCGGAAATGGAGAGTTTTGGCCATGCTGTGTCCCGAGCACAGACTGTACCCCGGTCTCCCCGCCCAGACATGGAGGGTCTCTGATATCATATGAATGCGGAGTTTCAGGGTCAGCGTGCGGGATTTCTTATCTGTGACATGCATCTCGTGGGTGGCATATTTCTTCCACGTTCTCCCATGAATACATATGACACCTTGTTTTTAATGGTCTGTGCTATAAATCCTTGAACTTGCATTTATGCTGATGACCTGATTTTTTTTTTTTCCTGCTTTTCCTCCTTCCGGGCCATGTGTTGGAGACACTGAGTTATGGTGTCTTTCTTTTTGAGAAAGTTGACCAAAGCGTACCGGAAACATTTTCTTTCTCCCCCCCTCCCCCTTTTATTTGCAACTAGTAACAGTGAGAGAAGGGGTGATGTTAATATTGTTGCCAAAGACGCCAAGTTTCTAATCATTAGTACTCTTGTTGGAATTTGTGCCTCTATACCAAGGGAGCAATTAGGTAAATGTGGAAAGATTTGAAGGCATGTTGTTGAAAATTAATATGGAAATTAAAAGTGGTTTTCTCTTAGAGACCCCAGATGGAATCTGTTCTTAGTTCTCTCAGGGAGAATCCACAAGATGGCCATTCTCCCTTCTTCTGTAACTGGCAGTTGAAATAACATTTTCAAATTTTTCCGTGAGCTCGGGAAATTACCCAGGTGTTCCCGATGCCGGCATCGTTCTGTGTGTTCATGTGTGTAGGCAGGGCCGTCACAGCTGGGAAACTGGTAACAGAGAGATTCCTCTGACAGGAGGCTGGGACTTGAATGCCAGCAACTCTGCCTTCATCCCTGCTAGCGGATACGCAGGGAGAAACCTGGAACTCCCACCTTCCTGGGATAGGCAGCGCCCACTCCGGAATCAGATGGGGTGGATCGAGGGTCTATCTCTCTTTTCCTTCTAATCTTTCCTTCTCTGCTACCTCAGGAAATGTTATATATTACACACACACACACACACACACACACACAAGAGCCTGTCCCATACTTCCTCTGGCTCTGCCTGTCCCATACTTCCTCTGGCTCCCGGTGGCCTCAAACAGCCCTTGGCATGAGGATGGCATTCTTCTGTGTTTCTTCACATCGTTTTCCCTCAGTTTGCATCTGTGTCTGTCAAAATGTCCCCTTTTGGTAAAATTGCATCATATTAGGTTAGGACCCATCTGAATTGCCTTGTCCTAACTTCATCATCTTCACAGACCCTGTTTCCAAATATGGTCACAGTCACAGGTTCTGGGGGCTAGGAGAGACGCAAAATCTTGGGAGAGACACAGTTCAACCCCAACAGGGGCCAAGTTAACACCCTTGGGTGTGACGCAGTGAAACTAGAACCCAGCTCTCCAGACCTCAAGGTCACTACTGTCTCTCTCAAGGACAGGAAACCTTTAGCTTTTGGGCATTTGACATGAAATGTTTCCCACAGACTCTCTTAATGTCTATGGAATTGTCTGTCTGTCAGCTTTACAAATCCCCAAAGTGCATGATAGAGTCAGTATACATTTATTTTGGAGTCTTGAATTTCACATCAAGTATAAGGCTGACGTTGATGCAGCCTGCTTGGGAATTTCCTGGAGGATAGCGCCCACATAGCTGATGCCCAGGCTGGACTGGTTTTCCGTGGACTCCTGGTCAGTGCCCTGTGACAACCTATGGTATTTCTTAACCCCTTCTTATCAGTGATGGGGTAGAGCCAGGCAGAATCAAACACGGGTTCTTGTTCTTTCAGATCAGAAACATGGCTTCAAAACAATGATTTTCCTTACTCACCATCCATCTAATCCTAAAGAAAGACTGAAAATGCCCTTTTCTAAGATTTTTTAGAGTCCTGTCTTATACGGCATCGCCTGCCTTTTTTCATGATGGTCAACTTTTAGTCACATCAAAGAGGAGATTTTTCCAAGTAGGACTTGTTTTCAGCTACTAAAATATAAAGGTTGTAGGGGGAAAGGTCATTAGCTCAGCCCCTACCTGCCTCCATATTGTCCAACAATATCTCTTTCTTCTTGGCTTAGATGAAGGGAAAGAAGAAGCTAAGTTGAGGCCATGTACGAGGGAACATGGGAAAAGCTAAGGGAGGTATTTCAGATCCTCTGTCGTCACTCGGAAGAGGTAGGGAAGAGGGATTTGCAGGAGAAGCTGCATTCTCCTTTCACATTCATCTGCCCTATAGCCAGGCTTTCCTTTTTTTTTTTTTTTCCAAACAAGGTTGGCAGCTAAAAACCGCCCACTCACAGAAACAAACACAAAAGACCCTTGTCATCATTTTGAGGCTTTCCTGTGTTGCCACGAGAGAATACCTTTTTTTAGCTGCTGTGGTGCTTTTCATTTCTCCAGCAAGCTGGCCTGGGAGAGCAGGGACGATCCTAAAGAAAGCTGCTCCCCAGTGCCCGGGAGGCACGGTTTCCACCCTGTGCCCGGAGCAGGCAGATTGTAAGCTCCTCTGCCAAGTGCACCTGTGGACTCGGCGAAGAGTGATAATTCTGTCTTGGACTGGGAGGCGTCACCTCACCATTCCGTTCTCCACCCCCTTCACTGTGTCTCCGCTCCCCAACTCCTTTGCTAATTTTATAGATGGTGGTCAATTCTGCCACATCTTGGATAGTAAGTAAATTTCAAATCTGAGTTCTGCCTTCCAGCTTTTCACATTTGTCCTGTGCAACCACGACTTAGAAATAAGCGTTCCACTGCCCTAGCTGGTGTGATTCAGTGGATCAAGCATAGGCCCACAGAATGAATGTCCCAGGTTCGATTTCAATCAAGGGCATGTACCTTGATTGTAAGTTGCATCCCTGGCCCTGGTCAGGGCATGTGCAGGAGGCAACCAGTTGATGCATCTCTCTCACATTGCTCTTTCTCTGTCTCTCCCTCTCCCTTCTACTCTCTCTAAAAAATCAATGGAAAAATATCATCAGTTGAGGTTTAAACGAAAAAGAATGGCTCCATAAAATCCCTGTGAGCCCTGCTTCTAGGATCAAAACAGAAATAAAAAACCACATTTCCTAAGGAATCAACAGAAGCCAAAAACACGATTCAATTAGCAAGAAAGGGAGCTATCCCCTTTGGGCAGTTATTCTTACATTTTCTTCTGTATTCCTCCATTTCACCCAAACCAACTGTGATGGAATCTAAATGATTGAAATCTGCATCACGGTCAGTCTAAAAAGAGCAAGAGAGCCAAAGGGTAGCACTGTGGGTATCCTATCTAATGTCTAAGACCTGATAAAATCAAGAGAGAGTCACCACCATCCCTTATAAAGAAGATTTTTAAATAAAATGCTTCTTCTGGTACCAGATAGATATGTGAGCCCTCACCCTGGTACTTGACCATTTGTAGCTGCTTAACTCTGGACTTTTTGGAGGTCTAGTTCATGTAGTCCATCACTACAGCAAAACACACACACACATTCACTGTACGGCCCAGAGCTGTATGCTTTGCAAATCATATACAACACGTGTCTGCTCGTGTGAAACACATAACTGGCTTAAAAATCTAGAGCAAGTTTGCCTCTAACAAGGGTTATGCACCAAGTGTTCGTGCCATTGATATTCTTTCTCCTCTCTTCCCCCCTCATTCCTGTCCACATTGGGTTTATGTGTATGAGAGAGAAAGTGTCTCACTTTTGCCATGTCGCTCAGCCAGCTACTCCCAATGGATTTCCGATTTCTTTTTTGTGGAGCAGAGAAACTACAGTTCAAACACGGTGAGCAGGCGCAGTCAGTGCCCCTGATAGGAACAGCCACCCCGAAGATGTATAGGGTTGCTGTGTGTGGCAGGGGAGCCACCAAGAAGAACATGCCTCGCAGGGGTTAAACCCCAAATGCCTGCACGGCAGCCTATTTGTGTCAACACCCCTCACAGGGAATAAACATGTCTGCTTTCTGAAATGAAAGTGCATTTTGGAAGCCCAGCCATCAGATAGTCTTTGCCCTTCACACTTTCACATGCTTAGCCTTTTTGTGTAAGTGGACTGCAAAGTGCACCCGTTTGCCAGGCTCAGAAAAAAAAAAAATACTTGACAAGTGCCCATGGTGTCACTGTTATCCTCCGAAGTTTCCAGGCGACGGAGGCGAGGGGGTGGGCACAGAACACACTTCCTACGGGCCTGTGACTTTGGGGTACCTGCTTCTTTCCGATCCTTCTTGGTGTTGCTATTCCCAGCTGTCATCTGGTTTGTTGGGAGCCCGCTGTACAGCAGATAGACACACTGTTTAAACCCAGGACGGAGACGAAGGGAGATCACAGTTGTCAAGTACACGTGTGGAATGGGCTGTAGCCAGGGAAGCAAAGCATGGGCCACGCACGGCCTCAGTGTTATTTTCAAACGCTGTAATATGGCCGAGCATTTAAAACTATGACCTGGCACACACCAAAGATTGAGATCCCGGGCCGTACAAAACATGAAGTGCAAACGACACAACAGGGAAAGCGTATTTTACTCCCTTGCGGAAGAGGTTTCTCTCCAAAGAGAGCTAAATGTTACAGATTTGGGGAGGGGGTGTCTCTAACTTTCAGCCTGCTAGCTGGAAAACACACCATAAATGCTGGCAAACGCACAAACCAGGGATTACCATTCTGATGTGTGTGTGCCCCGATAAAACATGCTTTTACAAAATTCCTTAGTCACAGTTTATTAAAACATGTGTTTTTCATTTAGATTTTGGCCAGTTATGCTTCTGTACCTGGCTCGGATCTACTGATAAAAGGAGTATTGCATCCAGGTGTCTGTCTGTGTGTAAAATACAGCTAACACTCCAGAGGGCAGGGGGAAGAACTCTGGAGTGAAAATATAATGTTATGTATCCAGCCTTCTTAGGGACCAGTGAGCAGGACCATCCCATAATAAGGCTGTTACCTGGCATTGGGGCGGGGGAGCCCGGGTGCCAGCTGCCAGCTTGCCAGAGTGAGGTCAGAAAGGGTTAATGGGTTGAGATTCAGCTATTTCTTGACCAAGAAGAGATACAAGTCCACACGTGTATTCATACTGTGCAAAGTGCGCATGGCTGCTTTTCCCTACGTTTTGCAAACTTAAACCTCCTTTAATGGGCTGAAATAGACTCCAGATAGCAAGTAAGCAAAATGGTCAAACCTTCATGTTAGATCCATCTTCCCATTCTCACTGACCAAGGAGAGAGAGAGAGAGAGAGAGAGAGAGAGAACACCTTTCTTTGCTTTTCTCCTTCTTTTTATTTCATTTAGAAGTAAAAAAGAAAGGGGAAAAGTTACGTTTATAGGAAAGATACAGGCACACACACACACACACACAGCCAATGCCATAAAAGAAATAAATTGCAGAATCCACCTTAGAAAATTAACTTTTATTGTTGTTGTTTTTTTGTAGTTTTTTCCCCCCCCTGCTTAATTAAATCCCAAAGAAACGTGTGCAACATTGTGACGGGTGGAAAATAGTGCATTTGTACATCGCAGGGACAAAGGGACCTGCGCAACTTTCAAGTTTCCATGCACGTAACTGTCGATAGCGCGCCTTCTCCATCATCAGCACTAAATTCACATTGATGCCTCTTTTCTTCTCCGTATCGATCCTTCCATGAGAACGCAGATTTGTATCTGTTAATTAATGCGTCCTGAAACGGCGTTTGTATTAATCAGGCAGATAAGAAAAATTGGATGCCTGCGCCCTCCTGACAACCAGAACAGGGCCGACCTGATAACATCGCGGATGGACCTCAATAAAAAAGTTCCTCCTTCCACTCAATAAACTAATCATCCTGCTTTTAATTATTCGGCAGAAAAGATGTGTGGAGATTGGGGAATGTGTAAATCTATTTACTAACAGCGGAGCCCGGGAGGGAGGGGGGCTGTCACGGGCAGGGGCTGCGGGCCATGCGCTCGGCCCATCTGCTGCCGCAGAGACGGGAGCGTGAACAGGGAGAGGAGGAGGCACATGGAAAATGCCTGTTTGCTCACAACTTCCTAGAAGA
Organism: Myotis davidii; assembly: GCF_000327345.1. Classification (NCBI taxonomy): domain Eukaryota; kingdom Metazoa; phylum Chordata; class Mammalia; order Chiroptera; family Vespertilionidae; genus Myotis; species Myotis davidii. Next base: position 5,777,409 of record NW_006289087.1, read on the forward strand.
ACGTGTGTTTTTTCATCCGTTTAACTTAGGAAAGAAAGTCCTATGTGGTCCCCTTTTCTCGAGTTAGCTAGTGGGGTGTGCATGGCATCTTTTTGCTTGGTGGTGAGGGGATGGGGCAGAAAAAAAGAGTGATATTATTTGTTTTAAGGATAACCTTTGATTGAAAGCAAATGGAGCCAGAACGACCCATCAGGTCATTATTTTCCTCTTTTGAATGTCTGTTTAAAATGTTATCAATGGTTATGGCTGATTTTAGGAGGATAATTAGTAATGTAACCCACTTTGCAAAGACAAAAATATATTTAAAAAAAAGAATGGGGAAAAAAGAGACTGACACAGCCAGGTCCAAAGGAAGATCTGCCCAGTCCTGTGTCAGCAGCTTGCTACCCAAGGAAAGCAACGCTTTTCACAGATGCCTGCAGACCCCCTGAGTGAGCTTGCCTAATCCCTCTTGATGATTGTATTAAACTCTCCTAGTTGACGGTGCCAAATGGCGGCTACTAGTTATCAGCAACAGCCCAGGGAATCTTCACCTTTTTTCTTACTGTGCTGTCCCTCCTGATGCCACGTGGGACATGGACAATATGATAGGAGGAAGAATGATGACAATGATCAGAGCGAGAGCCTAAGAAGCCTGGGCAGCGCTGCATATATTTGATTTGGGTAACAGGGTCTGGAAGGGGAGTAGAGACAGATTTTATAAGTGGCATTGCCCCCAAAGTTTCCCCTTCTGTAGAATTACTGGTGGTCGTGCCTTAAATCATGGGCCCCCAAGACCCCAGGAGTTGGTTACCCTTGGGATTCCTTGGGCAGAACCTTGGAAATGAAAGTAAAGTTTTAAAAAATAAACTTATTTTTAAAAAAAAGGCTGTTGAAAAAATATTTGGGTGATTCACTAAGACCTTACATATCTTTCAAAATTTAAATCTAGTCCCTCTGAACTATAAATAAATCTCTTCATTCCTAAGTAGGCTTAATTGTGCTCCTTTATTTTTCCCATCCATCCCCATTTTTTACAATATATATATATTCATATGTTTACGCAAGCTCAGAAGGGACTGTAAGCATTCACAGAGTTTCAGTAAAGAATTGAAAACAGTCATGCTGGTATTTCAGATAAAACTAATATCTGATGTAGCTACACTTATCAAATGCATATTACAAGTTCGTGCTTTGTTGGATGGTTCTTATACTTTCTAGTAAAAAATTAAGGTACAAGTAAATTGTCATTCTCAAGATGAAACAGCCAGTAAGTAGCTCAGTGGAGCCAATACTTAAATTCTGATCTGGCTCTGCTCATGTCCTCTACACAAAACCCCATTGCCCTCATATTCAACTTGTACAATAACTGGGTCTTAATCCAAAGAGCAAACTTGCTTTTCTGTTTGGAGGAGGCCAGGGTGCTAAGTACTCCACTCCCTTTTATACCAGTAATCACAATTTTTAACAGGAATTCATGTTAAATATTGATGGGAACAAATATCCAATTGCAAAGGCTCTTGTGAGTGTAAGCATACTAATTGTTCACTGTGCTTGTGACTATTATAGAGAAATGTTTCCAAATTGTATGACCTAAATTATTTGTTTTCCTTTCTCTTTTTGGCTTTTTTAAAAAAGAAACTTTTATTCTGTTTATCAATAGCAGTTTTTGACCTGAGGTCGTTGAAAATCTGACTTCCTATGAGCCATTAAGACTTCCGCCAGATAATCAAGCGTATTTAACGATCTTGTTGAATTTTCTTCTCAAGTGAGAGATACAGAATTCTCTGTTGTATTGCTCTCAGCCCAGTCTATGAAAGCTCGGGAAAACACCACTGTGTTGGAGCTGGTTGGTGACTTTTGCTTTGCCATTCGCGCAGTGATCAGGGGGGAATGTGAGAGCATCTAATGGAAACTCAGCACAATTTCCAGCCCTAATGCAGAAGCTGTGGGCCATTGAAACGAATGTGTCCTTATGAAATGATGGCTGTGGGGTAACTTGATCTGCTCCTCTCCCCATGCAGGCTTCTCCACGCTGTCCCTGGCGGACCAGATGAGCCTCCTGCAGAGTGCTTGGATGGAAATTTTGATCCTTGGTGTCGTATACCGATCTCTTTCGTTCGAGGATGAACTTGTCTATGCAGACGATTATATAATGGATGAAGACCAGTCCAAGTTAGCAGGCCTTCTCGACCTAAATAATGCCATCCTGCAGCTGGTGAAGAAATACAAGAGCATGAAGCTGGAGAAAGAGGAATTCGTCACCCTCAAAGCAATAGCTCTCGCTAATTCAGGTTGGCATGTTGACGTGTTCCTTGTTACATTTTTTCACGTGTCGGTTTTATCCTTTCCCTTAACTTCTTCAGAGATCCGCTCGGTCCAGTAGTAAATTCTGTATGAATCAGCAAAATCAGAATCATCACAGCTTTCTGGTGAGAAGTTCTAAGGAAGAAAAATCAACGTGATGGGAATTATTTTTATTATACAGGGTGTCCCCCAAAATGTATGCACACTTCACAGCTCCCTTTTGAAAATGACATGATTTTTAACAAACACTGCCTTTATCATTATTCAAAGTGCATGTATACATTATTGGGGGACACCTTACCTTTGCCTGTGGCAAGCTGTGGGAGATTTTTGCCACCTCATGCATTTACTAGTTTGTAGTGTACATGGACAGTCCCATGACAAAATTAGCTCCCGTTGTCTTGTGTGCACAAGTGAACACAAAAACCATTTTTTCTCTCCTCAAAAAAATGCACATTTTGCGATTGGGAAAAAAAACACATCTTTAGTATCATTTTTAATTTTGGTTATCAAAGAACCCTCTGTTTTCTCACTTTCTGGGGTGCTCTAAAAGTCAAACTGGGCAGCGGGACTAGTCCCCTCAAAGGCACCACCTGTGCGGTGAGGGTTAAGCATGATGGGGATGAAGAGCCTTTACATTTAAACTGAAACTTACTAAAAGGCGGCAACCTCAGGCGTGTGAAAAAAATCGTTGGCGCTTTGTTGGTTTCCCCCGTGTGTCTCTCTGAACCCTTTCTTGTGGTCTTAAGTCTGTCTCCTCATTTGCATAGAGCGCAGGCTAGATCCCTCCTTAATGACGGGCGGATCATTAGATACCTGCGCGTCGATAACACGCCGGGCCGCTCTGTCCCATTGACAGTCACTCCGTGCCCCTCCATCTGCTTTTGTTGTGACCCTATCTTTGAACTTTATCTTGGTTGCCGGCCAGTAGTTTTCCCTTTAATTACAAGGAGGAAACTGTCAATAAAATCTGTTAAATGGGATGCAGTGAGTGGCTTGAATGGGCGGACGGCTATTTGTTCAAATTCTGCAGCTTTCAAGGTATTGACAGTTTGCTTTCTGGGGCCATATGTGACGATCAATCTCGGGCTGGGCTCAGCCGCGCTGAAAAATGAAAAACCAGATTGCTTTTGCTTAGTTGGGGATGACGGAGGGGTGATTTGGCGCGGTCCTAGGGAGATGAGCCCTTCTGCCCAGATTGCCCCCGTGAGAGCCGGGGGACGCGTGACTGTGTTTAGAAATAATTTTTTAATTGATTTTGTCATTAACAGTTCATCTACAATATTGATGCACGGATCCGGGGACGGATAGGAGGGACATTGTTTTCAACAATGAAGTTGTACTTTCTGATCGGTCTTTATAATGGGGTTTAGCATTTCGCACTTTTAGTTGTTAACCACACCATTCTCTTCGGCTGTTTCCCTGGGAAACTGTAAATTATGACTCATTATGACAAATGGCGTTGCTCTTGCAGGATCAAGGGCCCCTGGTCCTGCTCTCTGGAAAGCCAAAGTGGGAAATTGGGACAGCAATTTTCTGAGGATTTATTAATTTGCAGAGACTTCATTTTATAGCCCCTCTCATAATTAGATGGCAGATTTGTGAATTTTTATTTGGTAATCACAAAGTAATTCAAATTTAAACATTTCTTTGAATAATTATCTATGAAGTGCAGCAAGCCTGTTTTGTATCCTCTATGCTTCAAATTGCTTTTTTATAAATTAACTAATCATGAATGCTGAGCAGTGCTAAGATTTTATCATCAAAATGGCTGAAATGTTTATAATTTTAGAAGTTGGAGGTATACTGTACGGCTATGGAGTACAGTTTGAGTGCCTGAATTGATGGCATTTCTCTCTGTTGTTGAGAAGTATAATCCTTAATATTTTTATAGATAAATATTCAAATCCCACCCACTCTTCACTTACGGTTGACCTATTTCAGAGCAGGGACTGGTTATTAGGGTATTTAAAGAGCTAGTTAGTTTGTTTTTCTTGTTTAAAGCCTGAAATAATTACCAAGGCCCCCCCACCCCCACCCTTTTCCCTTATTATAGTATTGAGTAGCATTGGGTTTTCTAAGAAAATTTTTCCATGTCACAAAATGTTCTGTGTTATTTTAACAGTCTTTTAGTCTCTCAATAGGAAGAGAAGTTGAGTCAGCATCCTGATAAAGGAGAAGTGATTATAAGGACCATTTTAATTCCTAAGTGTGCCACCCCTACTGTGTTGTATAAATGTGGTCTTTCTCTTCTCCTCTAATCTGTGAGCTCCACCATTTTAGCTTGGAATAAATGACAAGAAAAGTCATTGTCTTTGATACCTCATCTGATGTCATTCATTTCTTTTTTATTTATTTTTTACCATTATTGGGAGGACAGTGATAAAGTTGTAGATTTGATCTTGCTGAGATACAGTGATTCTTAAACTGCCCTTAAGTACGTCAATATGAAAATATTTGAACACTATTCCTAGATACCCTGAAAAGCTCATAGGTTGTCTTTTTTAGTATTTAGAAATTTCAGATCAGCTTAAGTGACTTTTTGTGCCAAAAAAAAAAATCTATTTCAGTGTCATTTAATTTATAGGTATCTTAGCATTCCCCATGTGGCTGTAGGTGTTAACAAGCATTGTCTCATTAATCTAAATTTCAGCTTATTTTAAACATCTGTCTTTATTCAATAATTATAAATGTTGTGCTTATGCTTGGGAAACAGGGAATTGGCTTCCTGTTAATGACTGTCATATTTTTTGCAGCTATGTTTCTGTCACGTGTGAATTCAGGAATATTTAGAACACCAGAACAGTTGTGTAGTACCTATTATCAGGTATATGACAAAAAGAACAAAGAAGCAATGTATCAAAAAATACTACTGTAATTGTCCCATTCAAATATTTGGAAACCCTATATAACTGTTCTAATTAAATTTGAAGGTTAAAAAAAATAACGCAGAGACTCGCTTAAAATATGTATTTTTGAGTGCCTACAATGATGAGCATCACTGATACATCTCTTTGAGGTGGAATTTTAAAAGTACAACTGAAGTCGCCATTTTAACATTATAATTAATAGGCCCAATTTTCTCATGTGTAGAATTTTTTTTTCCATGTGGAGACCTCTGTAATTAATTTTATGTTGTTAGTGGAGAATGCAATGAAATATAACTACAAGCCTTTTGGGTAAGGTTATATCATGGGGATCTATTCTCAAGATTGTCCTAGTGTTTATGTCCAAGAATTAGCTTGAAACTATCGCCACTGCCCCCAAGGTAATACATGCTCATTTTTGTCTAGCTAGGCCATAGAATCGCTGAGATTTTAACAAATTCTGATGTCCTGATTTAGCCCCAATTTTCTGATTTAATAGGTTTGGGCTTGGGCCCAAGAATATTAATGTTTCTGTGTTTTTGTTTTCTACCAATTTACCCATTGTTTTAAAAGTATAGCATCACCCCGTCTAGTTCATAAACCTATGATTTTCATTATTAAGTTTTAGCTGGCTTCCAATAGCATGAACACTGGGACTATTTCCATTAAAAACATAAAGTTAAAAAGAGACCATCACCAGCAACCAGAGCTAAATAATTCCATAAATTAATGCCGTTTCTATTGGGCCTGGCACGCGTGTATAAATTTAGCCGAAAGAACAGAACAGAGATGAAAGCCACAGAGCCAGAACTTGAACTGGGATCTCTAATGGAGATTAATATTTTCTTCAGCAGCCTGCCAGCTGAATCATGGTCTAATTAAATAGTTCAGATTTAGTGAGTTTGCATTTAAAGTATTAGCAGATCCGAGAACGGGCAAAGCTAAAATGACTTAGAATTTTTTTCTGTAAATGGGAAGTTAAATTATCACAGTAATTTGATTAAATCATTTCTAAATCTCACATGCTAAATCACAGCCTTTAAAGAATAGTTTGAAGTCTTAATTGCTGTTTGTGAGCATAGCTCTCCGCTATTTGTTCTCGCCTGATTTCCTGTGACATCCTATAATATATCTCCTGCTGGGCCCCAGAAGTGGGGAAGGTTGGGCTTGGGGTGGGCCCGGAAGTGACTGTGCCCTGACTTCAAGGATATAAAAACCTGCCATGTAGAAGGACATGTATTGTCCCAGTAGCCGGGACCAGGACCGACTACTGGTCATTGGAGACAGATTGGGGACAATATGAAGAAGACATTTCTAAAAATTAGCTTGGTTCCTTATCAAGTGGAACGCTCTACACAGGTGGAAATGTCTTTGTGAAAATGTGGTGATACAGGTTCCTGATGAAGATGGGAGGTTGAACCAGACAGGCTCAGGACAATTTCAACTCTTTTTAAAAAAATAAACAGTTTTTATGGATTTCAGAGAGAAAGGAAGAGGGAGAGAGAGAGAGAGACATCAATGATGAGAGGGAATCATTGATCGGCTGCTTCCTGCATGCTCCCTACTGGGGATCCAGCCCACAACATGGGCATGTGCCCTGACCAGGAATCAAACTGTGACCTCCTGGTTCATAGGTTGAGGCTCAACCACTGATCCACACCGGCCAGGGCAGAGAATGTCTTGAATTCCAGTCCAGGGCACCACATGAACATTTCTAACGGGGAAGAATTCCTTCTCTGGGCTCCTTCAGGCAGGAATCAAGTCTTGAGCAGTAAATACATATAAACAACTGTATTCCAGATTATTCAAAACTCTTTCAAAGAAATGTGTCATTAACCACCTAATATAAATAGCTCACCAAAAATATCGTGAAATGACTCAAAAATAACCATGTAAAAGGAAAAAAATAAGCAAAACAAAAAGAAAATTTAAAAACATGTTACCGCTTACAATAGTCAATCTGTTAATTACTTTGCCATAATTTTATCGTATGCTTAGCCACTTGATTTTAAATTAGATTTTCTCTTTTTATGCATGTGATCTGATACTTGAATTATATGAAAGATTAGGATAACTACGTATATCTTAGAACTCTGTATTCTTAGAGAAGCAGAATTATTAAACATTCAGAATTCCCCCCAAAGACCCCATTATGTATAATTAACAGATAAACTGTCATCAGAATCAATAAAACATGCTAAATGATTCAAACTTGTATATAATTAAGTGTCTCTTTTAGAGTTGTAACTTTTATACCCTCCCCTCCCAAGAATAATCCTGGCAACCCTGTTAACCCTTTCATTGCTTGATCAAATTGGATTTTTAAATGAAATTTTCTAACTCTTTAATCTAAAGGCGTTATTTGTATCTCAGCAGAGAAGCAGACTATGTAAGGATCTTTTAAGGCACCGTCAATAGTAACTGAAAATTCTACAACGGAACACACTGTAGGTCCAGGATATATACATGGAGTTTTAAAAATCTCTGTCATCAGCAGGTTTCTTGCCTTTTGGGATATGTGAGCTTTTTCAGGGTCAGGTCAGGATTATCAACAACTTCCCCACCACGGCAATGAAATTAATACTTTTCCTAGATGGCCTTCCATGATTGTTGAGTGAATGAATACATACGTGAATGAGGTAATGAATAACCTAGCCATGGTCATAATCTGTTAAAAGAAAGGTTTCTCTTTCTTTGTCTTAAAAAAAAAAATACCCACACCCTTTCAGTAATGAATCTTTTATAGTAATTCCCATGTTCTTGTTTTAAAATATATTTTTTATTGATTTCAGGAAGGGAGAGGGAGATAGAAACATCAACAATGAGACTCATTGATTGGCTGCCTCCTGCACGCCCCCCACTGGGGATCCAGCCTGCAACCTAGTCATGTGCCCTTGACCAGATATGAACCTGGGACTCTTCAGTCCGCAGGCCAACGCTCTATCCACTGAGCCAAACCAGCGAGGGCTCATTCCCATGTTCTTATGAAGCACTGAAAATTATCTACTCTAGGGAAATGTATACCCCACAAATAGTTCAGAAAGGGGAGACACTGTGTTTTGAGCAGCCGTGGGCAAACTACGGCCCGCGGGCCAGATCCGGCCCATTTGAAATGAATAAAACTATTGAAAAAAAAAGACCGTACCCTTTTATGTAATGATGTTTACTTTGAATTTATATTAGTTCACACAGACACTCCATCCATGCTTTTGTTCCGGCCCTCCGGTCCAGTTTGAGAACCCATTGTGGCCCTCGAGTCAAAAAGTTTGCCCACCGCTGGTTTAGAGGTTTCAGGGCTTAGAGGAGTGGACAGGTAACTGTTAACTTGCAGGACTGCTGCACGCGGCTTCTCACAATCACTAATGGCCTTGTGTCTGTCCTTTGCTTTGTCGCGCAGACTCCATGCACATAGAGGACGTGGAGGCCGTGCAGAAGCTCCAGGACGTCCTGCACGAGGCCCTGCAGGACTACGAAGCCGGCCAGCACGTGGAGGACCCACGCAGGGCGGGCAAGATGCTGATGACGCTGCCGCTGCTCAGGCAGACCTCCACCAAGGCCGTGCAGCACTTCTACAACATCAAACTGGAAGGCAAGGTCCCCATGCACAAACTCTTTTTGGAAATGCTGGAGGCCAAGGTCTGACTAAAGGCCTCCTGGGCCGCCGTCTCCTCCTGCACGCCCGCCAAGAAAGGGAAAATAAACCCCAGCGTAATGTGGAAGAAACGTAGAGCTTAGTCAACGCCATCCCCAATCAGCAAAGACTGCACTGATCACTTAGCAGCAAGACTATGAAGCAGCTTTCAGATTTCTCATGTGTTTTTTTCTTCTCATTTCTCTTCATGTTTTTTTTTTTTTTTCGTTCCCTCTCTTATTCCTCCTTTCCCCCATTTCTTGGCTTTCCTGATTACTGGTTCCCTCTCTCTAATTCCCTCCCTCCCTTCCTTTTTTCTCTTCTCACCCTTCCCTTTTCTTCTAAATTTTAAATAGCTCTAGTAGTAAGAAACATTTTATTTCCTTTCTTTTCTTCCCTTCCTTACTCCCTCCCTCCCCGCTCTCTCCCTTTCTTTCTTTCTCTCTCCCTATCTGCTGCTGAACTTTTAAAAGAGGTCTCTAATTGAAGAGAGGTGGAAACCAGCCCTGCCAAAGGAAGGAAATCCATAGTATGGATGCCAGTGAACTTAATTGTGAACCACAACGTCCCCCGTGACTAAGGAATCAAAGAGAAAGAACCAACGTAGCTAAAGTACAGTGCAACACGAACGGATCGACTGAGGGCAGTATCAAATTCCATGGGAGCAGCCCCTAATCAGACAACTTAAGCAACTTTGCATCGGCTGCTTCTTATCATCGCTTTTCCATCTCGATCAGTTACAGCCATTTGATTCCTGAATTGTTTTCTCAAAGTCTTCCAGGTATTTGTTAGTTTAGCTACTAAGTAACTTTTTCAGGGAATAGTTTAAGCTTTATTCATTCACGCAATACTAAAGAGAAATTAAGAATACTGCAATTTTGTGCTGGTTTTGAACAATTATGGACAACAATGAAGGACACATGAATCCTGAAGGAAGAGTTTTTTAAAAAAAACGTTTTGTTTCTTCTTACAAAATGGAGATTTTTTTTTGTACCAGCTTTACCACTTCTCAGCCATTTATTAATATGGGAATTTAACCTACTCAAGCAATAGTTGAAGGGAAGGTGCATATTCTCACGGATGCAATTTATGTTGTGTGCCCGTCTGGTCCCAAACATCAAGTTCTTTACGCAAGCTCCAGTTTCCCTAAATGTTCTCTGACGCAAAGGATGAGATTACACTTGCAGTGGCTCTGGGTGGTCACCTGTCAGCACTGCGCCCGGAATCCAGATCTGTAGCATTTTCCGAAGCGCACCTCTCCACCTGGGAGGTGCCATCGCCATACGATTTCTAGCTGCTGCGGTGGTTAGGGATGCATTACTGCCTATCTGCAAAGTTACAGACCTTGTCCCGGAAGGAGCTGTGAGCCGGTCTTCATTCAAGAGGCAATAATGCCAGAGTTGGAAGAACAACAACAACAAAAAACCCCCGTCAAAGATGACGGATGCCTGACCAAATTCTAAAACCTCTTGGTATGAATTGATTCATTTAGGAATGTTTAATCTGTGGTTTTTAACCAAGAGCTAAGCCAATACAGCTGCTTTTCAACCAGTATTGTCCCAGCCAGAAAGTCAGTCAGGTTCCCGACGGTGGAGAGGTGTAATCTAATGAAGGAGTCGATTAGATGCCCCCACAACCTACAGTCGCCGAATACCCAAGAAACAGTAACCTCCATCAGATGCTATCCAATGGACCAGTGTTAGTAGCTGCTCCCTGTACCATGTGAACAGTCTTCTTCTATGTACACAGATGTAATTAAAATTGTAATCCTAACAAACAAAAAGAGATGTAGTTCAGCTTTTCAATGTTTCATGTTTGCTGTGCTTTCTCGGAGTTTTATGTTGCATTCAAAGACTGTTTGTCTTGTTCTTCTTGTGGTGTTTGGATTCTCGTGGTGTGTGCTTTTAGACACAGGGTAGAATTAGAGACAATATTGGATGTACAATTCCTCAGGAGACTACCGTAGTATATTCTATTCCTCACCCGTAATAAGGTTCTTCCTAATAAGAATTAAGAGATTGAAACTCCAAACAAGTATTCCTTATGAACAGATCCACATCAAAAATCATAATATTTTCAAAACAAGGGATAATTTCTCTAATGGTTTATTATAGAATACCAATGTATAGCTTAGAAATAAAACTTTGAATATTTCAAGAATATAGATAAGTCTAATTTTTAAATGCTGTATATATATGGCTTTCACTCACTCATCTCTCCCACAACGTTGTTATTAACTCGCTCTGTGTTGTTGCAAAACTTTTTTGGTGCGGATACGTTTCCAAAACTCTTGCTACTTGGTGTGCTTTAAACAAAATACCTTGGGTTGGTGGTTCATCAACCTCATGCTAGAAATACTGTGTATCTATCATTAGCTATATGGGACTATATTGTAGATTGTGGTTTCTCAGTAGAGAAGTGATTGTAGTGTGATTCTAGATAAATCATCATTAGCAATTCATTCAGATGGTCAATAACTTGAAATTTATAGCTGTGATAGGAGTTCAGAAATTGGCACATCCCTTGAAAAATAACAGAACAATCCAACTCCTGGGAAAATAAAAAGGTGCTGATTCTATAAGATTATTTATATATGTAAGTGTTTAAAAAAAGATTATTTTCCAGAAAGTCTGTGCGGGGTTTAAGTTGCTACTATTCAACCACACTATATGTAAATGAAATATATACAAATATACATCGTTTTTACTGTATCACATTAAAGTACTTGGGCTTCAGAAGTAAGAGCCAACCAACTGAAAACAGGAGATGGAGATATGTGGAAAGAAGAGAGGACAATTTTAGGTTTTCAGTTTAAGTGAAACACGTACCCCATAAATAGGAAATACAACGAACAATGCAGACTTAAAAGTACTGCACGGGCTTTAGGGCAAATGCCCCGCTTAAAACCTCGCTTGAGGTAAGTCTTTTTGAGTTTCAGGCAAGACCATTTACTTAATGTGAAGTTTTGGGAAGTTATGTTTGGGAAGTAAAGGTATATGTTTTAGCTATATGATTTTAATTTTGATTTTGTTTCTTTTTCAGTTGGTTCTTATTTAAAGCAATATGATTGTGTGACTACCTGCTGTTACTCTTGTGTTTCAATCAGCTCAGATTGTTGTATTTATTCCACTATTTTGCATTTAAATGATAACATAAAAGATATAAAAAATTTAAAACTGCTATTTTTCTTATAGAAGAGAAAATGGGTGTTGGTGATTGTATTTTAATTATTTAAGCGTCTCTGTTTACCTGCCTAGAAAAACATTTTATGGCAGTCTTATGTGCAAAGATCGTAAAAGGACAAAAAAAAAATTAAACTGCTTATAATAATCCAGGAGTTGCATTATAGCCAATAGTAAAAAGAATAATAATAATAATGATAATAATAATAAAACCATGTCTATAGCTGTAGATGGGCCTCACATCTGTAAAGCAATCAATTGTATATTTTTGTGATGTGTACCATACCGTGTGCTCCAACCAATGTCCATTTGTGTAAATGTATTTATTTTATATTGTATATATTGTTAAATGCAAAAAGGAGATATGATTCTGTAACTCCAATCAGTTCAGATGTGTAACTCAAATTATTATGCCTTTCGGGATGATGGTAGAGCAATATTAAACAAGCTTCCACTTTTGATTGCTCTTCCGTATGGTGTTTCTTTATTTCCCTCCAGACGAAAGAACCAAATCAATAAACATCGCCCTTTGTTGCTGCCATGGACAGAGTGGCTCTGAGTACCTGTTTCCTAAAAATAAAGCAGGGGTTTAAATAAGAGCTATGCTTGTCAGAGTGACTCCGAGGGCTCAGAGAGACGTTTTGCATATTTAAGAGTATGCAAAGCGTCTTGTGGCACATTAGAATTCATTCTGACAAGCCTTTATATAGCTCTTACTTAATCTCTAAGCATCTCCACATCATTCCGCATTACTCAAAATCATCGCCTCCATGTCAATGTCACAACAGAAAACTTTCCCCCCCTATTTTAAGATCACATTAAAAACCAGAGATACCTATTATTTCCCTCCATCCACAATTAAATCATGTTTTTGCACGGAGCTTGGCAGCCAGCTGCAGGCTTTCGGGAGCAGCCGTGGGGTTGCCGGCCAGATTTCCTGGGTGAGAAATCCACAGATCGGGGAGTGTGGGGCGGGGAGCTGCCTTCTAACGCCAGAGGGGTGAGCGGCAATGCTGACAGCCAGCGGCCTCCCCTCGCCTGGTTGGCCCGGAGCTCGCAGCCCTCACAGCCTGGGGTAAGCTGTGCGCCCACTGGACCCTCCTGCAGCCTTTGCCCAGGAGCTGAGGTGCGAGTTCTGGTCCTCTCTGTTTTGTCAGGCGTCTGCCCACTGTGCTGCTCGCCCTTCAGCGGTGGTTAGTTCTCAGGAGAAGCAAGCCGATGACACAGCTTTAGGGGCGTGAGATTTACCTAAATTGCCAAGATTCAGGAGCGAGCAACAAAACTGTCTTTTTTCCCCCTATGTTCATGTCCTGTGAGTTGCAATGGCTCAGCATAGCATCTGACAGTGTTTGGGGGGATGTTTACAAAGTATTTTCAGGGAACTGAGACTCTGCAAGATACAAACCTAAACGGAAAAGGCATGCCTGCAATCTTCCAGGGATGCCCTGCTTTAAAAATACAGTGTGTCCCCCAAAAGGTACACCCACGTTAGCATCTGATGGCTTAATTGATTTTTCTTTCTTTTCAGATTTAACCCATTGGAATAAATGATTTATTCAAAGTGGGTATACAGTTTGGGGACACCCTGAATCTATGTTACATGCGTTTTAAGAAATGAAATGTCAGGATTCTCTTGCTGACATTTCACAATTTTTACAATTTGGAATGATTACAGAGCAACTTCTCAGGGACCACCATGTTAGTCAGGGATGCCTGTGGTGTAAAAATGAAATCGGAGTTTGGCATTTTATCAGGTTGTATTTCTGGATACAGAGACAATGAGTAACTCTGACAGACAGATTCTGTTGTGTGTGTCCAAGGGATCACCTTTATTTGCACCTGTTTTTTTTTTGTAAGTTTTCTCCTTTTAAGCACTGGCTTCCAAACGAGGCTGCGTATGGGAATCACCAGGAGAGTACTGAACGCCATGGTATTCCCCAACCCCACAGACTGGCGGTTAATGGGTCTGAGATGTGGCCTGGCCTCTGGAATAAGGAAAACCCCAAAATCTCCAGGTGATTCTAATGTGAAGACAAGAGGAGGGAACCACTGCTTTACATTTTATACATTTTTCAAATCAGCCATGAACATCCTAAATTGAAAAAAAAAAAACCCAACTTTTCATACATTGGCTCTGAATTTTTCGGAGGGTTTTAGACCATTTTTTTAAAATATTGAGACAAAAGGACTTAACCTCTTAACTCACAAGTCCAAAGGCAATGCAATAACCTGGATTGTTTAGACCTTCACACTCCTCACCCCCATGTTCCTCCTTCCTCTCCCTCTGCCTCTCCAGCCCACGTGGAGGACACAGCTGGTGGATGCCCAGGCCTCCACTCTGCTTACGCCCCATAGAAAAATAGGCACCTGCTCAAAAACTCGTGGAGAATAGGTCACAATCTTTTTTAAAAAAACTTTTATTGCTACTCCTTTGGTCCTTTCATATGCTTTACAATGGATTTAGGGGTGGTTCAAAACACAATTTTTTTCCTAAAAAGCAAAAACAGCAACAAAATTGATTTCTTGGAATGACCTCTCTTACCCATATTTTCCAAGGTGATTTAGGTAAGAGGTAGAGATGAGATAGAATGGAGGTAGACTACTTCACTCTTGAGCCCGTGTCACAACTTCAGGTACACTTTGCTAAATGTGAAATTTAATCTTTGACTAATCTGGAAAAGACAAGATAGGTTTTTGTTTCATCCACAGTGGTTTTACCTACTGAATGGATCGTTCCACAGTCATGTCGATAGAGTAGTGTTTAAATTAATGTTTCCAACCCTTTCCAATCTCTCAGTCTAGCCTCATGCTCTTGGGTCATATGGAGAAAAACAAAACAAAACCAAGTAAGTAACAGTAGATTGATTGCATGCTACGTCTTATTATGAAACAAAATAGAAAAGAAAGGAATTTCAAAATATAATCCCCCTTCCCCAGCAGTATTTGTCATGTTCTCCGTGAAGTTAAAGGTCTGAAATAATGTGCCCATCAGGGGCTCAATGTTGCATGTCCATCCCAGTTGGTCCAAGGGCTTGTTATGATGGTAATGACCTACCGGAACGTGAGCTTGGATTGCAACAATGCAATTGCTACCAGCTCACCCGCTGGGAGAAATATTTTATTATTGTCAAATGTCCTCCATAGAGATTTGTTTTGCCTGTTCCTGTTTAAATTAAATTCAAAGCAGAACTGCATTAGTATTTCTCTGGAGTATATTTGAGATAAACAACTAGCCTCAAAAGTTAGGATTCCTGGCTAGTTCAAATTTGTTTATTAGCAGAAAAATTACAATAGGTGACACCATCGCTGCAGGAATATGATGACTGCAGCCACACGAGATTCACGTACTGACTCCATGACCTAAAATTCCCTTTTTCATTACAGATGCCAGCCAGATTAGTAATTAACTATGGCATCCATTGTACAACCATAGAAAAGGAAAGACATCCCAATATATGAATGCAGTGCCATAGGATGCCACAGAAATTCGGCCATGAGAAAATTTGTGCCAAAAAGAAGTGTTTTTTTAAACTTAACACATTGTGCACTAGTAGTTTTATTGCTAGCTTTACCCAGTGGCCAGATAAATTTCTATTGAATGAGTACAAAAAAAAAGGTTTACAAAGGATCGTACTTTAAAAAGAGATTCGCTTGTAAGAACATGTAATAAATAACTTCGAAATGCCATGGCTATTTAATTTTAAGGCGTGCCTAGAACATTTATGTAAAACACTGTGTAATAGGGGAACGGGAATCCTCCTGATCTGCCCGCAATGTAAACTTAAGACTGTCTGTGTGTGTAAAAGTATTTTCATCCAGAAACTTG
>NW_006289087.1:5793577-5803877 GCF_000327345.1 Myotis davidii
ATAGTGGCCTGTGAGCTTCCTAATGGATGACTTTGGAGACCTGGTTTTAGGAAATGCGAACACGGCTGGGAGGGGTCGCTAAAAGGGCCTCACAGGGAGACGCTGCAGATTAAGCAGGAGCATGAAATCCTTCCATTCACACTCCGACTCAATCTGCCAGGCTCAGGCGAATGTCACAGTTTTGCTGGGAAGTGAAGAACTGGCTGCTATTGAAAAAAATAATAATAATAAAAGGGGGAGGGGGGATGGGCTCAGAAAACCAAAGTCAGAAAAAGAGCATTTTCCAAAACGTGACAGCAAATGTCTGGATAATTCTTACTGAGTGTATGATTTTTGCCATTTAATAGCCATTAATTGCAGCCTACTTTGTAAAATATCTTCATTTGGTGTCTTGAATTGTGTTATTTGCCTATATCAAAATTTGTTTTTGATAAAATTAACACATCGTGGATCAGTAGTTTTATTGCTAGCTTTACCCCGTGGCCAGATAAATTTCTATTGAATGAGTACAAAAAAAAAAGGTTTACAAAGGATCGTACTTTAAAAAGAGATTCGCTTGTAAGAACATGTAATAAATAACTTCGAAATGCCATGGCTATTTAATTTTAAGGCGTGCCTAGAACATTTATGTAAAACACTGTGTAATAGGAAAACGGGAATCCTCCTGATCTGCCCGCAATGTAAACTTAAGACTGTCTGTGTGTGTAAAAGTATTTTCAGCCAGCAACGTGGAAGCCAAACACATGAATGAAAAGGCTCTTTACGCACACAATATACTTTTTCCGATATTATTTTTAAAAAGAATTGAAAAGAATGTCCCAGGCCAAACGGAATTATTTGGACCATTTTTGCTGGAGGCCCTATACCACAGCTGTGACAGAAGACTCCAAGACAGTGAAGCTTATGTCAATACAAATTTTGTTGCTGGCAGTGAAATGAGAATTGGACCTTATTTTGCTGGGAAGTGAAGAACTGGCTGCTATTGAAAAAAATAATAATAATAAAAGGGGGGTGGGGGGTGCGCTCAGAAAACCAAAGTCAGAAAAAGAGCATTTTCCAAAACGATGTCTAGAGCTACGCAAGGGTTGGCGTGATTTCCTTTCGGTGTGTGATTCCGTAGTTCCACACATGAAACACACTCACTGCTCGCTTATGTTTGAAAACGCCCCGCAGGCACTTATGTATTAATCGCCCTGAAATTCGTTATCTCCCACTAAACTGGTTTACTTGCCTTTGGTCTTTTCCTTTATTGAAGAGAATGAGCGGAGCAGGCCCCAGAGTATCAACTTTATGTGAATACATCAAAACAGAGATATAGCTATTATTGTCAACTGTATGTATTGGGGGGGGGGAAATCCCTTTCTCCGCAGAAACAGATACAGCGGTGGGCCAAAGGGAAAGAACCTGTACAGCTGTTTGTATGGAAAATAATACAATAATAATACGGGCGTGAACTTTCATGAAGTCACAACGGTGAACCTACTTTGGCCCACCCCTGTATGTGGTTGAGCGTAATTTCTGGGCTGGCCAATGAGGACAATGATGTTTAGAAAGGACGTTTAGATAGGACACTCGGGGAATTCGGAGGCACCTGACTTCCTTTGCTCTAGTTTAATAAGATTTGGTGGTGCTGGACTAGCCCAGGGGCAATGATACATCACAGATAAACGGATAGATGTTTCATGGGTGGGTGTTGAGTCAGTTACACGGGGTTCAAACCCCAGCTCTTCCTTAACCAGCTCTGTGACCATGCTCCTCAAGTCTATTCAACTTCAATAAACGGAATAAATATACGACCAAAGGGTTGTTATTAGAATTAAAGTAGGTAGTTTAAGGAAACACCTTACCGTGTTCACGAATGGCGAAAATTCATGGTTTCCCCGTTTTTTGTTTCTTTTTTTGCCAAAGGAAACTGGGCGAAAAAGTCATGAGGGCGGGGGCAAAGCATGCGTGGTATTTTTCAGAACAAGCACCCCCCGCTTCTCTAAGAAAAAGGAAACAGGAAGGCCTCCTGTACATGTCACTGTGGTGACCACAGTGAGGGGCTGGATGGGGTGGAGGACAGCACAGGGGGCCCATGGTGACGGACAGACAACGGACAGGTGCCGTGTTACAGAACTGCACCCCTGAGACCTATATAATTCCATTAACCAAGGTCACCCCAGTGAGTTAAATTTAAAAAAAAAGAAAGTTGGCCTCTGCCACGTGGCTTTTAGGCAAGACCCACAGGCGCACCTGTTTTCATTATGCAAAGAAATCCCGCGAGAGTTCCACTTTTGCGACAAGAGAGGCGTAAAGTGAGCCTTGCGTGGGGCTCCTGCTTTACGGCAGCGACGCACGCACACAGCCACGCACGCATACAGTCACGCACACAGTCACGCACACACGCACGCAGCTAGACGGCCAGGCGCACGCGCAGGCACACACACATTCACACGCAGCCACACACACATTTACACACAGTTGCACACGCATTTACACCAAGGTACACACTGTTACACATTTCCACGCAGCCACGTGGGCAGCCATGCACATGTTTCCGCGCGGCCACACATGCTGCCGCGCATGCGGCCTGGCCCCCCTCCTTCGGGCCCAGCTCAGCGCCAGGTGCCGGGTCTCTGGGTCTCTGCACCTCTGCCCGCAGCCGGGCTGCCTCCTGCTGGATTCCGCGCCCCCTCAGCGCCCTGTGCCCTCAGGTACCGAAACTTATCACAAGTGAGATCTAATCGCAGGCGTGGGTCCAGGGGAGCACAATAGGCGTGGTGCGTGCATGGCCTGGGGCCTGGGAGCGCTCCGAAAAGCTTGCCTAGAGGTGACTCCTAGCTGCTTCCCTTTATGGCGTCTCCCCTTGCAGGAAGGTTCCGGGAGGCAGCTCTTGCAAAGTGTGGAGCCTGTGGCAGCCGGGTCTCCTGTCTGGTGTGGACAGAGCTGCAGGAGCGTGAGGGGTGTGTGTGCCGTGCAGTTTGGCTGGAAACCAGCGAGCACCTGCCTGTGCGCGGGGCCCTGAGCGAGGTCTCTGAATGCATTTAACACGGGATGCTCACGAGCTTTCGGAGACAGAATCAATTCGTGTCTCATTTCATAGACAGAAAAAAAAAGGAGACTGAGAAGTTCAATGACTTCTCCAAGGACCATACTGCTAGTCTGCGTTTCAACTACATGTCTGTCTCCTAAGCCTCATGTCTTAAAACTTGCGTCCTGTATTTAATAGTTTCTCAGATTTGAGTAGTAGTACATCTTTTTTTTTTTTTAATTGAACCAGGGAGACACAGGATTGAATTCATGCTATTGCTTTTTTTCCGAAATACAGTCTTCCATCTGCTGCTATCACCTTCGCTTCCTTCCTCCGTCGCAAGTGTCCTTGTGAATCCTTGGAAAATAGGTAATATTGGTGTGTGTGCGTCAGGACTGTAATATGCAGAAGTAGTGCTGTGCTGTCTTGTTTACTTTTCACTCTTTACTGAATTTTTAGGACGTTTTTAGGAGGAAATCTGCATAAAAACATATTCTATCTATTCCCCTTGAGATGAACGACAAGGTTGCTTTTAATTTCTTAATCAGTAGCACAGTGGATGTGTTTGGATGTTTCTCTTTAAGGACCGATGTACTTTTTATTTTTTTAAGTTATATACCCAGGAGAGGATTATTGAATTACTGACCATTTGTATTTTATTTTCACTCCAAAAAAGTTATTCCATAGAAGCAGATCTGTTGGAACTCCTCCTAGCGGTTTCTTTAGGTTTCATCTTCCCTCAGCAACACATAATTTTATTTCACTCTTAAGTTTTTGGCATTATTTTAAAAACGGCATATTACTGTTTTGCCCTCCATTTCCCTGCATCCCTGTTCTTATGTTTGTACCAGGTCAGGCTTTCCTTTCTGTGAATCGTCTATTCATCATCTTTGCTCTTTTTTTTTTTTTTTTTTTTTTTTTTTTTCTATGCGGAGGCCCGTGATTTTCTTGTTCATTTGCAGGAGATCTTTGTATATTCAAGATTTTGACTTCATCAGTTTCAGGTTTTGCAAATGTCTTCTCTTAGTCTGTCATACATCTAGTATTTTCGACCTTGGTCTTTATTCACTAGACATTAATTTTTATAGAGTCTAATTAATTCACCCATTTCACCATTATGCTTTCATAGTTAAAAATATATCTCTTTTTTTGGCAATTGCACAAAATTTATTTTCAGGCACTAAGTTCTCTCTCTCTCTCTCTCTCTCTCTCTCTCTCTCACTCTCTCTCATGCCCCCCTTTCAGGCCTGCTATGTCTCCAAATGTCCTGACATCAAATCCTCTCCTGTGTCTTCAAAGCCACGAATGTCTACTGTCCCTTCCTCCTTTCCCGCCTTTGCTCATGGTCCCTCCCCACTTTATCAGGTGAAACTACATTGACTCATTCCCAGTGTAACTGCCTAGGTCAGTGGTCGGCAAACTCATTAGTCAACAGAGCCCAATATCAACAGTACAACGATTGAAATTTCTTTTGAGAGCCAAATTTTTTAAACTTAAACTATATGGGTAGGTACATTGTTATTAACTTAATTAGGGGACTCCTAAGGCTTAGGAAGAGCCACACTCAAGGGGCCAAAGAGCCGTCTGTGGCTCGAGACCTGCAGTTTGCCGACCACGGCCCTAGACTGAAACTGCCCCCTCCCTTGCACTAAAGCAAAGCCTAGAGGTAGAGTTATAAATAAAAGGTCTTATAAAGCAATCCTTTTAGCATACTGACTGAACAATAGTTCTCTCCCTCGACCCAGCCACGCAAATTCCTATTTTTAATTTGTTAGGACTGTGTTTTGTGCTTCCTCACACAAAATCCGCACGGCACTGCTGTCCACAGAGCATTCCCGGGCCTGTGTCAGAGCCGGGAGCCATCTGGCCCCGTTCCTGTTTTCCTTGTGCCAGATGCTTGGCGTGGACGGGGAGTTCGTCCTCACCCCGTGCCCACTCCCCGCCCCTCAGTGTCAGGTTTCTGTTCCTTCGAGTCAGGGGTAAAAGCAGAGGTATTTTTCTTGAAAGTAATTCTGCATCCTCTCCTGTCCCACGTGCGCTTTGCAGGCACACCCAGTGGAATAGGAGAGGCGTTAAGTTACGTACTTTCAACTGGTTTTCATAACGTTCTGTAAGAAGCCAGTTTTCAAAATGTCACGCCCTTGCTTGCCAACTGACACAACCGAGGTAGAACACCTTCCACACCACAGCCATACCTCTTTGGTCTTCCGCAAAAGAAGGGAGAGTAAAAGTTTAATCACAGGAAAGGGGACTAGAAATCTTTTAATTGAAGGATTTTTTTTTTTTAAAAAAAGGAAAACAAAAATAATAGTTATTTCAATTAATCTTCCTAGCGTGGCCCTTGTGGGATCTGTGGTTATCTTCATTTTTTTAGGTTAGAAAATATAAAAAAAAATTACCTGGATCAAGTAGGAGAGAATGAGACTTATATCCAGGTCTGTATGCCCCCCCAAAAGCTGTGTGTTACCCCTTATGCCAAGTAGCCTCTCAGAACAAATAACTGCATGAGCAAAGCAAGATGAAAATAGGAGAAACTAGAAAACAGAGGGGCAGTAGCTGGTTTCTTTCATATGACGCTTTCATGCCGCTGCTACGGGTAATTAAATGGTTTTCTTCCTATAATGTTACGATTCTGGAACCAGTGTATGATTTCCGAGTAGAACCTTGCTAGATGTTGAAAAAGATTTTGATTTGCTTTTTAAATATTAAGTTAGAATGTCAGTGGAAAGTTATTTAAATCAAATAATACACTTGAATATTTGTATCCATGTGAAGTGAAGAAAAAAAGTTGACAGTGGCTGATGAGAAAAACAACTGAGCGTTAGATACGTCCATTTACA
This sequence comes from Myotis davidii, assembly GCF_000327345.1. Lineage (NCBI taxonomy): Eukaryota > Metazoa > Chordata > Mammalia > Chiroptera > Vespertilionidae > Myotis > Myotis davidii. Next base: position 5,799,431 of record NW_006289087.1, read on the forward strand.
GTCAGTTGGGAGCTGGATGGGAGGAAGAACCAAAACTCAAATTCTCCTGCCTTTTGCTCTACTCCCCAGAAGTCAGAGAATGTCCCTGGTGTGCCCTGGTTTAGCTCTGGGAGATGGTCTCCTACAGAGATAGAGGAGACTGTCCTGGATTCTTCCACGGTCGGGTGACCTGTACTGAGGGGTGCAGCTAAGATCGGGCCTCAGGCTGACGTAGTACAAAGCACTTGCCCTTAACCTTGACACCCTCCTGTCTGAGACCAAGAATGGACCAGATCAATGGGTGTGATCCCTTCTTTCATTTTATGATCATGGAACAGCTGATGACATTCTGAGAGTAACTTTTTTTTCCCTTTTTTTGGATGCTGCCCATCCAGGAACACACATCTAGTGTTTACAGAAATAAAAGTTCTCTTCCATTTCTTCCTGTCAGGGTAGATAGAGGGTTTATGTGCTTCTCTGGGAAGAAAAGGAAATACAGCTGTTTTGCAGGTAATAACAGTTTATTTTATGTCCTATTTTCTTTAACAGTGATTGCTCTTACTTGGAAGCTCTCCTGGCATTTTGTAGGCAATAAACACATAAAAAGAATGCTCTTGGCAGGGAGTTTCACAGGCCTGGCTCCCGGTTTATAATCCCTGGCACAGGCATCAGCAGCTTGACCTCAGATCCGTTTATCAATATGTCCAATAGAACCACAGGGCCAGAACCACGCCTGCGAGGTCGTCGGGTCCACTGTTCCATCAATGGAACCTCCATTGTGAGTCAAGAAAGAGCCATGCCAGTTCAGGGAAAGGAGGGTAACGTGTTTCCTGCGGGAGAGAAACAGAAATGAAAACGTGACTATTGCAAAGTAAAACTCTGTCATATCATGCTAATAACACTTACTAGCTCTCTGACTGAGTATCTTTGTCTGCGCTCAGAGCTGGTGCAGAGCACATCTATGAAAGAGGCCGTTTGATGTCTCAGAAAAGACCTTTGGAGGCACCCTCCTTGCTCACCCTCTGTGACCTCCTGCTGCCCTGAGCTCCCCAGGGGACAAGTCTTGTTCTCTGAACCTCTCCTGCTCTCCATTTGGGTCTCATTGGGCCTTCTTTGCTACCAATAAAATTATTCCAAATGAATGGGCATGGGCACCCGTTCAAGGCACTGAATTATTTGCCATTTTTATTTTTGAAAATTAATGTTTGCGGGCACATCCCCGGTAGGGGGTGTGCAGGAGGCAGCTGATTGATGTTTCTCTCTCATCGATGTTTCTAACTCTCTATCGCTCTTCCTTCCTCTCTATAAAAAAAATCAATAAAATATATTAAAAAAATTAAAAGCAGTGCTCTGAACTAAGCCTGATGCTACATGCCTTATATAGATGAGCTCTGACTCTTCCAGGACCACCATGAGGTGGGTCATTATGGAAGAGGAACAGGGGCTGGAGAAGGATGGAGACTTGCTTAAGGCCATGTGGAGACCGAGTGGGAGATGATGGTGGCAAAACCTGTGCGTTTCTCTTGCTCTGCGTTTTCTCCCATGACTTTTCAATTGTGGCCGTTAGAGATGATGCTCAAATTATATGCTTCTCAAGCATCAGGCAGATCCTGTGTAAGAGTCAGAAAGGAGGAGGGGTGCTTAGTAGGTCTATCACTCTTCAGCCAAATCAGCTCTGGAATGTTCTATCCTCATTCATTCTCTCACTGCTTACAAACATCTAATGGCATACTAATAATTATAATACTCCATCGTACTCCTATAATTGTATAATACTTCATGATATTATTTCACCTACATCAAGAATTAGGTCTTGGCCTGGCCACTGTGGCTCAGAGGTTGAGCTTTGACCTATGAATCAGGAGGGCACAGTTTGATTCCCAATCAAGGCACAGGCCCGGGTTGTGGGTTGGAACTCCAGTGTGGGGACATGCAGGAGGCAGCCAATCAATGATTCTTTACCATCATTGACATTGATGCTTCTCTTCCTCTCCCTTCCTCTCTGAAATAAATAAATAAATAAATAAATACACACACACACACACATATATATAAAATCTTGGTCTCACATGAACTTCTCCTGGACATTTTAATGTTATAGGGCTGGACTGAAAGGCACAGTGGAAATTTGGGATAATGTTATAAATGCTATTTTATCCCATTGCTAGGGGTCTTTGAAGGAACTTTTTATGAGTGTGAATGGTTAACGTTTGTTTGTTTTAATGGCAGTGTGTTCAGGAAGGAAGAGATGCAGAAAATCTCAGGACCCACCACAATGGATGATAGATCCTGAGGTCAGCAAGCCCATGGGGAAACAGTTAAGCACAGTAGTGCGCAATTTATCAGGACACTCTTGATTAAATCGGTGACCTCCAGGAGAGTGTGGCTCATGGTTTTGCGAATCAGGCTCTCTGAGTGACCCCCTGAGCATACATATTTCAGCATTTTAGAGATCGGTTAGAAGATCAGGTCAGATGAGAGCCACCCCTGGAACACAGTCGGTCCCCAGGCATCGGCAGTGGGTCCAGACGGTGGTATCTGTGTGCTCATAAGAACAGGTGCAGCATAGAGTGTCCTCAGGGAAAGGGCAGGTGTCCAAGCCACTCCCACATGGTCAGCCACATCGGGGCGCCTGTGAGCAGGCTGAGGCATGGCTTCAGAAACGTCTGTCTAGACACAAGCTGTCGGGAGACAAACACAATAGTACTTAAGCATTTACAGGCTCTACCAGGGCTGGAGGCACGCTGACCTTTCTGTCTACTTTTGCGTAAGTGGGGAATACTGCATCACAGTGGGTTCTAAAAATATGGACAACCGTGTTCGGCAGCAAAGCTAAAAATCTGTCATTTTACTTAAGAATTTGTGAATGGGCTCCTTTACCACAAACCATATGGATTTTGCACTCTTAGAATATAGGGCAAGGTAACGGCTTACACCTAGAGAAAGAGGACTCTTCCCTTTGCTCAGAGATTTTGTTGTAAATGTTTGCAGTCCGCTCACACAGAAGGGTCTCTTGTATGATTAACTTAAGAAGTTTAATAGCCAATTATTCACAAGGAGTCTCTGGCATATCAGCAATATTACTAGAAGTTCAGGGTTTTTTGTTTGTTTCTGTTTTCGTTTTAGAGCTTTTGAGGTTTCTGAGATAATCTGGCAGATGTAGCTCTCATTACATTATCTTAATATTCCTAATAAATAGGAGGTTGTCTCATGCTGGTGAGGTGGTTTTGCCTGGCACTTTCAAGCCTCCCTGTCAGCAAGTCTTACCAGCAGTATTGCTTGGATAATATTCAACATAAGTTTACAGCAGGGGTCCTCATACTTTTTAAACAGGGGGGCCAGTTCACTGTCCCTCAGTCCGTTGGAGGGCCAGACTATAGTTTAAAAAAAAATAACTATGAACAAATCCCTATGCACACTGCACATATCTTATTTTGAAGTAAAAAAACAAAACGGGAACAAATACAATATTTGTATTTGCATGTGGCTCGCGGGCCATAGTTTGAGGATCCCTGGTCTACAGTAATAAGTTAAATGTGACTATGGAAAGATCTCTAGAAAAAGCCTATCTAATATGAATGCACACATCAAATACCTGTATAACTTCTGTGATTAACATCATTTAATATTTAACACTACTTCACATAATCCCTGGGACACAGCAGGGCCTAACTATTGTATGAGGAAACTGATGGCATAACACTGATAACACATATTGAAAGAAAAAAATCAGATACCAAACATTAGTTTTAGCAGGTAGGTTAGTTGCTCTGGTAGCCTCTTCCCGCTGGACAAAACAAAACAAATCAAAACAAAAGATATTATAGATTTAAAAGGCACTATCCCCACTAACTTATTATAAAGGGTACGTACTTACTTTCATTGATGTGTGGAGCTGAAAACCATAGCTCAGAAAGCATAGTCCTATTTCAAAAGGTTGGATGGGTACTCAAACACAAGTGTAGAATTTATATATCACATTATAATTATACTAGAGGACTGGTGCATGGATTCGTGCACCGGTCAGGTCCCTCAGCCTGGCCTGTGAGGATGGGGCCGAAACCGGCTTCCGACATCCCCAGTGGGGTTCCGGATTGTGAGAGGGTGCAGGCCAGGCCAAGGGCCTCTAGTATGCATATCAGATCTTTGGTTAATCTCTTCCCACCCTCCCCCTCCCCCTTCCCTCTGAGATTCATCAGTTCCATGTTTCTATGCCTGTGGTTTCCTCTCCTGCATTGAGTATCTGCCACCAGGTGGTCAGTGGGCTTCATAGCTACTTGTCGGTGGGCCGGTCACCCGGTCGCTTAGGCTTTTATATACCGTATTTGCCGGCGTATAAGACGATTTTTTGGCCCTGAAAAATATGCCTCCAAGTGGGGGGTCGTCTTATACGCCAGGTACACTTCAGATAGACTGCCCATAGTGCTTGCCCCGTGCCATAGTGGCCTCCCGATGCCAGCCCCCTTCA
>NW_006289087.1:5804232-5875641 GCF_000327345.1 Myotis davidii
ATCTTTCTTCTATCATTGACAGTCCCTCTAGGTTGTGGGCTGCTTGCCTGTGTTCCTGAGAAGCATCTACGGTACCAGTCTATAGAGTGTGTTTTCTTTAGTGAATTACCGGTATGTTTACCGGTAATAAACTTGCACTGTTTTATGTATATGTTTGATTACATACAGCCTTGTGACAGTTTTCCTGCATGTCATAAGCATTTGAATATAAATTAAAATGTTAAAATCAAATCTGATATTGTTTTACCTTTTATTTGGTGTGTGGAAGGTGTGCGGAAGAGGGGGTAGTCTTATACGGCGAGTATCTAACAAACTCTGTATTTTGAGTGGAAATGTTAGGGGGTCGTCTTATACGCCCAGTCGTCTTATACGCCGGCAAATACAGTATATAGATTGCATATAGAATTTTTAGGATGTCTCAAAAAAATGTATACACACTTTAACAACTGATAACTCACTTAATTTTCACTCATTTTCAGGTTTAACAGACACTGACTTTATAAGCATTCAAAGTGTGTACTCATTTTTGGGGGGCACCCTGTTTATGTGAAATTGCATGGGATAGCTATTGATCACCCAGAGGCACAGGGAATGGAATAGGAAAAGCCAGCCTCTGTCGGGAAAGCATTGTGATATGTGCATAGGTCATTTACCCACCGTGACTCTGATGGCCTGCACTCTCATTCCCTTTGTACCCGGGTCCTGAGGCGGGGAGGGAAGATGAATTTGTCGAAGGTTGTGCATCTTATAAAAATTGAGCCAAACATCTGCGGCTCCCAAGCTGTTAATCCCTAATTCCACCTCATCGCCCGTCTCATCCTGTCTTCATTTGTGCCATACATGTCAAACACTGCGCACATCTCTTATTTATTTGTCCTGTTTTGCCTGGAAACTGCATTTCGAATATTCTTCCTTGGCCTCCTATGCTTGCTTTTGCTGAGCAGTTAGAGGAAAACGAAGATGACAGTTTGTCCAGAAGTTTAGTCTCTGGTTGAACAAGGCTGTCCTCCACTAAAAAAAAAAAAAAAAAAGGATAAGTCAGAAAATAAATCTGTAATTATCATCTATTCAAAAAATAAAATGTAGGCACTGGAAAGGACTTCAGAGGCCTCCTCCTTCATTCCTTTTGCAAATGAGGAAGGAGAACCTCGCAGTGGCACGTTTAGTTATAACTCATTAGTCAGTCACTCAGAAGATGGGCAGCGGGGGATTTTATCGGAACATTATTCGGGCAGGGATTTGCAGGAAACGGGCTGCTGTCTCTCCCTTGGATTCTTGACGTTCTTTTTAAACCACGTTTGCGAAAATAAAAATGCATCTTTAGAATAAATGGATCTCTGCCATATTGTTGCCCAGGATTATGCTTCCTAAGGGTTGGATGGAATCAAACTAAAAGGGAAAACAAACAAACAAAGAGGGGAACTAATCTTTGCAGATTAATTTGGTTCTCACACCCCAGTTTATGAGGCAGCAATCTTCCATGCTTATTGATTATCAGACAAGCCTGCTAATCCCCTTAAGGTCATTAAGTGCACTTAATTAAAGAGCCGTTAGCAGGCTTCACTTTACTGCAGCCATGTGGCTGTTAAAAGTGATTTGTACTTTACCAATACGGTAGCTATTAATCTGGAGGTCAATTTGTCATTTATATTTCCCCAAACAAATATATTTGGGAGGTCACGTGAGCAGTGATACTTGTCACGGGGCCTCTGGACGCACTGTAGCTGTAATTGTCAATTAAGAAGAAAAGTCTGTCTAAGACAGTGGTTCTCAACCTTCCTAATGCCGCAACCCTTTAATACAGTTCCTCATGTTGTGGTGACCCCCAATTTCATTGTTACAAATTGAACATAATTAAAGCATAGTGATTGATCACAAAAACAATGTGTAATTGTATATGTGTTTTCCTATGGTCTTAGGCGACCCAAAGGGGTCGCGACCCACAGGTTGAGAACTGCTGGTCTAAAAGAACAGTGTCACGCCCAGTTATCATTTGCGGAACAGTCTCATATTTTCTCCCTTTTGCGAACGGTGTTATAGGAAATAGTGTTGAGTTGAAAACTCGGATAAATTCATGTTGTAGAGGAGTCGTTCCAGAGACAGTTTAAGAAACGAAACACACACACACAACTGAGTTTGCAAAATTGTCAGGTGGATGTCACAGGTAGCTGAATTTATTATCTGTAATTTTAGTTAGTTGTAGGAATATGCAGATGATGGGATTTATTGACTGGCCCACCATAGCATCCTCCAAATTACAGTGCGAAATGTTAGACCATGATCAACGGGGAGAGAAAAGGCAATAGTGTTTCTCGTGAGGCAAGCAGGAATATATAGGAGTGCCATGTCATTGAGTGACAGGTAGGGGGGACTCTGCCCTTTCTGACTCAGATCTCTTTGCAACCCCAGTGTCTGCCCTCAGAGCTGAGCACATGAGCAAAACCTACAGTGCAGTGGCTGGTATAGTAGGCAGACCTTTGCCCAACTAACACCAGTCAGGTTACCCTCCTGGCTAGGGTGTGAGTGTTACGCTCTGAGATTGTCTGGTGATTCTAATTCTAATTTTGCTCTTGGGATGGACACAAACGGTTCAGGGTAATTACCTGGCCCCTTTGGGACTATCTCTGTGACGTAGTCCCCTTTTGTATTTCCAGCGTTAACCTAACATAACTATTTCAGATGCCCTAGTGTGGTAGCAGGAGAGCAGTTAGATGCACCAGGGCTCCATTAGGAAGCCCTCAGGCGGCCCTCAGCAGAGGGTTAACCCCTGCGGTGGGAGCCAGTCAGCAGAGCTGAGGAGCTGGAGCTGCGGTGTGAAATGCGGAGTGGCCAGTGCCATTCATTGGTCTTGTTGGTCCTCCAGGCACCTGCTAAACCCTCCTGTCATGCCCCTGGCCTGAGGGATCATCATCTCCGCTTACAGGTTAGGGGCTGCAGCCTGGCCAAGCCCTACGCCACCAAGTTGATTTCTGGGTCAGGGTGCTGCTTCTGCAAACGCACACTAAGAAGGAAGAAGGACATTGTAGAAATGTCTGACTGCTCTGCTGTATCCTTGAAACTCTTATAAAATAATTGAATGTCAACTGTAATTGAAATATAAAAATTAAAAATATATATAAAAAGAAAGAAGAAAGGCAGATGAATGATCACTTAAGTATAGAAGCCAGAATCATCCCAATCCACTCTCCCCACCCACACACACTGAGACTGAAATACTGAAGGATGAATGATGGTCATTCATTAGGGATCATGAATCTTACTGTCAAGGTGAGTGGTGGGGGAGAGGGGAGGTAGCTTCAAGTAGGGTGTGTGGGGGAGGCTTCTTAAGCTCTCCCCGGTTCAGTGGAAGAGCTGGCCCCAGGTAAGGCCAACCAGATTCCAGAAGAAAATGTTCCACACGAGTGTAGTGTTAGGATGGTGTAATTATGCATAAAAAACCACACTGTATTATTCCCCATTTCTATTGCGCTGAGTATAGATGCAGATGAAGCAGCCAGGGTCATGAGTAAATTAAATTAACCAAATTCTTTACTTTCACTCTGTGATTTGTTTTCATAGCTGTTTTTCTGTGCTTTTCTTTACCTTTCTTTATAGGTGTGCATGTTGGCCACTGTTGCAGCTATACCCAGGACATCTCTTTATTCCTTCAGTGACTATTAAATTTGATTTAAAAATACATTCATTTGGGTATTTTCAAGCTGCTCACCAGTTAACAGTATTTTTAATGTCCTATTTATCTAATACAGTTGCTTGTGCTGTTTTCATAATCAGATAAGGGTCATTAAACCATTTTGAGATTAAATAGCACAAAACCATTTTTTTTTTCAGTTTATGTGCCCCATTAATATTGGAGCTTATGCTTACTATGGCTTAATGTTCCCATTTTTAAATATCATTTATGATAATACGGCAAGGCTCTGTTACCTAATTGTGAAGATTATTTCCTTTGCCTTCCGGCGTAATCTCTGCAAATATTGGCCTCCATGTTTCTTTGACCCGACGGATTTTAACCGTGGGCATTTCTCAGGACATCACTCAAAATATTACTATTTACTCTTGTAACTTCTTAAACGACTTTTTAAAAGAGCAACTTTATGTTTACTAGGAAACTGAGAAGAAGGAACAGAGATTTCTCATATGCCTGTTGCCCCCCACACACATAGCCTTCCTTCCCCATTATCAACATCGCTCACCGAAATGCTACATCTTTGTTCTAAGGATGAACCTACACTGACACATCATCATCGCCCCGAGTCCATATTTACACGAGGGTTCACTCTTAGTGCTGTACATTGTATGGGCCTGGACAAATGTGTAATGACATGTATCCATAATTACAGCACACACTGAAATACAGTGAGAACAGTATTTCCGTTGCCCTAAAAATCCTCTTCCTTAATCATATGGTATCTTACGGTGGAATTTGTACTGATATTTTAAAAACAATTATGAGAAATTTGGTTGGCTTTTTACTAGGCAACCAGAAATGAGAGCCACACCTCAGAAGTCCTAGTCCCAAACTATATTTGCTTTCATAGCACTTGTTTCATTTCACCTGCAACACTTAAAAAAAAAAAAGACTTTCTTTCCCCAGAATTGTTCCTATAATGTGCAGTCCTATCTCTGTGAGCAGTGCCTGCCCTGTGTCTAGGCAGATGAATATGCAATTTGCACGTTGCTGATTCCAATGGAAGCCTGTACGTGTATTTGAATGTCTGGTCACATTTTAAAAAGAAATCTCAAAAGGGGACAAAACACCTTCCCCCTTTCTCTGCGATCCAACAGCTTGAGTTCTTGTACTGCGGGCTAAGCCTCGTGCCATATCTTTTTAAGGAAGAATGAACCCGCGTAGGAAAAGCAGCCAGGAAGACTCGGGCTTTGGGGAATCTGCATGAAACGGAGGCCCCAGGAGAGCCCCTTGCTGTCCTCCTCGCCTCTGTTCGCAGCCCTGGCTGCTGGGCTTGGAGCGCTGGAGCAGTAAGCGCTCCTGGGACTTCCCCCGGCAGCGAGCAGCCCAGCCTCAGATAATAGAGCAGCTACCGGTGAAGAACACAGAATGTTATCAGTCAGCTTTTATGTGGGTGCCTTGGACAGGGTTTGGGGCTAGGAGGGGGTGGAGGCTGTGGAGGAGCAAAGGAGAAACTGGGCAGGAGAAGTTGCTGTCAGTTTTCTGAGTGACTCTGGGGGACCATGGAGACGTTTATTCTCAACTCCGTTCAGAGCAGCCATTGGTACAAATTAATGTTCTTTCCAGAAGTGGCAGTTTGAGCACTCGACAGCTACCGCTGATATGGTCAAAAGAGGTCACGGCACGCACTCACATCTTAAATTGTAATTAGAGAGCTGCTCACAAAACCCTCAACTTCTGGGTGGCAACTTGGGGGAAGCCCACTGTTTTCCTGGAGTATCTCAAAGCTGCACATGGGAGGCCAGCACCCGCCTTCCAGTCCTGAACCCACTCAGTACATTCACCCGAGTCACGCTTCCTATGTAGGTCGCTCATTTACCCTCTAACTGGGTCATCACAACAATAACAAGAGTTGAAATGGTCAGAAGGCAGAATGGCTGTCATCCGTGTCCACTAAAGATGGGAGGAGTATGTTTTTATAGATTTATTGCTCTTGTCTCCAGTTTGAGAATTAGACTATTCATTTAACCAAACTACTCTACTTTTTACATGTATAAAATGGGGTTAGAAAAAAATTGTTTTTACCTGACACACATTTAATGTTGAGTGAGTATTGTGTGAGGTGCTAGAAGTAAAAATTAGAATAAGAAAAATACATAGACTGCAGTCAGTTATCTTGAACTTAGCTGTTGGCTGTGTTGAAATGTTGAATAAAGGTTGATTAATGAAAGGAGGTCTAATCATAGAAACTATTGGAAGCTCTAAAGCAGAGGTCCACCCTCTCCAAAACAGCCCAGGAATGTTTCTCAGAGATGACACTGGACTTTGGTCTGTAAGTATTGTTAGAAATTCACCATTCAGAGATTGAAAAAGGAGAAGGTCATTCAAAAATAGCCTAGGATGGGTGAAAGGCATGAAGGTACAACTACAGAGCACGTTTAGGAAACTGGAGAATTGGTGTGCATGGAATGAGGGCACAAGTGGAAGAGGGGAGGAGATGGGGTTGGGGCTGGCGCTGGAAGGTGGGGTACGGGCCAGGATTCAGAGAAGGCATGGACTTGGACATTTTACTCCCTGTTGCACACTCAGTACAAACAGTGCCTGATTTTCAGTAGGAGTTGAATGAGTAATTGTTGAGTAAATAAATGGATAGATGAATGGATAGACAGATGGAATAAATATTATGCTGAGGCTACTTAGTCTTCTCTTATAGACTGAGAGAAGTCATTACAAACTTTTCAACCGGATGGTGACACCAGATGTACAGCTCTGATGCAAGTGTGTGGGCTGAATGATGGAGAGACTAGGCTCAGGGAGTGCTCTGAAGTAGCAAGGCGATTATCTGCCGGGACATCCTAAGGGGAGTTTTGTCCAAGATATAGCAGAGAAAGAGCTAGGTGTCCAGCAGAACCAGTGGGTTGATTGGACATTGGGGGCGGGAGGTAGAGGATGAGTGGCTGAGCAGTGGGTTCGGAGTAGTGGCCCTTGAGGAATTTGAGATAGACATGTCCTGTAGGGTGTTGAACACCCAAGTCTGGAAGTCACACGTGGAAGGTGGGGTTCAGGATACAGAAATGGGAGTCACCAGACATTTGAGGAAGAAAAAAGTGAGGGTGGGGTGATGAGGGTCATTAAAAATATACAGGAAGTTCCAAAGAGGAGGTAAAATAAAAGTATACTCTGAGAGTTCAGAACAACATGAGGCAAGGGAGGAACAGGAAGAAATTCAAAGGCTATTTCTTATCCATTCACCAGGACACTTTGAGCAATGTCATTTATTGAACTTACTAAATATATTTTTTTTTTTCAGTCAGTTTGGAGTTTTTCACTTATCCTAGTGTCCAAACACTCTCTCTCGGCACGTGATATAATGTGCTGGTGTCATTGAGTTTGAGTTAGTGAATACTGAGGACACAGTGGTGCTCTGGTGGTCACTTTGAGAATGCTGCTCTATTATTCTCTACTAGAAGCCCGATGCACAAAATTCGTGCAAGGGGCTCGGCCCTCAAAGCCAAGGCAGCTTGCCTTGGTCCTTGCAGCCCTGGCTTCGTCTGGAAGGTCATCCGGAAGGACATCCGGAAGGTCGTTCAGCTGTCCGGTCTAATTAGCATATTATGCATTTATTATTATAGATGGTAAGATCACTTTAATCTTTCCTACATACCAGGTGAATACTTTGCCCAATCTCCTACCTTGCAAAGTTAGACACAGGTATCCTGTTTAAGTGAGGCACACACCTAGAGAAAATAGTGAACAAACAGATTAGAATACATGATTATTTTCCAAAAAGAAGAGGAGGAAGGAAGGGAGGGTGGAGGTGGGGCCACAGCCTTAGGGATCCTGAGAGGTGAGAACACTTCTTTCTCTAATGGCATTTATCTCCTCCTCCGAGCAGCCAGGTGAGTCAGTCTTAGTTGTGAGTGGGCATTTGCCCAGATGCCCAAGTTTGCTAGAATTGAGCACGGATTGTCAGTCTGTGCTGAGAATAGCAGGGTCTGCTTCTCCTCAGTTCCCCAGGTCATGTGACAGAGCTTGGAGGGGAAGTCAGCATTTACAGGCACGCAGCCATTAGTCAGCATTCCGGCCAGCTCAGGCCCGCTGTGTGTTTCAGCGTACATGCTTTGTGGTGGTACTGAAATATCTTTTTTTTTTTAACTGAATTTATTGGAGTGACATTGGTTGATAAAATTACATAGGTTTCAGGTATACAATTCTAAAATACATCATCTGTATGTGGTATTGTGTATGATATCTTAATCGCTTTTATGAATGTGTTTAATGAGGCTCATTTAAAAAGTGATGTTATTTGCTTCATGTGACTACATGACTCACTCCATCCAGACGCCATGCAAACCCAGAGGAACACTGCCTTTTGCCCGCGGTGCAGGGTGAACCAGAAAGCTCCAACCCAACTGTTCGTGGCTGTGCTCTGCCTGTGTGAGCAGCGTGCGGTGCCCACAGGGGATCCGGGCTGGGGACGCTCTGTCCGGGAGCCGCAGGTCTAGTACCCAGGCTTAATTGAATAACAGCAGGGGCTGCAGCTACCAGAGATGAGATGACCAATCAAGTTGGTTACAAGGTCAAGAAACAGCCCGAGAGGAAGCAATGTTTATGTCCCAGAGTCAGTGCAAGATCAGTTTCTGACAGTTACTGAGCTGCTGGAAAGAATTTTGCTTTATTGCAGAATGAGAGAGTGAAGTTAAGGTGAATACCTACTATGCTAGAACCCTGATATTCAGTCTAGCTCAGAGCTAGCACTCACATTTTTTTAAAATGTTTATTTCCATATCTTTTACCTTTAACGTATATATCATTCATTACACTTGGGCCTAAGTAATCCTAATAACTTATTTTAGTGAGCACCTACTATGTGTCAGACACAGTATTGAACACTTTATACGTGTAATCTCATTTAGTCTTCCCAGCATCTCTGTGAGGTAGTTATTGCTATTTTATTTTCCCACTTTTACACATGAAGAAGCAAAGGCTTGAATACTTTGTTCAAAGTTAGGCAGGTATTGACTAGAAGAGAGAGAATTTAAATCCAGTACTTAGTCATTAAGTGATCTTGTTTGTTTATTGATTGATTGTTTTGAGTCAGATTTGTTGAGTTATAATTTACATAAGGTAACATTCACCCTTTAAAAAAAAAGTTCTGTGAACCTTGAAAAATTGTCACAATCGTGTAACCTTCATTTCAATTAAAATGTAGATCAGAATATTTCTGTAACCTCAAAAGGTTTCTTCTTGTACCTCTATGGTCAATGCCTTGCCCTCCACATCGCCAATGGGAATCAAATTGATTTCTGCCTCTATAGTGTTGCCTTTTTCATAATATCATGATAATGGAATAATTTTGTGTTAGTCTTCTACTTCCAAATTCTTTCCCTTAGCATATGGTTTTTAGATTTTTCTATGTTGTGTGGATTAGTAGTATATCCCATGTCATCGCTGAGTAGTATTCCGTTGTGGGTGGTGCTGCTTTTTATGTATCCATTCCCCACCTCATGGAATGGATAAATGTGGGTTGTTTCCAGTTCTGGGCTGGTATGGATAAAGCTGCGGTTAGCATTGGAGGACAGGTCTTTGGGTGGATGTTGATTGTAGTAGTTGTAGAATGCTAGCGAAGACACTAGGCCAGGAAACTGGGGCTACTCAAATGAATAGCAGGTAGTGCTTGACTTTAAGAAGTTGACAGAGAGATGCTACATCATAAACTGGCAGCCATTTACTGAAGGCATCTGCGGCGTTCTGCGCATTAGCAATCTTTGAACTTGTGTTTAAAAGCAACACTTGGTGCTGCCCATGAGATGCAGGGTGTGGGGAGGGAGGCAGTGACAGGGCCAGACACAGCACAGTCACTGCCCTGTGCCATGTCTCCTCGCAGGGGCGAACTCAGTCGGTTTTAGTTTTCAATGTTTTGTCCTGACAACAACAAGCAGAACTTACTTCTTCACAAAGAATAGAATGTTAACTTTTGAAAAAGTTCATTTTGAACTTTAGAGGCTGTTTCAGATTATTTAAACGTTTTTTCCCCCTCTCTGAATATTTTGGTTTCTCCTTTTCCCACTGCACGCCAGTTTTCCACATCTCTCTCTTCCTCCTCTTGGTGTTTTCCGGAGCTCCCAGAGCTAGTCTTGCTATACTAGCAGTTCTGGGTTTTCTATGTCCCCCTAAAGCTAAAATTAGAGTGTAGGTATGGCTGTTGAGCATATGAGTTGGCACTCCAACCAGGAGCTGTATTGCAGCTTTCTATTCCCTCCTAAAATAAATTCCTTCATTTGTTCCCTCCCTCATTCATTCATTCAGCAAGTTATTAATTACTAGTCATATGTTGCCGTGCAATTGGACATGATGCAACCATACCTGGTGGCCCTCTCTTTGAGAGTTGCTGAGAACATCTTAGTAGTTCCACAATCAATCTTCAAGTGACTTCCCTGTAGCCACTTTCTTACCTATTGTGTGTCGCATTGGGCCTCTGCCCATACTACTCATTTCCTCTGGACTCCACCTGCTTTAGATGGGTCCTTGGTAGAGGGCACCCTGGTTCTATTTCAGTCTGGTGGCCAGTCCTGCGCTGCCTACGACAGAGCCCCTTTTCTTGTAGTCTGGTGTCTTGTCAAGTTAGGTTACTCTTTATTGCACTCTCAATGCAAGCTGCAATTCAAATAGACTGCATTTATCCAAGTAGAAAGCATTTTACAACCCCTGGAGTGGTACTTTAGGTTAAAATTATGGTCGATTCATTTGCCCCTACGTGAAGTGATTCCCTTACTGCCAATAACTTCAATCTTACCAAGTGCTTATTCAAAACTGTGCTTAACTCCTCATTTTTTTCCCATCTTCACGGTCTTTCCTCAGATGATCCTTCTGAGCATGCTCTATTACTGTTGTTCTAGATCAGCCGTGGGCAAACTACGGCCCGCGGGCCGGATCCGGCCCGTTTGAAATGAATAAAACTATTGAAAAAAAAGACCGTACCCTTTTATGTAATGATGTTTACTTTGAATTTATATTAGTTCACACAAACACTCCATCCATGCTTTTGTTCTGGCCCTCCGGTCCAGTTTAAGAACCCATTGTGGCCCTCGAGTCAAAAAGTTTGCCCACCCCTGTTCTAGATTCTAGAACAACAAAATCGGAGGCATCTGAACACACAACAGCCAAAGGAGGCTGCTTCTGTGGATCAAGTTAAACTAAGAGCTTTCTATTCCCTCCTAAAATAAATTCCTTTATTTTTTTTTCCAAAACAAAGGCCAGTCCTTAATGTCTAGAGTGTTCTTAGGATTAGGATCCATTCATCAATGAGCATAGCATAGTGCCTCGTAGACCGTAGGTGTGTACTTTTATCTAAATTAAAGGATAAGAATATAGGAAACTGGGGAACACTAGAATGTTCTCTGAGATTGTTGCTTTTAGGAATACCCTGGCATCGTTGAAAAGATTTAGATGGCGCTAGATTTAAATCTTGCTTTTGTTCCTAACTATTAATTGTCAGAATTTAAGAAATTATTTGATATTCAGGACTCAGCATCCTGGAATCTACAATAGTGGTAGCAGTAATTACTGCTTGAGGTTTGTGTATGGGTCAGATGAGATAGTATTTTCAACATGAAGCCCGACCCATCCCGGGCACTCGGTTAGCTTTATCATCAGGATGGTGGCTACTTCAGAGGCCTGCTCACATGCTCCTGTGCCTTCACTCCTTTCTTCATGAAGATTCGATTTTACAGTTATCAACTCCATCTGTGGGTGTGGAGGGGCTGACGCTGGCGCCCCATCAGGAGACCTGGGTCCCTGGTCAAGCATGAGCAATGATTAGTCCCGACAGAATTGAGCGTCATGTCCCTGATCTATGCAATTTCCAAGTAAAATCTCTTGTTTCTCAAACTGAGTTATACTGAAAATGATCGTGCTTCCATATGTTTTAGAAGTTGTTCTGCAAATGTATTTTGCTCAAATTTTATTACCCTAATCATTTTTTTTTCTAATTCTCCCTTCTTCTCTTTATGAAGCCTTTGGCTTTTGAACTTAAAAAGGATAATAATAAACCACATGAATAAATTACATGGAGAATGACAGAGTAGAATTACAGAGCTTACTGATAGCATATTCCCTGTTTTCCTTCTATTAAAAAAAACACCCCTTTGAAATGCAGTTTGCCTTTCCTCCTAAGCAAAACTATTTTGCAGCTTTTTAGGTCTTCCATCTCACTCTAAATGTAGCACTTTTTTTTTTTTTCACTCTATGGCACTGTTTTAGGTGTGATTCAACTGGGTTGAGTTTCTGACACCAACTGAAGCTGCTTAGCTCACTGTCCATCCTCTGAATCCTGCTGTCTCCGTGTTTCTTCTTTCAGGATAAGGGCACTTTTATGCCCAAAGCATCTTTAAACCACACACCCGCGGGCTGCAGGCAGTCTGAGGCTTTCCCACTTTGTGAAAGAGGCCACAGCACTCAGGGAACACAGGCCTTGGGAGAAACTTGACCCTTAATGATCACCAATCACCTGTTTGGCTGGAGCGGAGTCCTGCGCTCTGCTAGCCTGCTGTCCTTCTGCAGGCATTGTTATTGTCATTGTCATTTTCAGAGCCACACCCACCCATTTGTCCCGCTCACCAGCCATTGCCTTGCCTGCCATGCCCTGTCCCACACTGCTTGGCAGCTGTTATTTCACGGCCGGGGGCAGAGCTAGGAATCCCCTTTGAATTCACCTGCCGGGCTGCGTCTGGGCCGTCGCCAAGGCTCCGGAGAAGGAACGCACGGGACTTGGGTGGCCTGCCACATGCTGTCAGGGGTGTCACGTTCTCCTGGGTCCCAGTGTAACCCGAAATGCCACTGCGAAGCTTTTATGCCTCAGACAAGTACGATGCTTTGATCATCTGAGAGTTTGCGTAATTTAAGAATTTATAAGAACACGTGTCCAGGAGTTTTGATCCAGGCAATAGAATGATAACGTCTAGGACTTGGTGAATAAAAATGGAGGCTCCTAAAAGTTACTACATTGACACCCTTGTTAAAGCTTTGAACTTTTTCAGAGAAAAAAATTACAAATCTGATAAACCTCATTTGAGAGGCTGGATGGTATCTGTCTACATATTTTTACAGAAAAGATGTGGCCCACATATGTAGCAGGCTTCTTCCAAACTTTCTTTCTTCACTCGGTTGTCCTGTCACTTGAAATGCTCATTTTCTCTCTCCACAGACACTGTTGACTCTCAGGCACAATTCAGCACCCACCCCTTCCCTGAAAGTCAGATCAGTTCTCCTTCAGAGTAGGATGAGGAGTGTAGGCTCAGTCTAGATCGGCGGGGCGATTGTCAGGCTTTGCGGCTTACTAATTAAGTGACTTTGAGAAAGCCACTTGAGCCCCAGTTCTCATTGCCTTCATTTTGGGAGTGGTATTGTCTCTCATTTGTAGGGTTGTTACAAAGATCAGAGTAGATAATCCATAAAAGTGTTGGGTAGACATTCACGATAGAGAAATACATGGCAGTACTTCCTCTCTGTGGCCTTTGGATATACAATTACAGAAAAACTCACTAATATAAATTGGGAAATAGATAATGGAGAGCTAGCAGCGAAAACCCAGTCATTGCTTCGTGTTCTCTATAGTTCATCCCCCAACAGCCCTATAAAATATTTTGATTTTAGAGATGGGGAAGCTGAAGCAGAGGCAGCTTACATCCCCTGTTTAAGAACACACAGCTGTTAGGGGGTGAAGCCAGGATTTACCCCAGACTTTCTCTGGAGCTTCTAAACCATGAAGTAGTCTGACCTTTCACGATGGGCAGGGTGACGGAGGCAATGTGGTTCCTTCATTTGACCTTATTTTTCCCCCAAGTCTACTAAAAATACTGTGTCTCTCACCAGTGTCCTTGCATCTTATTGTCCCATGCACATAGGGGTTGCTGGTTCGATTCCCAGTCTGGACACATGCCCAGGTTGTGGGTTCCATCCAGATGGGGGGCATGCAGGAGGCAGCTGATCGCTGTTTTGCTCCCACATTGATCTCTCTCTCTCTCTCCCCCCTTCCCTCTCTCTCTGTCTTTAAAAATCAATAAAACATCTTTTAAAAAATAATAGCACAGGGCCACATATGTTTAACTAACATTTTCTCCTGTACACTGGTACTGTTCTTTTTCTGCACTTATTTCTCAGACACTGATTGGGGTGGTGGAACTTTTGGCGCCCAGTTCAGTTACCAGAAGTGTCCCCAGGATTGATAGTACTGAGCACGAAAGTTGAGGGAGATGTCAATCCACTGCCTGCCTTTGCAAATTACAGGCAGCGTTTCAGAAATGGAGCAGAGTCGCTAATCTTAGATTGCCTATTTTGAGTCATGACTTCCTATGACAAAGTAGGAGTTATATGGTAGGAGAATTCTAATATCCAGAATGGAAACCCAAAATATACACAGAGGCACCACAATTAAAAATTAATGTTGGAGAGCGCTTCTAGATGCTAGATGGGATGCTGATTCGTGAGTGGCTTAATAAAGATCTTCAAATTTAAAAAAAAAAATTAACGTTAGGCCCTGGCCAGGTGGCTCAGGAGGTTAGAGCGTTGTCCTGACATGGCAAGATTGTGGATTCAATCCCTGGTCAGGGCACATACAAGAAGCAACCAATGAATGCAGAAATATGTGGAACAACAAAATGATGTTTCTCTTTCTCTCCCACCCCCTCCCTCCCTTTCTCTCTCTCCAAAAATCAATTAAAAAAAAATAAAGTTAGTCCTTGGATTCTCTAGGGACAAAGAGAAGCCAGCCATTGAATAGTTTGTTTGAAGACAAACATTAGTTCCTATTTAATAGTAGGTTTGAATAATCCATTGTTTAAGTCTTCTTGTCATACACACACACACACACACACTAGTGTGTATATGTGCCTAGTATACGAGATTCGTGCACGGGGAGGGGGAGTTTCCCTCAGCCTGGCCTGCCTGCACCCTCTCCAATCTGGGATCCCTCAGGGGATGTCTGCCGGTTTAGTGGGATCAGGCCTAAACTGGCAGTCAGACATCCAGACATCCCTCTCACAATCCAGGACGCTGGCTCCTAACTGCTCACCTGACTGCCTGCCTGATTGCCCCTAGCCACTCTGCCTGCTGGTCTGATTGCCCCCAACTATCCCCCCTACTGGTCTGATCGCCCCAACTGCCTCCAGCCAGCCTGCTTGCCCCCAACTGCCTCCCCCACTAGCCTTACATATATGTGTGTGTATGTGTATATTTCAAAACTTATTTTCCCCAGCTCTCAGAATTTACATATTACATATTAGCTGCTTTTATATTAAGCCTTGTTTTTAATTTAAAGTATCACCCTTGCAAAATTTTAATTGTCAACAAGTAGAGAATAGGATAGTGTGACTCAAGGTGCAGGTTTTCTCCTAGAAGCAGCTTGTGCTGATTGATGAAGCTGATCTATACAAGGGCTGTGGCTTTCAGATCTCTCACAGAGAGAAACTAAAGAAAGATGTGAGAGAACTCACTGTGCGTTTGTTTTGCTGTCTTACAAGAAACACCATACAAACATCTCTGCCACTTCTAAACATTTCTCTAAATATGATAACTTCCAGAAAACAAAACCACAATTGACCATTTTTTTCTCTAATGGGTTTTCTATTTTTAACATAAAAATGGAGAGAGAAGTATTAGTTGCTTTAGAATACTTCGCATTTAAGATGAGATATCCCAGGTGGTACAAAAGAGAGAGTTTGGATGTAATAGAAACTACATAGAACTGACTGACATCAAGCATGCATTCATAAATGCACTCATATTTATGTCCAATCAAGTGGCTACAAAGTCAGGCATCCTGTTGCTTCTGCAATGCCCTTAAAATCCCTGATCATCCAAGTCCAAATGCAACCTTTTTAGGTAACATCAGAGGCTCCTGGTCACGTAGAGAAGGGTGTGTATTTAGAGGAGGGTATATAAGGTAACAAATGCAGAAACTGAATAGTCAAAAGAAACTTTCATGCATGGACCAAGCCTCTAGTACAGGGGTGGGCAAACTTTTTGACTCGAGGGCCACAATGGGTTCTTAAACTGGACCGGAGGGCCGGAACAAAAGCATGGATGGAGTGTTTGTGTGAACTAATATAAATTCAAAGTAAACATCATTACATAAAAGGGTACGGTCTTTTTTTTCAATAGTTTTATTCATTTCAAACGGGCTGGATCCGGCCGGTGGGGCCGTAGTTTGCCCACGGCTGCTCTAGTAGGTGATCAGTACATTTGTATCCAGAAGAGGGAGCGCACCCCGGAAGTTATTTGCTGTGTTGCTAATAGTGGCAGATCATTTTGATGACACCATGAAAGTGGAAGGAGGAGGGGCGACAGGGATTAAAGGATAAGGTGTACTGCTACTTTAAAAGTATGCACGCCTGGCCCCTCCTGATCCCTCCCCCTGCTCCAGGCACCTGCTGGCAGCTGGGGGAGCTCAGTTCCAGGAGGGCCTCCCAGCTGACTGCGCTGTTTCAGGTAACCCCGTGTTTGCTGTGCCGGGTACCGTAGTGGGCAGCCAAGGCTTCCTGGCAGCCCTTCTGCCGTTGCAGCCTATTTGCTAGAAGTAACGAGGGTCACTGTGGTGTTGCCAGGCAACGAGGGACTGGGGTCCTGTGAAGAGCATTTGTTGCACTGAGGGGACCGGTTGAGATGCAATAAAGAAATGGTAACTGGGCTTATTTGTCAATACAGTTACTTACACAGTATTAGGGGGTCCCTATTTAACCTGCCCATACTAGTCAGAGGAGGAAACAGGAGTGTAAGCGTTTGCTAAATGCTAAGGCCCGGGACAGACAGATGGCGTTGGGCTGCTAAGCTGCTTTGCTGGGAGCTCAGAGTTGCTGCATGTGGGGGCGGAGGGGGAAAGGCCCCCAGCACTTTGCAGGCTTCATTCTGGCACGAGCAGGTCAGCTCTGTGTTACAGCTCGGGGTGCGGCGCGCAGAGCAAACCCACCGGCTCTTTACCTGGTGCCGCAGGTAGTGCTGGGTCCTGGGGGGAGAGTAACCGTCTGGGTTTATTGTGGTGAAAACGTTAATAAAGATAGATGCCTGTGTACATATTTATAAGTCTGGTTGCCCTGTGGGCTTGAGAGTGCCTGATGTGCTCAGCAAAATGAGGATATTGGCCCAAAGAATGAGTATTTGCCAAAAGAAAGTCCTTCCCAGTGTTTGTTGGTTTAGAAAGCTCAGTGGTGGTTCTTGTCACGGGCTCCGAGTCCTCTTTCTCAGGAAGAACTCAGGTTCTCCGGATGCGGCGGCTGTCACCTGACACTCTGCTTCTGCTTCCCAGACACCAGCTGCTCCCCATGCCTTGCCCATCGCCCGGGACGTCAGTGGTGTTCCCTCGGGGTGAAACCGCCTCTGCACTTTCCCGAAAAAGCAGGATCTCCAGGCTCCTTAATGCGCCCGGCGTTGGTGTGTTGCTGGTGAATGGCGTTGGCCTCCTGACTTACGTAGGGATGCTCTGTCGGGACGAGGATGCTTCTCTGTAAACATGAATGGCCTGACTCTCTCCCTGAGCTGGGGCTTCTTGTTGCACATCACGGAGACCTTGATCGTGGCCTATTTTGCGCTCATCTCCTGGGCTGACTCGCAGGGCCTCTTCCCGAGGCTGGAGAACGTGGGAGCCTTCAAGACCGTGTCCGTCGTGCCAACCCACGCCACGTGCGGACTCCCAGACCACAGCACGTTTTGCCGTAGCTCTGCGGTCGCCGAAAGTCTCCAGTCCTGCTCCCAGAGGCTTTGCGTTCAGGATTGCCCCCACAGATCTGCACCCCCAGCCTACACAGCCCTCCTTTCCACAGGCCTGGGGGGCTGCGTGGCTGCAGACACGCAGGATCTGCGCCCCGACTCCCCTCAAAATTCCACGAGTTTTATGTTCGGAAATCACACGAGCTGCATTTCTTCTCCTCCTCCTCCGAGGCTGACGGCATCATTTACATTGGCTGTGTGGTTGAAACCCGAGCGGGAAGGTGTAATGTAAGTAGTCGAGTGAGTGTACACTTTCCTGGGAGCCTGAAAAATCAGTTGTAGCCAAGATGCTTACAACTGGAATTCCAGACCAGAAATGAAGGCTCAAGCTGTGAAACCCAGGCCTTTGAAGCTCAACTCCAATGGTAGTCTTTTCTACTCCAGAGTACACTGCAAACATTCCCCCTAAATTTAACAAGTGCTGTTTCCTTTCTATAATGAAGTGAGGCCTCCGAAAAGCATGTGTTAAAATGGTTCATTGCAGGCAGTCATGTTTACACACCTGACTTCTGGGTTTCCTGGCAGTTCATTTAGCTCCACCTTCGTCTTAGCCACCAGAGCAGATTCAGGCTCAGTGAATTTTAGGACATGGGGACTGGTAGTACAAAGAATTGATATTTTCAAAGTTTTAGTCGAAGTTTGCATAAGTAATCTGCTCCTACTAGAGTATGAACTTGTCATTAGGCAGGTAGCTCTCTGAGAGCTTAGTGCGTCAGGGATCTGTGTGTGTTTCCGGTATCCTGGCTTTCCCAAGAGAAGTTTGTTTGACTCATGGGAAATGCCCAGTGTTAGGAGTTGAATAAAGGAATAATCCTCCATCCTTGAAAAGGGCATAACTTTTAGCCCTTTACCTTGTGGAGTTCTCATCTCTTAGGAAATATGTAGGGAAGCATGAAAGGTTCTCAAAGCTATTATGTCGTGGATCCCAGTAGAGATGCCTTCAGTGAGTTTGGAGTGGGGCTTCCTTAACCTCATGTCTTATCAGTTCATATGATCACATGCTTTTCATTCTGTATTAGTCTCTAAAACTGACATCTAATGTGTTTTCCTAAGTGTCTAGAGCCAGTCTGGAAATTGGAATAAGTAGGACAGTCTGGAGGCCTGTTTTCTTATCTTTTGTCTTCCCGTAGGACAGTGGTTCTCAACATTCTGGCCCTTTAAATATAGTTCCTCATGTTGTGACCCAACCATAAAATTATTTCATTGCTACTTCATAACTGTAATGTTGCTACTGTTATGAATCATAATGTAAATATCTGATATGCAGGATGGTCTTAAGCGACCCCTGTGAAAGGGTCGTTCGACCGCCAAAGGGGTGCGACCCACAGGTTGAGAACTGCTGCTGTTTTTAGGGCCTTTGTCTCTTCCCCATGTGACCTTTTCATTGTGTGAGACTGTTGGCCAAATATCTAAAAACTTGGGAAATAAACCAGATTAAGTCTTACAGTCTTGTAAACAAGTAGGCTTTAGATGTCTTGGGTGTTTGGTTTTAATTTGCCAAGTGAGAATTGGCATATTTTCATTAAAACAAATTTGGGAGTGAAAATCATCAGAAACCATCATCTCAATTTCTGTGTCACCCTAAAAGAAAACCCTGCTTTCTTACTGTTTGAAATGTCAGTAAGTCCAGACAACTCCATTTATGTAACTAGAGTACCATCTTTAAAAACGATCTCTTGACAAGTATGAGTAGGACAAAGTATTTTTTTTCCAAAGGATATATCTGTACCAAACCCATCTCCTATTGGCATCGCTTTTGTATAAATAAGACAGGGGAGTATTTATAGAGGCCATAGCACATGGCTTACAGTTTTGGGAGTTCTACGCATCAAGGTCATTTCCATTCTCAAAATGAAAATACTTATGGGAATTGGGGAAATTTCGGAGTGGTTGCACTAGATAAGTAAAACAAACAAAACTCGGATTATCCAATTATTGTTTATCCAGGAGCAGAATAAATCCAGTTCCTAAATATTTTGCTACCTGCCTTCCTCTCACATTCATTATCTACTAAAGCTAGTATGTTTACAAGCAAACAAAATAGCAAGGAAGATAATAACATATTAAGAAATGCATTTTCAGTAAGCTTGGGGAAATGAGCCTGCATTTGGTAAGTTCATCTTTGAGTAATGGTCAAATGCTAACATGTAGATTGAAACTCAAGAAAAAGGAATAGAGGCAGGTTTTTCTTCGATTGTTTAAGACCTGCAATCATAGAATAAAGAGAGACTTTCATTTCCAGTGACTTAGAAATAACCACCCAGGGAAGGGTTAAATCATAGTAGAATTTCTATAAAACCTTATTTCTACTTTATATAAAACATTTATGTCAACTTAATCTATTTGCCCAAAATGTATATTTACTCTCTTTATCACCAAATATATGTACAAAATATTATAAAATAATGGCAGTAAAATAGTGACTGTTAAGTGTTCTCTAAGCTTACTCTTATGTCTAAACTCTAGGAAATAATAAATGCAAGTGAGAAGGAATAGTTTGTGAAAAGTGTGCTATTTAAGGAATGTTTTAAAACATCTGTAGCAAGAATTCTTGGTTGGACCAATCTTCCATTTGCCCCTTCAATCTTTAATGTATCTCAGAAAACTCATGATCTTAAGGAAAGACAGAATGATTAGTGTTATTAGAGAGGGAGGACCATGTGTTAAGTGAGCTCAAAGGAAGACCCCTTCTACAGTCCTGACCTGGGAGGGCTCAGGCACAATGATGGAGATGTCCGGGCGAGTGGGAGGCAGCTGCATGAAGAAAGGGACCCAGACTCTTCCAATGCCTGATGGAATTCTCCTACCTGGGTGTACCACCTTCTTGAGTTCTCATCTGTGAGATGCAAGCTGATGACCATCTTCAACAGCTAGTCATTCCAGGAGATGATGACGGCTACTGTCAGTGACATTGCCCTTTATTTATTTATTTTTAAATGCATTTTTATTGATTACAGAGAGGAAGGGAGAGGGAGAGAGGAATAGAAACATCAATGGTGAGAGAGAATCATTGATCGGCGGCCTCCTACAAGCTCCCTATTGGGAATTGAGCCCACAACACGGGCATATGCCCTGACCAGGAATCGAACTGTGACTTCCTGGTTCATAGTTTGAAGCTCAAACACTGAGCCACCCTGGCCGGGTGTGATATTGCTCTTTAAACAGCAGATCTTTGGGAATAATCCACTTAGAAGGCAACTAGCAAGCATTCATAATCTGTTTTCTGCTAAAAAGTTGACTTGCTGAGGTTGAAATATGATAGAGAGGAATGGGGCTTAAGTGGACCCAGAATGGCCAGAAATACACAATGATATAATTAATATAAAAAATTTTATATTGAACATAAGCCAATATAAAAAATAACAATGATAAAATATAAAAATGCCAAAACCTATTTAAAGGGATGGGAAAAGAATATCACTGTGATTAGGATAGAAGTGATTTAAAAATAATAATAATTTGATAACCGGCCTGAATGAAGACTAGATATTTTCTGAAAATTCTATTTATCAGAATATTATTTCACTATGTTCTCCAAATATTGGATGATCCGTCATCCAAGATCAGTGCCTCGGGCTGTGTGGTCAGGGTCAGCCGGCCAGTCATCTTACAGACCCCAGCTTTGGCTTCTGGCCGGTGACCAAAAAGGAGGTAAAGACTATAGTGGTCAGTTCTCCATTTCACCGTGGGAATTAAACAGA
Source organism: Myotis davidii (assembly GCF_000327345.1). Taxonomy (NCBI): domain Eukaryota; kingdom Metazoa; phylum Chordata; class Mammalia; order Chiroptera; family Vespertilionidae; genus Myotis; species Myotis davidii. The sequence goes on from NW_006289087.1 coordinate 5,825,323, forward strand.
GCTGTTTAGCCTGGCATCAACCTATGAACCAGGAGGTCACAGTTCGATTCCCGGTCAGGGCACATGCCCGGGGTGTGGGCTTGATCCCCAGTAGCACAAGGCAGCCGATCAATGATTCTCTCTCATCATTGATGTTTCTTTCTCTCTCTCCTTCTTCCTTCCTCTCTGAAATTAATGAAAATACATTAAAAATAAATGGAGCTGTTTAGAGCTCTCTATGGATAGTAAATTTTCTTTACATTAAGAAAAAGAAAAGATGTGCACTGGTGACTCAGTACCCAGGATATGATTGTGCTGCTGCTTATAAAAGAAATAGCAGAGGAACTAATGAACCCAGCAGCTGAATGTTAGTTTTTGCGGGATGATTCAGCCACTTCTGTTTGCACCATGAATGTCTAATAAAGGGTGCTGAGGTTCTGAGGGATATATTATCAGTAAGAACTCCATTTTTTTAATTGAAATGAGAGGGCTTCTTATTCGGAATAAAGCTTGCTCTGAAAATGTGCGATGCCTTAACCTGTCTTTTGGACGGATGCTGACCTTTTCTCTCTCCGGTTGCTTCCCAAGGTGTATTATAGAGAAGATGGCGCACGGGCAGATTGTGTTCAAACTTACAGTATCGGAGGAAGAAACCACGTTTTATTATCGCACAGTAAATGGTTTGCAGCCTCCAATAAAAGTAATGACACTGGGGAGAATTCTTGTGAAGAAATGGATCCATCTGAGTGTGCAGGTGAGTAAAATAAAACATATTTAACATTTGGTTAAACATACCAATCTGTCTTCCTTTCTTTCCTTTCAATGGCATCTTCCCCACAGGATCTGAAGCGGGTTCTTTTTAGCTTTCAAGCATGTGCAAATGACGACTCAAGAGAATCGGTATTTAAATGACCTAATGATGCATCTCTTGATAGACCAGCATTGTCCCCTCAAAATTGCTGCAAAAACTCCCACGGAAGCTTAGGACAATGCTATCTCGAGTAATAATACCCTCATGAAATTTTTGTTGCCTTTGGTTAGTATGTTTTCTCTTGTTCAGAAATGCGTGAGGGCTTTTTTTGGTGTCTAGAAGTAACGTTACTGGCCGTGGAAAGACCTGCCTGGCTTTCGCAGCTGCCTTCTACAGATAGCATCTGATGATGGGAATAAAATTTGGCTGTTGCATTAAAATGCTGACCTTAGGACTAATGAACTTGACACATAAGACACTTGGAAGGTGTTATATGATTACTTTAGTTGTCAGCCACAGTTTGTATTAACCTTAGAAGCTGCTAAAGGCTGAGAGAACTGTGAGATGTCTGTTAGTTTATGGTTCCTGGAAGAGACAGGGTTTATCCTTTCGTGTCTGCAAGGCACTGGCTGGGCCTGTGCGGCTAAGAGTCAGCCTTGCCTCTCATGGCAGAGGTACTGTGTGTGCAGTTCTCAGCATATGTTCCCATCGGGGCATCTGGTTAGTGGTCCCTGTGAACCGCATTTGCACCAGGGGGTATATATATATCCCCGTTTTTAAAATAAGAATAATATTTGATTTCTCGCATTTTTATCCCACCCAGCAACAGGGAGTGAGTGGCCTTCCTTAGGCCCTTGAGGATTGTGGTCTGGGTTTTAGAGTCTGTTTCAGCATAGAAATTATTCTTGGTGATACACGTACATTTTGTACATATCTTTGTTGTGCCTGGTTGTAAATGAAATCATGCCATGTATTTGCATAGCTGTGCATGAAAAGCCTTGGGAAGAATATTTAAAATAGCAATACAGAGAGGCCACAATGGTTGATTTCTATAGGAAGGTATTGGTGAAGTGATAGTCAATCAACATTTTATGCCTTATCTGCTCAGCTTTTAGTTAGGCTGTGAGTTTAGCACATGCACTTGGCAGGGAGCCATATTTCTAGGCCACCAGCATTGAAAGGACCTGCAAAGGGGTGGTCATGCCTGATCCCAGGTTAGGACTGTAGAGCAGATGGGTTCAGTTTGTCAGAGCTTACCTCTCATTGTTCAATAGTTAGCAGAGAGGGGCCTAATCTGTCCTATATCTCCAAATGGTCCATTCTAGCCACTGACTAGTACCACAGGACTGGGTTATAGTGTGAAAAATGTGCAAATAGAAACTGCCAAAAAAAGGGGAAATGCAGAAGATGTCAAATCAATATGTTTTCATATGTTGGTATCAACGATGATAAAAAAATTCTTTTGACTTGCCGTTAAAATGTTGCCTTGTCTCTGAGCCTGTGCCATGTGTTGGCAGCGGCGGTTGATTAAAAGCCATCTAAATGGGAAGGGGACCAGGACCGAGTCCCTCTCCTGGGAGTAAGAGGCTCTTAGAGTGCCTCTTGAGATCAGCGTTATCTTCTCAATACACGTCAAATATGAGCCTTTCCTAGTTTAGGCAAAACTTCTTCATAAATCTTTAAATCTTACCCTTTTTTCAAGGAAAGGTTAAAGTACTTGTGATTTAATGAGTCCGCTTTATTTCTTAACTGCCTGACTATCAAGAGAAATCTTGTCCTTTCCAATTTGTACACTTCTATTTACTTATTTTTACATATGTTTCCCCCCATTCTACATTTTATGTTAAAACTATACATCTAAACAGTCATGGACAATGAGAAAAACCATGCAGATCAGCCATGTATTCATCTGGCCTTTATTGGCAGATTCAGGGGTATCCCAGCATTATGAAAATCTTGATTCATTCAAATAAAAGTGAGAGCGAGCGCAGTTATTTATTCTTAATGGGGGATCTGCATAGGGTTTCTTTAGTGGACACCAGTCTGAATATTTTGAAGATATTGTGAAATTTATAGTAATTCATTTTATAGACATTGAATAAGGAAGGTGCTCATTCCTACAATGTTATAGAAAGAGTAGGAAGGATGCAAGGTTAGGAGCAGGGAAGCCTGAGTCGGGTCCCCATACTGTGTTGTCATAAGAAATTCTCTTGACTCGGTTCCTGTGCTTGTGTAACAAGGGATCGGACTGGACGGACTAAACGAGGCGTCCTTGACTTTTACATAAAGACACAAGCAGACTGTGGAGTGAGGCACAGTTTCTGGAAGCGTGGAAAGCTGCTGGGCAGAGTGTCTGGGTGTAAGCCACAGCGAGCTCCGCACGCAGCCCACACCAGGCTCGTGCTGTTTTCTGCTTTCCCATGCTGTCTGGTATTTACACAGAAACATTGTTTGGAGTAGATTTTATGGCCAAGATATGGGCAAAGGCAGCTTGTAATCGTCTCACCATAGAATGGCAAAGAATATATTTTCATATGAAATGTAACTCACTGTTGCATTATTATGTAGCATATGCACTTTCTGTTTGATTTTGGGATTAGAGACTTTCACCATCGCTAGGCATGGGCTAGAACACATAATTGATAGTCTGGGTTTAGTCAAATTGCGAATTGTAAGTCTGTAATTAATGTGTATGCATATTTTTACTTAAGCTCCAATGTGTCCACAGGTCAGTCAATTTATATGGGGGGGGGGGGGGGGCCCGTGTGTGTGTGTGTGTGTGTGTGTGTGTGTGTAAAAGAGAACACATCTTTACTCATGGAATTGGCTCAGAAACCTGAATTTAACTTACAGAGACTTGATGACATAAAATTAATGGATAGATTTCACTGTATACCTTACCTCAGAAAGTTCACTCCATATCAGCTTTCTAACAGCAAAACCAGAATTCTAATTTTCCAAATTTGGAAAAAGAAATGATTTTTTAAACTAATTCGATCCCTTGGCATAAAAAGAGGAAGAAAAAAAGTGCCAGGGAGAGCCATAGATTCTGAGCATTGAAAGTCTAATTTCCTAAACAAAAATGCGGAGGTGACAGTAATGGACCTAACAGCATCGGGGAAACCCCACCTGTTGGAATATGATTAGTTTTTAAATTAATATTCATTCAGAGACTTGAATCTGACGTGATTGCCAATTTAAATTTCACTTTGGGCTTTAATATATTGGTTATTTCAAATTATATCAAGCTGAAATTCGTTATGTCGTATTTTTTGTCCTAAATCTTGAAAAAATCAATTCAATCTTTTTATTATCAAACAGGGAACAATGATTGCATTGGCTGATATTTTTAAGCCCAGTTTTTGTATTACATCAGTATATGCTATCCATATTAAAGAGACCTGTTTTGATTTTCTTTTTTAAAAATGGTTTGAAATACATAAGAGATGATACTTGAGCAGTTTGTTATGTGTTGGTTGAAAAAAGAAAGCACCTTAGAAGTATATTATATTTAATTGCATATCATTTAAAAGTAAGACCTCAGAGTGTCCTATGAAAATACTGGTTTCCCCTAAGTAGTTCCACACATTTTACGGGATACATAGCATCAAAGAATCATCAGTATGGTAACTTATTGTAGTTATGCTGAAATGCAGTAAAACAATTACTAAAATTAGAAACTGTTAGATCCTGCAAATGTGGAAATAAGAAAGGGTTTAGCAGTGGGTTTGTTCACATTCCCTGTGCTATTCTGAAGGCTACTTGATACACTGCCAATTCAAGAGCCACAGATGATTCTAACTACAGTAACATAAAAAAAAAAGAGCAGTTCTGATCTGTTACAAAGAAGGCAGAAATGCATGGGTAAATAAAGTTTTGGGGATCAATAGATGAAGCACAGGAGTTTCATAATTGTAGTTCATGAAATATGTTCTTTTGATTTATGTATTCAATCTGAAAAAGGAAAACTATTGATAGTTCTGGAGAAAAAGAAAATGCAATTTAACCAACATTTGTTAGAATAGATAAACCAAGCCTCTCAATTAATCTCTGCAGTATATGCCCAGGTGCACACTTTGTAAAAGTATTTCCATGTCTCTATTGATTGGGGGCTCATAAAACGTCCGTGCAGTCTTCGGTGAGTGGTGTGTCCTGGGATTCCCATGGGAACACCACGTCAGCCCCCACCCCGTGAAAAATCCAATCCCTGTCGTCGCATTAATACTGTTCATTGCCTTTAAATATAACTATGTGTATGTGTCTGTATTTGTAAAACATTGTTAATTTGTGCAAAGCCTTCTGTTTGTACCCTGCCAGCTTAATATCACCCAAGTCAGTTGAATAGCTTTAATTATGCACAATAAGTAAAGATCAATAGACTTTAACAACGCTTTTCACAATAATCAGTTAAAAATAATGATGATAACAGCTGCCATTATCGAGTACTGATTATATGCACCATATTAAACATCGTAATGCTTAATTTTCAAATGTTAATGATAGTTCTGTGACATTGGCATATATTTTCCCCATTACAGAGATGAGAACAGTGAGCCTCTGGCAGGTTAAATTATCTGCCTAAATTTAGTCTCAAGTTTCTGTGCACAATTCCCGCTGACCTGTAACTGAAAAAAAATACTAAAGTGCCATGAACCTGGGTCACCAGGATTTATCAACAAGTCCTTTGCCCTCAATCTCCACCTTTCTCCCACCAGCAAGTCCTTGGATTTTAATTCCTAAGCAGCTCTCCGAGCTGCCCACTTCTCTGCATATCTCCATGGCCACTGCCGTGCAAGGTGGCCATAGCTCACTGGGGCCCTGAGAGTGACGTCACGACCCTTTAGTTTTGTCCTCATATAAGTTGGTTTTCTTCACTGCAACCAAAATGGTCTTTAGGACAGGTAATCTGCTCAGGTCATACCTTTTCCCTCCTCTGCCTCCTTCCACATATCCTGTTCCTGCATAAAACCTTTCAATAAGTCCCATGGAAACATTCTAACATGGCCACCACTCTCTTTAAAAGATAGCATCTTCCAGCTGGCCAGTGTGGGTCAGTGGTTCCTTGTAGAATAACTACCCAGGCCAGCAAGGCGTGTCCTTTACTGTCTGAGGTTATGGTCAGTACTGCCATTGGCAGGGAGCCTTGCCTTTCGGGGGAATGGGAGGGAGGGGACAAGCAGAGGATTAATTCTCAATTATAAATACAGACTTGATGCAAGGGCAGCATTGAACTTGGCATGAGCATGTCAATATTTTAGATAATTTCCAGGGCCATGAACACGTCAGGGGAAAGAGAAATTGTTGATGTTTCATAGGAAACAGTTCTGGAGCGAGGGGCGATCGCACCGTTTGTACTCTTTTACATGTCGATTCTATTAATCTCGGCAGGTGTATCTTCCCGAAGCCACTTGATAATTGAAAAGATGCTTGTGAGCCCTCAAGACGTGTCTCTCTCCATGTCACAGGCACCATGGCCTTGGCTTACACCTGACTTGTGAATGGGGGAAGCTAGTCATTATGATGCAGAGGCAGTTGTCTCTATTTGCAGAGCTCCTCGCTAGGAGTTCCTCCTGTTACCATATGTAGTTTGACGTTCATTTGTACCATGTGTAACTGGCTCATGTAGTGATTAAAATAATAAGCAATGCTTGATCATGTTTAAAATAAATACCAAGGATAAATTCTTCTATTAATTAGTGAGAGCTTATCCAAATTAGCATCTGTAATTATGAACTCTTGTTAATTTTTGTTGCAACCTATTGGATATCCTGGGATAAATCATTAACGCTAGTGTAACTGAGCATTAATGATAGCTGGCTTAATTTTTAAGTATAGTGATACCACTCATCCTAATAGCGACACATTTTAGATGCTATATCAAGCAGCATCATAGAAGATGCACATGGAAATTTAGCATAAATGAAAAGGTGTTAGGTTTGCTTATTGAGCCACATAACAACACCCAGAATGCGTCCTTCGCAGGCAGAGTTTCTTTCAAGATTTCCTTGTACTCTGACTTAGTTTTGTACAGCTTCCGTTTCCTGAAGTTCAATGACATATCTTTCTATTGAAAATATTCTCCCATCTATAGATTGTCTTCTTTCTTTTATTTTATTTATTTTTTGTTAATCCCCATTCAAGGATATTTTTCCATTGATTTTTAGAGAGAGTAGAAAGGAGAGGGGGGGAGAGAGAGAGAGAGAGAAACATTGATGAGAGAGAGACGCTTATTAGTTGCCACCCATATATGCCCCAACCAGGGCCCAGGAGGATGGAGCCTGCAACCAAGGTATATGCCCTTGACTGGAATGGAACCTGTGACCCTTCAGTCTGCAGGCCAGTGCTTTGTCCACTGAGCCAAACTGGCCAGGGCTGTCGCTTATTTTACTTCTCAACACTTCTTTTCCAGATCAGATGTTTTCAATTCTCCAAGTCTTGACTCTCCTCCACAGTGGATTTGCTTTGGGTCATTTTTCAGAATCCTTAGGTAGTTCCTTTTTGTATTCTGTCCAGATTTTTTAGTTGTAATTAGTGGGTGAGGGGGAGCGGGGAGAGAGAGAGAGAGAGAGAGAGAGAGAGAGAGAGAGAGACACTGATGTGGGCTTACTCCTTCAGGGTCAGAATCCGACCTGTGTGGTGCTTTTTAATTTGCAAAGTTATAAAAATTAGTTTTGATCCATGAATATTTCTGATTACCACTTTCCATATGAAAAAACAAAAACATCAAAAACTGTAAGATTGTTTTAACTTCAGAAGTAAGTGAAAAGTCATGTGACCAGTGACCTAAAACCCTGGAAAAGCTAAACCTTAAGATGTTGAATCCTATTTAGTGTGTTCTGAATTTCAGCCCCAAGAATGTGCGTTGTCTTAGGTATCTTGCAGAATTCTCATTTAATTCTTATCTTTGTTTTTTTTAATGTATTCTTTTAGTATTTTTAGATTTTTTTAAATTACATTTTCAATTTAAGTATTTGCTGGAAAATAATACTTTTTAAAAAAGAGGTAAATAAGGTTGTTAAGGAAATGTTTTCTTACCATATGGAGAAGCCTCTTTTTAATTCAGTATTCTTTGGTGACACGAGCTACCACCAAATAGCAGAGGACCCACAGTGGGCTTAATGGACGATCCTGTGCCACTGTGAGGACTGGCCAGGGTGTCTTCTGTGATTACATGGAGGGAGTTGAAGAGAACCTCATGTTCAGTTCCCTAGTAAACAAGTCAAATCCTCTCGCCTAAGGCGTTTGGCCTTTGTGAGTATAAAAGACCACAGACACCTACTGTGCGCAGCACGTGTTATGAGGCCTTGAGGGCACTGAAGAAACTGAAGGCAGAGCCCCTGACCTCAAGGAAAGAAACCGGGTTGGATGTTGGGTACAGAATTGAAGGAAATAATTTCTGAATAAAGGAGAGATTTTTTAAAAAATCACAGACTTTATAGAACCAAAATTTTAGAATACATAGAAAAGAGGAAAAAAGGGAAGACAAACCCTACTGAGCCTCCTTAGTGCATATGTAATTCTGTCTACCACCCTCCTCTTTTTCAGTTAACATCCCAGGACCATTTTTTTCCCGTAGCTTCATAGGTCAAGGTCGGTCTTGAGGGAAGTACTGAAGAGTCGGTGAGAGAAGATGAAGAAGGTTGTTAAAGAAGGAACTAGCATGATAATTCAGGATCCTGCTACATTCTGGATCGATTTTCTTTATTGTTGTGTTGTTGTTTTTTTTATAAAGTAGAAAGCTTTGTACTTGTCTTTGTAAAGACTTATCCTTCACTATTTACTATCTCTTGGACTACAGCTCTTAAGGAGACAGGCAGTACTTAGGTATCATTTAAAAATTAACATATCATCGTCAGTCGGTTTCCTACTGAGTCCAGGGTTTTCCACTGATTATATTTAGGAGTTCCCTGTGCAGAGGGTACAGATGAGACTACTGAGTCATGGGGAGGGTGGGGCTGTTTAACAGAGGTGAGCAGTGTCACAAGCAGATGGGAAGTCAACACATTATTCCTGGCGGAAGATAGGCACTGACAGAAAAGGAATGACTGGGGATTCTGTTCAATACAGGGTTAAACCAAGGACGAGAGCACATGGGCACCCCCAGAATCTGCCCAAGAGGTCACAGCGCCTAAGGGAAGACAACTCTAAGCACGTCACTTAACCTCACCACCTTCGTCCTCTTGTTGGTCTAATGCAGTGGTTATGCAAACTCAAGACATGCCAGAAAATATCCGCAAGGCATTGTCTCAAATTGACCCTCTGGATTCCTCCATGCTGCCTGGCTATTATTTATTAAGATGTATCAGGGACAAGCCTCAAATGGTAGGAGAGATAAAAGGCAGATCTGCTAAGTGAGGAAGTGGGGTTGAGCACAATGCCACAGAAACTCACACCAATTCAGGAGGACTCCACCTGCCCATCAAACCCATATTCACTTAAAAAAAAAAAAAAGATTAATAATGGCTTGTTAACTGAGCAAGCTGGCAGATGTTGGGAGGAGAGAGATGCGATCTCAGGGCATCCATGACCAGGTGATGACTGACTGACCAATTTCAAAAGCTGCTATGAAGGATCATCAAGTCCAGGTCCATGTGTGTTTTGATGATAGTTGCATCTATATTTAAAGCTTCTGTCACTGGAAGCACTCCTGGTGTTGTCAGGCTGTCTAGTGGGCTGGGTGAGCTGCAACTTCTCGCAATTGAATGTCAATAAGACCAGAGCAATTTTGGTTGATTCATAGCCCCAGCTTAAGCATATTCACTCGCACAGATTACATTTGACAGATAGTTACCTTCAGCTGAACTCGGTGGCGAGAAGCTTGGGCGTGCTCTTGACAGTGAGCTCTGAGTTGATGCCTAATGTTTATTTCATATTCTGTTTTTACCTTCCCTAATACGGCATGTGTAAATCTGTATTTAAATATATCCTCAGCTGATGTTTTCTCCAGCCCACTTGTTACCTCTGGACAGACTGCTGTAATGGCTCCATTTCATTGTTTTAAGAAAAATAACTTGCATGCAGTCCAGCTTTAATTTCACCAAACCCAATCAGTGGTGATTAATTTAAAGTGTTTCCTTGATGAGCAGTTGCAACACTATAGCGTGAAATTGCTCAAGTGAGGGGAGAATTCTTACATCTCTAAAAACCTAGTCTTCAAAATGGGGTGTGTAATTGTGAATAGCGAGAAAGTATCTCCATGTCTACTTGCCATATCGCTCTTTGTTTATCTTCTGTCGGCATTGAGGTCCCTCTGTTCTCCTTGAACCTTAGGGATAGAATTATCCATTTCAGGAGTGCTTACCCCTTTAAAATGAATATGGTTTTAAAAACATTCTGAAATGTTTTCATTGAACAATAACATACATATAACCCAGTACACTTTAAAAAACAAAACAAAACCCACTGTTTCTGCCCAGCCAGTGTGGCTCGGTGGTTGAGCATTGACCCATGAACCAGGAGGTCATGTTTTGATTCCCAGTCAGGGCACATGCCCAGGTTTTGGGCTTAATCCCCAATAGGAGTGTGCAGGGGGCAGCCAATCAGTGATTCTCATCATTGATGTTTCTATCGCCCTCTCCCTCTCCCTTCCTCTCTCTGAAATCAATAGAAACATATTTTACAAACAAACAAATAAACTGTTGCTGTTTCTGAATATTTAGATTGGGAAAATAATTAAGACTTGGGGTTTTATGTTCAGGAAGAGGTGCACTTACTGTGTGAATTCAATCTTATGATACTAAATTCCGAACTTTTCAATTATGTTAAATTCATTAAGATTCTGGCTGGGAAATTTAAAGAACATAGAGATCTTATAACCTGAGCCTAAGTTCTGTGCAAATAACTCTGCAAAGCTCTGGAATCCTTTATTTAACTCGGCGAATGAGAATTGTGTTTGCATCAGACTCACCCTTCCTTGAAGTAGTGATTTCAAAGCAAACCTGTTCTACTCATGCATTTCCATCTTTTCTAGAATCTGAGACTTTAAGACATCAAACAATTCAAATTATATAGTTTGCATTTCACACAGAAGAAACACTCATGCAAAAGTTGATAAAAATATATTAATTATTTTCTCCACATTTACTGGTATACTTTCTCTGTCTCACTCTTTTCTAAAACTGACAGTCAATTTTTTTTCCCTTTTACTGACAGCTAGTAAATGTACTGACAGTTGAGAAATAAGATGTAAATGCAAGTCACTATTATTTTGTCCACCTGATACCTGAGCATTAGGTGGAAATGCTTGACTATATTTTAAAATAAAAACGAAATGATTTCCAATGGGTCTGATGGGAATGATATATAGAAAAACTGTTCTCTGTAAATAAAAATGTGTTAGAGGCAACATTTTAGTGCATTTAGAAACATCATACTTTTCTCATTAGGGATGTGACTAGTATTTGCATTGAAGAAAATAGGGCAATTATTTAAGGTGTGCATTTACTTTCTGTTCCATTAGCTATAAATCTTTTGAGCATGAAATTAATGGAGAGTTTATAAATGGAGCAGAGGAAGCAGGTTAAGAACTTACTATCTGATTAAGAATTTTCTCCTGATGAAATAGTAGAACGAGGATTTAAATTGTTTTATGCTAATTAGAAAAGTCCTATTTAGTAAATGTAACTCTTGAAGAAGTGCTAGCTAAGTCATTGGGTGTGATGAGTTATCTGTTGGTAGAAGTATCTTGGGTTAACCTGGACTATTTTACCATACAAGGACTAATTCCTTAATTCCATTAAAGAGTGATTTGCCATTTCCCTATGTTATAAGTAACAGCTGAGTGATAAAACATAAGATAAATGGTAGTGTTCATTTATGTACGACTTAAATGGTATTCACAGGATTTTATTTCATTTTTTCCCACCTCAATATTATCTATATATATATATATTTATATATATACATATATATATGTATATGTATATATAGGCACTGGGAGTGGAAACCTTGGAATTTATTGATTTTAATATGCAATTAAAAACTGATCAATTTCATCAAGAAACTTGCCCTCATTTTACATGTAATAGATGCTGAAAAAATGGGGCCATAGTTCCTCTTAATTGTTTTTCTCTGCTTGTGTCTCTACTTTTTACATTCTTACCCTTGTACTGAATCACATACAGCTTTGTGAAAAATTGTCAGAGAAAATTCAAGTAGATTTGTGTTTAAACAAAGTGATTTCACTGTCCCTTTGCTTGAAGAATACATTGGGAGGCAAGAAAAGTCCTGCCTGACTAGTTACAAAAGGCCGGCATTCCCTCACAGGAAGAGCAGCAGGGATTCACAGGGGTGTCAGCTGCGTAGATGTTGCCGTGGACTGTGGAGCACTATGCAGATAGACTGTGCTCGGCTTGTCCTCCATGTCACTCTTTGATTCCTCTCTCTGTTAACATGGCATTTGCATTTCGCTCTGCCTGGGAACCGGCCCGTGCAAATGCCTGGCGACAGGCCAGAAAGCTGCTTTCATGGTGGCAGTGAGGCGTTTTCTTGTTCACTATGTTCACAGTAAAAATGCATCCTCTGAGTCTTAAGTAACTGGGAATCCCTTTGTGCATTTGCAATTTCTATTTGAAGGCAAAATATTAAAGTACAAAGAAAGAGTGGGGCACTTTTTACATTACAAAACGACAAAAGCAGCCAAGTTAGTTGGTTACTGTCAGCAAGAACCAAGAAGCAGCAGAACCAAAGGACCCAACTTTACTGGATTTCCAGTGAAAGATAAAAGCCTTAAAGAGGAGATGCTTAAGTATCACTTAGAGTGGTCACCTGAGAATGAAAAAACATTTATAGAAAAATTATGTGATATTTAGCTTTCTCTGACTGGCTTATTTTGCTTAGCATAATGCTCTCCAGTTTCATCCATGCTGTTGCAAATGATAAGAATTCCTTCTTTTTTATAGCAGCATAGTATTCCATCGTGTAGATGTACCACAGTTTTCTAATCCACTCATCTGCTGATGGGCACTTAGGCTGTTTCCAAATCTTAGCTATGGTGAATTGTGCTGCTATGAACATAGGGGGTGCATATGTCCTTTCTGACTGGTATTTCTGTTTTCTTGGGATATATTCCTAGAAGCTAAATAAGCCAGTCAGAGAAAGATAAATATCACAGGGTCTCACTTATTTGTGGAATATAATGAACAACATAAACTGATGAACAAAAACAGAACCAGAGTTGTAGAAGCATCGGATAGACTGTCCAACATATGAGGGAATGTGGGAGATGAGGGGGTAAAAGATCAACCAAAGGACTTGTATGCATGCACATGAGCATAACCAATGAACACATACTGGGGGCAGGAGGGTGAGGGCATGTGCTGAGGGTTGGGGGGAGCCAGGGAGAGGTCAATGGGGGAAAAGGAAGATGTATATAATACATTAAACAATAAAGAAATTTTTAAAAAAGAAAAATTATGAGTACTTTGCTGTACATTTGTTTCATTGACTTATCATCTTGGAAACACACTTTGGGCGTCCGTATCGTACATGAAAGTTAGATTGTTTTTTAAAGAGGATAATGGTAGTAATTATATTCCCTGAGTTGAATGTATAGAATTGTTTTGTTGTTGTTTTTTTACTGTAAACATCCAGGTAACTGGATCATGCCAGAAGGTAGTTAATTCTGGGCAAAGACTTTCCCCCTTTTCCCATAATGCTATTTGGCTGACAGCTAGTTACTGTGTGACTCAGGCTTGATTCTCAGGAGATTTGGACAAAAGAGAAGGTCAGAGGACCAGGAAAGCCTGATGGACTCAAGGAGACATTGGCGTTGGATTCTCACACCAGAATCTTGCCTCCTCATCCCTAATGCAGACAGTGTAATAATGGGGGAGAGGGAAGAGGAGGGAGGGCGGGTGGAGACGTCCTTTCAGGTTAAATGTTTAAGTAAGGTCCTTCACTTCTGTCTCTATTAGCACAGGGCATTGGAAACCCTGTGGCACATTTTGAAAGTGTTGCTTTAAAATAGACTTTAACACTTGAGGATCTGCATAGGGTCTTGTTGAGTGCTTAATAGATCCAGTGTCTGCCTGCTGAAGTCTCTTCCCGGACAGCATCTACCGCAGTAACTGCTGACGTGCTTCAGCCTGCCTGGAGACGGCAGGCTGGACTCCCACCACTCTTATACCCCAAACTTCTGGTCTCATCTATAATCATCTATAATAATAAGAGCATAATATGCTAATTAGACTCGATGTCCTTCCGGACGAAGCCGGGGCTGCTAGGGAAGCCCGGGTCCTGGGTCCCGGGTCCCGGGTGCCGAAGGGAAGCCCAGGTCCTGAGTGCCAGAGGGAAGCCAGTGCCGGCAGCCTGGGGAAGGAAGGCCTACTCTTGCACAAATTTCGTGCATTAGGCCTCTAGTAATTATATAATGTTCCGTATCTGAAGAAAATCGCCTAAATGGCATAATGTTGGTCTTGGGTAGTTTAATTTGCATGGGATACTCCATGCAGAAAAATTTGGTCTGCATTGAAGGACTTTTTTTTTTAAATCAGGTCAGCTTTACCCAAGAAAATCTTATCCAAGTAAATTGTGAAAATGGGAAGTAGAAACAAAGTCGTTAAAAAATGGATGCCAGAGCCTGACTGGTGTGGCTCAGTGGTTGAGCGCTGACTCATGAACCAAGAGGCCGCTGGTTCTGTTCCCAGTCAGGGCGCATGCCCAGGTTGTGGGCTTGATCCCCAGTAGGGGGCATGCAGGCGGCAGCTGATTGGTGATGTTTCTCTCATTAATGTTTCTATCTCTCCCATTCCCTTCCTCTCTATAATCAATGAAACATTTTCTTTAAAAAAATGGATGTCAGGGTTTGTTGTAACTGCTACATATTATTGTTTTGAAAGCTTATTGCTTGAATCTGGTCATCTAATTGCTAGCACTACGTTCTTTAGATGGTAATGTGAATGTTTAAATTACCTCTTTCCCCCAAATCTTTGCCCAAATTGATGACACCATCTCAGGTTTTGTTGTTGTGAAGGGGATAAAAGAAAGGAAACTAACTGTTGGCAGGACTCCATTTCAACTTACAAATGACTCTCAGGATCTTTAAGACATCAGTCGAGTCCTGGCACGGGTTAGGTTTTGGACTGTTCACAGAATGATCTCCTGTACGTCCATCTACGTGCTGAGACCTTGATTGATGACCCTCTGACGTGGGTCAGGAGTGAGTTCACATCCTGGCAGGGCCTTGGCTCACTCCCTGGTAGTGGAAACAGAAACCCATCTTTATTATCCTTCTTCAGGCTTCAGTTGACTTAATTGTATGCAACTTTATCGCTACAGTTTAAAGAGATTTAAACAACTGGCAAAGATTTGGGAAAGAGTGGGAGAGGTGATTTAAAATTCACCACAGAGGAGTGATCAGCACAATGGAAGACTTGGGGTAACTTTGAAGCATCTTCCCATTTTCTTGTTTCTTGTGCCTCACCCTTCTCCTACAACTCCCTATCTTCTCCCACTTCCATACTTTACTGAGTTTAGATGAAAATTTAATGGGTTCCTAAAAGTTGCTACTATTACTCTTCTGGGAAATGAGGGAACAGCAATGAACAACACAGCGAAAGAAAAGGAAAAACCTCTTGTGGAGTATATATTCCGGGCAGGGAAAGGGGGCTAACAATAAAAAAGAAAAAGAAAATATGCAGTGTGTTAGGTGTGGGTAAAGAGGATACTTGCAGACGATAGGGGGTTAGCAAGGATCACAGGCTGTAATTTTAGATTGGGTAGCGAGGAGAGCTGCTAAAGTGACATTTGAGAAAATATCTGGAGGAGGTGAAGGAATAAGCCAGCAAGTGTCTGTAGAAACAGTGTCAAGGAGTGGAAATAGAAAATACAAGGATTTGAGGAAAATAAGAGCCTGGAATATCTGAAGGTGGAAGTGTAGCCAGAACAGA
Source organism: Myotis davidii (assembly GCF_000327345.1). Taxonomy (NCBI): domain Eukaryota; kingdom Metazoa; phylum Chordata; class Mammalia; order Chiroptera; family Vespertilionidae; genus Myotis; species Myotis davidii. Next base: position 5,840,941 of record NW_006289087.1, read on the forward strand.
GAGCATAGGCCATACTACTAGGAAATAAGCCCGAGGTAACAGGAGATGCACTGGGGAGGGCTTGTAGAACTTTTTTTTTTTTTACTTTGGATGAGAACTCATTGGAGGTCTCTTTGCAAAGGACTGACATGCTCTCATTTTGGTTTAGCCAAGAACCCTCGGGCTGCTGTCTGGTGCTCACAGAGAGTATCTGGGAGGCTAGTTAGGAGGCCAGTGCAAAAATCTAAGGGAGCAGGTGGTGGTGGCGCCAGCCAGGGTTGTAGCCGGCGAGGTGGTGAGCAGGGAGTGGATTTTGGATCTATTTTGAGAGTAGGACCTCTCCTCTGGATTTGCAGTATCTACAGAAAGCGATTCGGGTCTCTCCCTATCACCTAGGAAATGGACAGTAAATCAGACCGTTGCCGGGTTTTCCATCATCTGTATGTGTAAAGTAATAGCCTTTCTTTTTTGAAGTAGAGAGAGGAAGAGAGGAATTTAATAGTTTGGGAAGAAGCGGTCATGAGAGTTTCATATCCCTCCAAGCCAGGACAAAGAAGACTACTTGCATCCCTCTATTAAATTTTTAGAGATGGATTGCATTGGAGGCTTGCTGGTAGGAAGTTGTCATATATGGAGAGCTTGAATAGATACCTGGGGAGAACAGCCAACCCAGAGCATCACAGGCACTCGGAGAATGTGACGCACTTAGGCATAGATCACTGCCCGGGCCCGGCTTGCCTGAGTTGCTCAGAGAGGAAAAATCAAAAGTGTGTGTGTGTGTGGGGGGGGGGGGCGGTGCGTGGACGGGAGTCCTGGGAGATGGGGATCCAAGGAGAGAGAGGACTGAGTGTTAAAATATATGGGCTCATGGGAAATGATAAATCAAAACAAATAAGATACATATTTGAGGACCATGTCTGTGTATGAAGACAGTTTCCTATGCATCTTTCCTACAGTCAAAGAGCAAGGAGCTAAAAGCAGTTGCTCAGTGATTCAGCGTAGGAATGAGGACATGTGCGCATCTCAGGTATCTGTGGACAGCCCCTGTGATTGATTTCTGCCAAAGCAACCTTCCAGGATTAATTGCTTCTACTGTGTTTTTTATATTATTTTTTGTGTGTGTGTGTGTGTGTGTACACACACACACACACACACACACACACACACATATATATATGACTTAATAGTGGAAATGGAATAGACTGGAGGATTTATTTATAATTTAATAATTAGAGGAAGACTCATGTCAGTGAGGAGCAAGGTCACTCTGCCAAAGGCGAAGAGTCCCCATGTGACATATTTCATCTCTTCAAAAATGGTACCCTTTCATTGCTCAGAATTGTGACCCAGCGAAGATTGTGTTGGTGGTTTTATTTTTGGAGTATCAATTAGTCAATCAATCAGTTCGTAGTTATCGAGCATCTGCCCGGCACGTAGGGCACGCTCATCAAATTTGCAAATGACACAGATCAGGGTGGATGGTAAATACTCAGATGACAGACGGAGCGTTCAAAAAGATTTTGACAGCCCAGCACGATGGGCTGGATGGAGCAGGATGAACTATAAGGTGGATAAATATAAAGCCCTGTCCTTCGCTCCAGAAAACTAGCTGCCGAGGGACAGGGGACAGGGCGGGGCGCCGTGCCTCAGCAGTGAGGGGGGAAAGGCAATATTTTAGCCAATCGTCAGCTCTACTGAATGTATCCCTTTGGGCTGCGTGATGTCATTGCCAAAAATCTCGCAGGCCATTTTGGATTAGATTAAGGCGATCATCTGTTTTAATTTGGCAAGTCAGATCGCACGTAGAGATTTGAGTATTTCTGGAGCCACATTTTAAGAGGAGAGAGACCCCAAACCATGCCGTATGGAGAACATTGCAGAAACTAAACACATACGTCCCGGAGACATGGGAGAAAGACAGCTCTCTTTGCACCTGCACAGACTCTGTCATGGAAAAGGCGTACGGATTGTTGGGTGAGATCTCAGTGGTTAGAGCTGGGGCTTATGCGTTGAAGTTACAAGGTGGCATCTTTCCGTTCATCTAGCACAGTTCAAAGACGAAAGGGTTCCCCAAACCCGCAGAAGCAGAATACTGGAGTGATGGAACTTCCGGGTCCTCATTTTGGGGTAACAGCATTGCAGAGGGGCAGTCTGAGAAGCCTTACTCTGCTGTTTGGTACATCTGGGCTCCTTGAGAGAAAGGGTCATGATTTCATTCTCTTGGTCTAACTCATAGGGCCAGTGTGGGTACAGGGGTGGCCTCATTGAGTTAAATGTAAATTGGGAGTATACAGGTGACAGGAAAATTATAAACGATTTCCCAGGCGAGGAAGCCAGAGCAGGTACTCCAGCAGGGTTTTCCCCGCCCATCAGCAGTTCCTCTTGGTGCTGGAGGCCAGCAGGCGTAGAAGAGCAACAGAGATTTGACCTGGCAGTGGCACCGATGATGTGCACAGTGACTGTAATACAGGTGGACTCGGTTGCATTTTTTTCCCCTTGGTAGTTTCTCAGATATCTACTGTGTGACTTTCTGGAATTGTGAATTACACTCACATAAGAATGGCCCGGAATTGTACTTTAAAAAAAATCTAACACACTCTTGTGCTCAAGTGAGTGTGTACGTTCTATCCCAGGGATACAAACCGGACTGACAAGGTTAAACTAAACTGTGAAACCCCGAGAGAATGAAGGCGTGAGAATTTCCTGCTCCCCTGTATCTTTATTTCCAGCGTGATTTTGCATTTCTTATGAAAGGTCTCAGGCTTTTCTGCAGCTGCTACTGATTCTACCACTTTGTTCCTTCCAGCCACACCAAGGAACGTGGGTGAACTCCCTTATTCTCACAGGGGCGGAGAATGAGATAGGCGGGAAAGGGCTTTCACAAAGGGCTTTCTTTTCACAAATCAGGGATTCTATCGCATAGATGTCTATTCCCCTAAATAACTGGCAAGGGGGTCATCGGAATGAGCTATTGCAAAAAGCCACCTTCGCCTTCTCGGTTCTCCTGGGATGGGCCCCCGAACCAGAATTGCAAAGTCGTTCAGAGAATCTTGCATGTAACACACGGCACGGAGCACCAAAGAAGAGGTCATCCTACTTACAGCAAGGCGCTCGGTAGGGGAAGGAACGGCGGCCCAGAGTGTCTTGGGATCATCCTTAATCATTTCTTAAGCACCAGGGAAGTGAAAACCTCCTCCTGGGATGCACTGTATGTGACACCGAATCCTTCCACTAAGCAAATATGTGATGAGTCGATAAAAAAGAAAAGAAGAAAAAAAAAAGGGAAGAAGAAGGTCCTGAACTCTTGACTGCAGATATAATACAGTGAGCACAGAAAATCAAAAGCATGCTTTCTATCTGCCTCCAAATAAAGGTGCACTTAAACTTGTAAAGACAACATTTCTATTTGAATGATATGACAGAACCGTCACAGGAGTGTTACCTGCCATAAAGCAAGCCGGAGAATTATTGCCTTTATTAGACCAGTGACACTGAGCTTTCGCCATACATTTCTAACTTCTGTCCCTCTACAGAGACAATTTTCTTTTCTTAAATAAACTGTCATGCTAGTGTTAATATATGGCCGGCGCGCTCATGCTCTGAGAATACTGCTGATATAAAACATGTATATGTTAGATTGGTAATAGTATCTTTAGTGTAGCTGACTAGAACAAATGGGTTTCCCTCATGGCTGTGCTAATGTGATAAAGGAAAATTGGCTGTTCATCAGCTTTTGGCTGGGCAGAGACAGTGGAGAGGGAACCACATTCTTTTTTATGCATTAATACCATCGAGAACTTTCCACGAGTGATATTTCATGTGCCCCGCGTGTTGCTCAAAGATGTTGTAAAACATGAGATAATGCTACAAATAACAAAGTAGAAAAGCCGGTATCTTTTATAATGATAACAGTCAAACACCAAATGACAGTAACAGGCTGTAAAAAATGGGATGCAAAAAAATTAAATAAATAAAAAGACAGTCCTTCTCCCGCAGCGGAGAGGTATACATCCAGACCCACAGGAGTTGGCGTGTGAGTGTGTCTAGGTCTTTATGTTAAAGCTTGTGTTACAATGAAGTAAAAGGCAACATGGGGAGAGGGGGTTTAAGAAAGAACTTGGTGTAAACGAAAGAGGTTGATAGAATGGAGAAAAGCCAGAGTAGAAAACTTTCTATAAATTAATATTACCAAGTAATTATTTTGTTAACGTTCAGATTTTTTGTTTGTTTTGTTTTGGAGAAAGGTTTGTTCAAAGGGTTCTTAAGGCAGTCACGTGATTTAAAGATGCTGGAGAATTACTTGTTTTCATCAGTTTTTGTGGGGCCATTTTAATAGAATAGCATTTGAATGCTATGATTTGATATATTTTTTATTAAAATGTCAGCCTTTAAACATTTCAACTGCAAGACATTACATTTCTCTTTCTCTTTCTTGACCCCATCCACCTCACCAGCTTTTGTTTGCCAAGTCAGCCCCTGGACTAATTAGAGTGTCAGTGATTCTTTTTACATTTAACTTAAAAGCACTTACACAGGACTATTTGTAGAGACTGAAGTTGAGGTCAAAACAGCCTATCAGTTTATTTGGAGGATGCAATCATTGAGGATTTTCTAGAGATATCATCTGTGAAATAATCTGTATGAAACTTTGCATTGCTCCTCAGAGATCACTTTACACAAACAAACATTTCATAAGGTTGAGTGGTGTGAATCAAGGGACCACCAGGCTAGAACCCCTGGAACAAACCTGCTGGCCAGCTGTTTTTATAAAGTTTTACTGGGAGACATTGTGCTCAGTCATTGATGTGTGGTCTATGGCTGGATTCCTATTACAACCACAGAACTGAACAGTTGTGACCTGGATTGTTTGAGCCACAAAATCATTTGCTTGCAAATAAAAGAAAATTACTTTCTGGCTGTTTACAGAGGAAGTTTGCTAATGCCTGTGTAGAGAGTTATTAGGTTGCTAAAATAATTAGCCTAAAAAAAAGATTGGCAAATTTATTTTTATTCTATATTGGGAGAGTACAGCTGAGAATTATTAACACCTGAGAAAGTAAATGTTTATGTGAAGCATTTTGCATTAGCAACTTAAATTGAATCATATCTTTGTCATATATCTATTTTTAGAATGTCTGGTTCTGACCATATCTCACTTTTGTATTCATTTTTGTTTATTTTTAAATATGGCTATGCCACATTTAACCTAGTAATTAAAGAAACCACATATCTTCAAAAATTTATGAAAGCATGGCCGTCAGAGCTCTTAAATATATGGGACAAACAATTGTGTGAGCCTGTGAATACACTGGTAGGTACCATCACAGTCGAAAACCACAATATGTAGACATACATCATTGAGCCATTCAAATAAATTTTTGTCCTCCAGCTGAAGAAAATTGAAAAATAGAAAACTAACTTGAGAAAGACTACTGAAATGTAGTTATCACAAAATTAAAAGATACGCCATTAAACTAATGACGGTGATAATTTCTTGCAGGTGCATCAGACAAAAATCAGTTTCTTCATCAATGGTTTGGAGGAGGACAGCACAGCTTTTGATGTGCAAACTCTAAGTGGTCCAATAATAGATTTTGCCTCTGGTGCTACGCGGATAGGACAGAGTTTAAATGGTAAGATTCTGCCTTCAGAAAATTATTTATTCAATTGTATTGTTACTGTGTCAAAAATAATATTTTAAAAATTTTAATACATATACCTAGAAATATGGTTGTAAATATAATTTTTCCAAAATGAAATTATGATACAAAGGCTTTCTTTGAGGCCTCTAAAAATAAATACTTCCCCTCTAGATATCTGTAGACAACTTCCTATGTTCACATGCCTTTTCATCCTATATAATAAAGAGGTAATATGCAAATTGACCATCACTCCAACACACAAGATGACCGCCCCCATGTGGTCAAAGATGGCCACCCCCATGTGGACACAAGATGGCTGGCAGGGGAGGGCAGTTGGGAGGGACCAGGCCTGCAGGGGAGGGCAGTTAGGGGTGACCGGGCTGGCAAAGGAGGGCAGTTGGGGGCAACTAGTCCTGCAGGGGAGGGCAGTTGGGGGGCGGACCAGGCCTGCAGGGGAGGACAGTTTGGGGGGCAGGCCTGAAGGATAAGGCCATTGGAGGTGACCAGGCTGGCAAGGGAGGGCAGTGGGTGATCAGGCAGGCAGACAGGCTAGCGGTTGGGAGCCAGCAGTCCTGGATTGTGAGAGGGATGTCCCAGATTGGAGAGGGTGCAGGCTGGGCCGAGGAACACCCCCCGCCCCGCATGAATTTCGTGCACCGGGCCTCTAGTTTAAAATAACTGCAGCGTGTATGATTGTATAGCTATAACAAAAAGTTTTTATACTTGTTTCTACTAATGAGCATGTTATTTGTAATATTTTGATATTGGAAGCTATTTGAGAGAAAACACAATGTATCTGTATTTATATCTATTGATCTCATATGCACATACAATCACAATGATATGTACACATATACATGCACATACATTTGAGCAGTTGTCTAATAGTGGAGTTCCTTAAGACTTTATACTTTTGGTGTCATTGTACCTGAGTTCAAATCCCATCTCCCCACTTACTAGCCATGTGACCTGGGTCACCTTTTTAATGTCTCAAATTTAAAATGATGTAGTTATTCCAAATTTAAAATGATGATGATGACGATAATGATATTACAGTTTCATTTGAGGATCACATGAGGTATATCATGAAAAGCATGACTATTTTTTGAGCATTTGGCATATAGTAGTTGTTCAATATTTATTGAATAAATGAATAACTGTACCTGGGCCTTGTATATACTAAACCATATTGAGATTTAATGCTATTGTTAATATTATTATATTTGTTTTGCTAACGTAAGTCCATAGAAGTTAGGTTGAAGTATATGGTCATTTTATATTTTAATGCATATTAGACAGATTGCCCTAATGCATAACAACAGGCTACTTCCTGTTGCCCATATTTTAAAATATGGGCAAGTACTTTCTTCCTTAAACACTAGCTGACCTTACAAATTATTCGCTTTTTTACCTTTGCCATTACTCTCATTGAAAAATATTGCCGGATGCCTCTTTAAATTATTTGGCCATTAGTAAGTTTGAGTAGCTTTCCACGTGTCTTTCTCGTTTGCATTTAATTTGTTGTGTGTTTATATTCATACTCTGGAATTTCTTACTTACTCGTAAAAGCTCATAAATGTTAAGAATGTTATGCTCTGCATGTCTTTTTTCCAGTTTTTAGGTAGCCTGATACGTTTGCATTATAGACATTTAAAAATATTTAAAAATTTTAAGAAAGGCGTAAACATGGATGCAACATAACACATAAATATGAAGGAGCCAGTTTGATGAATTTTTCATCTGTATCAGTAATTAGTATATTGAAGAATTTTATAAAGTACTCTGCATTCAGAATTTCTTAATAACACATTAAATCTTAGGAGCCTTGTTTCAATATTTAATCCCCATTAGTACTTCTGAAAGTGTTTTATTGCTCAGGTATTGCTCAAAGTATTCAATAGCCCCATAAATTTGTCTGCGATGCATGCCGGGGTTGAAATGAGTTGCTCATACTTCAGGGTCCTAACTGTGGGAGCCATGCTTCAAAAGGGTGGTATGGAGCCAGTGTGCTAGTCACTTCCAAACTGTGTGAAAGTAAATTTAACTTCTGATTAGAAAATATATCATTGGAAAAGGGTTTGTTTCAAATGTTACTTAGTTCTTCTTACGGCTTTCTCCTTAAGTTCCAGGCATCACAGAACTGAAGGAGAAAAGAACATTTAAAAATAAATTTTCTCTTTATTCCATCAATTTATAGGTACAGTTATACCTACTGTATCTTTTCTCTAATTAGAGATGGCACATAGCTGGCTCATTACTTCTGCCTAATGAGCCAGGCCTACGCCACCTCTCTAATCAGAAAGGAGGTGGGTGGAGAATGTTCCCCTGGACTTACTCTAAGTCATTTTCTTTCTCCCGCTCGCTCCTTTCCTTTAAATAAAAAAGTGAAGTCACTGCCCTCCATACTCTTGTCCATGCCCAAGACGGTTTCATTCAGGGGAGGTCAGCGTGCCTGCGAGCTGCATTAGAGGTGCTGCTGTGCAGGCCAGGCCGGCTGTCTGTGCTTCGGGGAAGGTGCGGACAAACACCGGGATCTCCATGGAGGGCCTGGAGGAGACCACGGGCCAGGCTTCCGTGTTTCCCCGTGTCTGCACCCCATCTTCACAAGTGTGTTGGCTGCTACAGACTTTTTTTTTTCAGTCTCATCACTACCTGGCATAACTTTCTAGAAAAATATGTTGCCAGTGACAGTCCCTGTTACTGCTGGCCTTGTGTTTCCACAGAGCCTTGTATACATATTCATGGAATATGTAGACATACTGTGTGTCTACATGTAAGGTACACACACATATATGTATACTAATACATACATAAATCATAGTGCATGCATACATGCATAATATAATGATAATGCACACATAATAATGTATATGAAATACATGTATATAATACCAACGGGAAAATCTTACTTGGTCAGGCAGGTTTTTAAATACACAAATAGAACACCTTAGACTATATCAAACAACACGTGTCAGTTCATTTGGAGAGCGTTTTCTTCCAGCTCTCCCGAGAGCAGCCTCGGACCATCTGGTGAGCTAGGCTTACTCTGCATCTCTTATTCATCACGATGCCCTCGCTCTGCCCCAGTTTCCTCCCAGGCACCACAAGGAGCTGCAGTACCGAGTGCTCCCACGTTCTCTGTTATTAAGATGAATTAAAAAAGGGAATAATTAAGAAACAAACACATTTGAGGAAGTGCTCGTTTGGTGAATTTTTCGTTGGTCTAAATTTAATACTTGAAAAACCCCACTTAATTATTGATTTGGCATTATTCATTACATCCCATCCCATCTTGTGTCCTCATGATTCAAACTCTAGCTAGAATTTTGCCAGTTTTAAGTTTTTCTCATTATTAACAACATAACGAAAACCATAGAGGTGGTAGTTGTTTTACTTTTTTTTCTCTTCCCAGTTTCTTGGACTTACCTGTTGGTAAATCTCAAATAAATATTTGCTAAATGAATTAATGAAATGTTATGTGGTTTAAGGTTGATGTCTACCTCCACCTTGGAAGGTTACCTAATCGAATGCAGCTTGGACTTGGAACCTGGTGTCTTAGAAGAACTGTTACAAGGTGGTGGCATTTTGAGACTATGATAGGATGCCATTGACATGTGAATAATTCAGACTCATGAGTAGGAGGTTTCTAGTTTATCCTCATTCATTGGGGGTTTCCTAGACCAGGTGTCAATCTACATTGGGTGGGGACCCGAGCTGATGGTCTGGAGCTTGGAGATCACTCAGGTGGGGTGAGAGAGTGGGCAGTCTCCTTGCCACTGCAGATGCTCTGAAAATTGCACTTGGGAGCAGATGACAATCAGATTTAGGGCTGATGAGCTGATCGATTTACAGGTTTATAAACTGGAGAGAAGTTTGACTTGGGGAGGGGACTTCTGGGGAGAGGTCACAAGTTGGGCCAGGAGATAGATTGGCCCAAGTATTCACTTTGCCTGAGTCTTATAATGTCTGTGGAGATAACTATGAGTGTTAATGTTATTCACGTGGAACTAGCACAATATACATATTGATCTCTTAAGTGTTTGAAAAGGCTGTGATACGTACATGATCAAAAGTTGTTTTGCTTTAAGGGAATGTCACTTGAATATTTGTCAGCCACTGCTTGGTAACATCATACTTCTCATACTATGTACATGATTGTATTTTGTAGGTTTAGAGCAGTTTGTTGGAAGAATGCAAGATTTTCGATTATACCAGGTGGCACTTACAAACAGGTAAGCAGCATGGTATGGTAAAGCTCCAGAAATCTTTAATCTTTATATAATAACTGCTGTTCTTGTTAACGACGTTCTTTTTCTTGAAAAGCTGTTGCTAAATCAGTGATGTGTTTTATAACTTGCTAGAGGACTGGTGCCAGGATTTGTGCACTGGTGGAGTCCCTCAGCCTGGCCTGTGGGGATGGGGCCGAAACCAGCTCTCCAACATACCCCAAGGGGTCCTAGATTTCGAGGGGGCACATGCCAGACGAGGGATCCCATCAATGCACAAATCCATGCACCAGGCCTCTAGTATAAATATAAATGCTGAATTCACTTAAGTAAGCGTAGCACGAAGATTAATGTTAGGGTAGAGGAGGGCATAGAGGGGATAAATGGTTTTGAAAAAATAAAATATAAAATACATTTCTGAAGAGCAGTCTTGTAGTAATTTGGTGAGAATGAAGTTTGTCCTGGGGGCAAAGATGTCATTGCATAATCACTTCTGGTCCCGCTTAAAACCTGATATCAACTGGAAGATGTCAATGAGATCGAATGAAGTGACTTCATGTGATCTAGTGAACGCAATAGCTGCCTGCCTCCGCCACTCCCCGACCAGGGTTGAGAGAAGGAGTCTGTCTCTCCTTAGACCTGGTTGCTGGCATTGGCCTACCTACCTCAAATGTAGGAATGGTGTCATGTGGAAGAATGCCCACACACAGAGTGACGAATTCCGTTTTAGAATAGGTATTCTGCCCTTAATGGAAAAGTTAAGTCTGTCTGCCTGGAATTGGCTTTCTTCTTGGGCTCTTGGCAGCTGCCCTATGAACTGAAGCCATCGGAGCGTTTTAGGTGCCAGGGTTGGTACCGATGAGTCACAGGAAGCCGTTGACAAATGGCCTTGGCCGGAGGCCCTTCCCCTGAAACAGCAGCAGATGAAGTGATGCTGTTTTCTTGCTTCCCGCGGATGAGCTGGAGAACGCGTCTATAACTCATTACTTTCAATATATCATTGGTCACTCAGTGGTCAGCTTAACAACCTAAGTGAATATTACCTTTCTTTTTATTACAAATAGGCACTGTAAAATATTATGCGATTCAAAGAAACATCTTGCAAATAGGCACCATAAAATATTATGCTATTTTAAAACATATCTTGCTAATCAGACAAGGGATTGTCCATGCTTCATGGTAGAAAATGCTAGTCCTTAAGAATTAAATGTTTTTTTTTTAATAAAATTAGCATGTTTCATTTTATGAGAATGAGTATGTTTATGGGGCCCGGAATTAATTTGGTTTTATGTTCTGTGTAAAAAAATATGAAAGCTAAATAGATACTAATGAAAACATCAACATACTGGTATTCGTTTGTAACATCCCTTAGAACAGTGGTCACCAACCTTTCGGCCCTCGCCGACCACCAGCTGGCGACCGCTGCCTTAGACTATCTATGGCTGTTGAGCTATTTGTCCTCACCATCTGCCTCTTGACCTCACAGAGAGATTGGGGCCATCCCTGCTGGAGCTCTGCCCACCTTGCACGTCCAGCCCCACTGCCGCTGCCCAGGCAGCCACCCGCGGGTGCATCCCCTGCGCCAGCGGTTCTGCATTCCCAACGATGCGGAGGACACGACCAGGGACAGGGTGTCTCGGCTGCATCCCGAGGCCCACCCTCTCTCCTTTGTCAACGATGACGACGTTGAGACTTCCTGGGTCTCACGTGTGTTTACAAACGTCACCCAGCTTAATGAAGGAGTGACTATCTCCATAGATTTGGAAAATGGACAGTATCAGGTAACTTGAAGTAATTTGGTATGTATTCATTGCCTGTGGGTATTGCAATAAATGACCACTAATTTAATGGCTTGACACAACGGACATTTATTCTCTCAGAACTCTGAAATCAGAATGAGGAAATCATTCCTCTGGCTAAGGGTGGATCCTTCCCGCCTCTCCCAGCTCCTGGCAGCTCCTGGTGTCCCTTGGTTTACTCCCGCATCACTCCAGGCCCTGCCACCAGGTCCCAGGGTCGTCGTCTTGTTGCTGACTGTCAGTTCTCCCTCCTCTTTCTCTTTTGAGGCCACCCTGCATCCAGAAGGATCGCCTATTGAGACTCCTAACTTAATTACATCTTCAAAGGCCCTCTTTTCAAATAAGGTCACATTCACAGCCACCAGGAGTTAGAATTTGAACATCTATTTAGGGGCAGAATTCAGCGTACCACAAGGTAAAACCTGAATTAGGCAATTGAACATAACCTCAGTAAAGAAGTATATTATAATTTATGAAGTGAAAATACCTAAAAGAAGATATGCAGGGCATGAATTTTTAGAGATTGTTATAAAAAATCCTATGAAATAGTGAAACATTCATTTTGTTAAGTAACCAAATTAATAAAAACAGGTGCTTACTTTAAATAACTACTTAAGAAGAACATAGCAATTATTTCATGGAAGTAATGTGTTTTTTTTTTCGTGTCTTTATAGCAAACTTCATATTTAGCAATTATTTCATGAAAGTAATGTGTGGTTTTTTTTCGTGTCTTTATAGCAAACTTCATATTGATTTCCACTTAAATTTGTAAAATCCTTGAGAAGATGCACAGCTATGTAATGATAGGTTGTGTTGCTTTTACTGCAGGGCTGTGGCATTTCTGAATGTCTATGAGTACTTACAGTTATTATGAGGAAATAAACATTATATTTGAAGGCACCAGTTCCATGGTTTGATTTATACAACAGTGGTAATAATTGACTTACTCATTTCCAGGTGTTTTATATCATCATTCAGTTCTTAAGTCCACAACCAACAGCAATAAGGATGCAGAGGAAGAAGGAAGACAGCGAAGATTGGGAAGATTGGCAATATTTTGCTAGAAATTGCAGTGTTTTCGGAATGAAAAACAATGGAAATTTGGAAAATTCAGATTCGGTCAACTGTCTTCAGCTTTCAGAGTATGAATCTTTTTGAAACCATTGTCTGTGAAGGCATTTAGGAGTTAATTCTCATAGACTATGGGATAGTAATAGCCTACAGGTACTAGGCTAGTAGAGTCTTTCTCTTACCACCATCTCTTGAGGCAAATTGGTCTAGGATTCCTTCCTACACTGGATTTTAAATTATGTTTAAATTTACTTGTAAAGATGTTAGAGTATTTCTTGCTTCCAGTCTCATCTGTGCTTTATAATCTGACTTTCAGATTGCTTAGCAAGTTATCTGTATCAATAGAATTTTTATGATGTCCTCAAGGAAATGTTGTACTATGTTTTTCTGTGATGATCCTATATGCACATGAAATCTGTGGACTATTTTTCCCAGAATGAAGAATTTGAGCTGTTACGGAATATGGTGTTCTGATTTGTTTTGTCAAAAATATGAATAACTTCTCATGATTGCAAATATCTTTCCTCAACAGTTTTACTCCATATTCCCGTGGCAATGTCACATTTAGTCTCCTAGCACCTGGACCAAATCACCGTCCTGGATACAATGACTTCTATAACACCCAGTCTCTTCAAGAGTTTGTAAAAGCCACCCAAGTAAGACTTCATTTTCATGGACAGTACTATACAACTGAGCCTCCCACCAGCCTCGGACACAGATACTACGCGGTCAGTGAAGTCACCATCACTGGCAGGTAGGGTTTCACAGCAGTGTGCTTTTCACTACGAATTTTGCTTTCCAGATTGTTGTCAGACTTATGCAAAATGATGTTAGTTGAGATTTTAGAGCAAGCCAGATTCCAAGCTTCAGGTATTAAAATGCTTTCCTACTCGATAAGATTTTTGGGGGAGGTTTGTATATGAGTCTTTTCTGTCTAAAAGATTACATTTCTATAGAATCACTTTTCAAAATATTGGGTTTAGAAGTTATGATAACCTGGATCTGACTAAAAAAAATAACTTGTCAAATATTTAGATTGGTGTGTTCTGGATTGTAATTTTCAAGTGTTCTAGAAATGAAACAGAAGGGGTTTGATTTTGAGTTATAATGGTGCTACCAGTTAGTTTGTAAGTACTGGCCTTGGTCTCCCTGGGTTCACAATTCATAACTTTATGAAGAATATTTGTTTTCCTTTAAAGGAATAATCTATATGCCTTAAGTAATTTATAATTGTCTGACCATTATTGAAAAGTAGACTCACAATGTTTAAATAAATGGATGAAGAGCTCCCCGGCAGCGTACTCTCTAGTCTGGAAATGGTAAACATATAGCCTACATTCAGAATTGGGTTGTGCTGGAAGGACATTGTACCCTGTAAAGAAAGTACATCTTTCAAACCAACGCAGAATACCAGTCTATAAGCTTTATTTGTTAAGTAACAGCATGATTTAAAAAAATACTATTAAATAATCAATTTTTGGAAAGATAAACAAAAATAAAGTTTGTTAACTTCTACCTGCAGTTTATCCTAAACCTGCTGGTCTTAACTATAAGTTTTGAATAGTTTTATTAAATGTCTTCTCTCTGGGCAGGTTTGCCACATGGTGTTTATAGGTGTACACAACCCAGGTAGGCTTGAAAATTACCTTCACCATCGCTGTGGTTTGGATATTCATGAAACTTCCTTCAATACTTCATGATTAATTTAAAACTTTCCATGAGCCCTGGCCAGTGTGGCCCAGTTGTCCAGTGAATGATGTCCAGTGTACCAAAAGGCTCCTCTTTCCAATCCTGGTCAGGGCACATGCTCCACCCCTCTTCCCAGTAGTGGGCATGCAGGAGGCAACCTTCTGCTCTCACATTGATGAGTGTGTCTCTCTCTCTTTCTCTTTCTCCCTCCCTCCTTCCCTTCCTCCCTCCCTGCCTCCCATTCTCTCTCTCCCCACTCCTCTTTCTCTAAAAATTAATGAAAATAAATTTTTTAAAAATACAAGTTTCCATGAATATCCACATGACTAAAGAGAGGTTGGTTTTTGTGTTGACACTCTCACCTCCTTGTTGGATTCACACAGTGGGTATATACCCAGGTCCTTAGAGGTATTAGCAGTTGAGCTGCTGTTTCCTGGTAGCTGTCTGATGGATGCTCCTGTTCGCAGGTGTCAGTGTCACGGTCACGCCGACAGCTGTGACACGACGAGCCAGCCCTATCGGTGCCTCTGCTCCCGGGAAAGCTTCACCAGGGGACTTCATGTGAGTGCTGTTTCATGTGTGGAAACCCCCAAAGGGGATGGGGGAGCTTGAGAAATAGCGAATATAAATTCTTCAAACTTACTAGTACTTTTGGCCTGTCTTCTGGGTATGAATAAAAGTATGTGATAAGAATCTAAAAATGTCAATTATTTTAGAAAAAAATTAAAGAAAAAAAATAAAAACCCTCAATAACCCTCAATAATGTTGAAAATTTCTTTTTAAAAAATAAACCCAGAGGGTTTTCTTAATTTTTCTTGTTTCATCAGCATTATCCTAATTCATAAAACAATTGAAAAAAACGTGTCTAGGTTTCTCAAAAAAATTAAAAATAGAACTACCATATGACTCAGCAAATTCAGTTCTGGATATTTATCTGAAGACGGACAAAACACTGTTTTGAAAAGATAAGTGCACCCCTCTGTCTATTGCAGCATTATTTGCAGTAGCCAAGATATGGACATGACCTAAGTGTCCTTTGGTAGATGAATGAATAAAGCAGTGGTTGCCATTTGTGACAACATGGATAGACCTAGAGGGTATTTTGCTAAAAGAAATAAATCAGAGAGAGATAGACAGATAGTATATGATTTCATTTCCATTGGAAATCTAAAAAACAAGATAAATGAGAAAACCTAACAGAAACAAACTCATAGATACAGAGAATAAATTGATGGTTGCCAGATTGGAAGGGAGTTGGGAGAAATGGGTAAAAAAGAAGGGATTAAAAGTACAAATTGCCAGTTATAAAAATAGTCACGGTATAAAGTAATAAGCATAGGGAATATCAATAAAATAGTAATAACTATGCATAGTGTCAATGAGTACTAGATTTATTGGGATGATCACTTCCTAAGTTATATGTCTAAATAATATTGTATGCTAACTGTGATTTAAAATGAAATTTAAAACTGGCTCTTTGATAAGGTACTTTGTTTTCTGCGCCTCTCCTGTTTTATTTTGACTTGTTAGTTCCCACCCACCTCCAAACACCACTCTCCTCTCTCCCCCTCTTGGTGCCCCATCCATGTTTCCTCTTTTCTCTCTCTTGAATTTCTCACATTGAAGTGATTAATATTTTATGATTCTTGGGTGATTTCATGCTTCCCCTTAAAAATAGAGCCGTTAAATGAATCCCAACTCAGGATTGGTTACAGAAGGCACGTTGGGACTTTCACACTTGGTCTCAGGTGGTGACTGTTAGATTATGAACTAGTGCAATAATTAACCATAATTTAGGTGGGGAATACATTTTGATGCTTCTTATTTAGACATAAAGTGCCTTTTGAAAACAAAAAGTTGACTTTTTTTGTTATTTTCCTGTTTGACACCTTTTGATAATTTATGAATTTAGCCATAAATATAAAAGCAACAAATAGCTTCCACTTTAGCAAAATTTGGCAAATGCAGCTGAAGGGAAAAAGTCAATAGACTGTTACGTTGAGTGATTTCTCAGTCCTATATTTTCAACAAGGTGTTGAAAATGAAAAATGATTTTATAAAACATTCATAAGCATGGCATTCTCTTTGTGTTATCATTCAAAGTGTTTTAATACATGTGGGACTCAACGTATCTGAAAAAGTTGTCTTGCAATAGTTTGAAAATATACTTACTCAAGTGCTTTACACATTGTCCTTCCTTTTAAAATAATGTTTTAAGATAAGCCATTCATTTCCTATTGGAACCAATGTTCTTTTTAAAGATCTGGACCTAATCCAAAAAGAATGTCTTCAATTTCACAGTATTATGCTAACCATTAATAATATTACTCAATAAACAGGGCTTTTGTGAATTACATTACAGCCATTTGGCAAACAGACGAACACGTAAGCCTTGAGAATATGCCAGTTCTCGGCAATTGTCAGGCCTGTGAGAAAGTGATTTTAGGAGGAGTGAAAATGAATGAAGTTGGGAGAAAGCAGTGGAATGATGAATTCAGGAACATTTTCATGTACGGAGCCATTCTAGGGAATTTTCTGTATGAAGCATTCTTCTGTTGTTTCTAAAGGTTATGTCACAAATCGGTGGTCCACAGGTTTTTTTTGTTTTAATTTTGAAGACGAGTTCTCTGGTGCATTGGCTGCTAAATCGCTCCACTCTACCTTCCTAGCTCTTTTTTTGATCATTTCCTAACTAGTGGTGCCAGTAGCTTTATTGCAATACAGTACCTCTGGTCCGCCTGCTCAGAAAGTCCATCATCACTTTCCAAAAGCTTGTGTGCAGTTCATAGATACAGACCACAGCCTAGGAAGTGGAAGCTTGGGTGTGTGTCGTATATGTCAACTAACATGGTTGTGTAGCTACAATAGGCCTTTTCTATTTTTTTGTTTTTTGGTTAATCCTCACCCAAGGATTTTTTTCCATTTATTTTCAGAGAGAGTGGGAGAGGGAGAGAGAGAGAGAGAAACATCGATGTGAGAAAAGACACACATTAACTGGTTGCCTCCCACATGCATCCCAACCAGGGCTGGATTCAAGCCGGAAACTCAGGTGTGTGCCCCTGACCGGTATCAAACCCAGGACCCTTCAGTCCATGGGCCGATACGCTATCCAGTGAGCAAACTGGCTCAGGCTATGCCTCCTCTTTTCACTAATACTTTATTGATCTGTTCTAAGAGTTCCAGTGTTGATAGACTCTAGCTTTAAGAAAAGTATTACATGCCCTAACGGGTTCGGCTCAGTGGATAGAGCGTCGGCCTGTGGACTTAAGGGTCCCAGTCAAGGGCATATACCCTGGTTGTGGGCACATCCCCAGTAGGGAGTGTGCAGGAAGCAGCTGATCGATGTTTCTCTGTCATCGATGTTTCTAACTCTCTATCCCTCATCCTCCCTCTCTGTAAAAAAAATCAATAAAAAAAAGAAAAGTGTTAGAAGTTGAAACTTGCATCCTTAGGATTTTCATTTTATTCTAATAGCTGCGTTCACCTTTCTGAGGCTCTAGGCCAGGAGTGACGCAATGACCGGTACCTCCGCCAAGCACTGGCACTCTGTTGGCTACTTAGCTATTCTTTCATCATTTCGTGACATCATTACCTGCAAGGGTGGCCAAGCGTTCACAGAGCAATTCATTAGGAACCATGAATACTCCTCTTATTCTTTGGCTCTGATTTGTGACCCTCTTATAACATCGATCATGGCTTTTATGAATTAACTACAGTCAAACTATCAATATGAATCTCAGTATTATAAATGGCAGAGCCAACTTAAAACATTTTATATAATAAGCCTTCCTACCATTCAGTAATTTGATGGTGAAACATCACACACTCTATAATGCTTATTATGCAAATGAATATTTCCTGTTATTTTAAAAAGTATGTTCCTTTAGATCACAAAAGTCTGAAAATATGAGTCATCATGACTCACTTGTGTCATATTTTTACTACACATCAAACCCCACCGCTGATGTTTTCTCTTTGCTCACAGAAAGATTATACTCTCAATATATTTCATTTCGTGTTATAATTTTTGTAATACTGATGAATTCATTTTTATTAACTATCATTCAAGCAGTTCATATTATAGATTCTACATTAGTTGTACATTTAGTGAGTCAAGGTCAAGCATTTCATTTACTCTCTGACACATGGTGATATTTTTAATCTTTGAAAAACACTTGCACTAGTAATTTCCCTGAGATAGATATGTGCATAAAGGCATTTAAAATGTAAGTTAAATATAAAAAAAAGATTAAGAGCATGGGGTATATTGAGACAGATTCATAGAAGTAGCAAATATAGATGATGAAAACAACAAAAAAAATGAATTTGAAGGGATAAGGGTAAAGGATTTTCCAAAGTTGAGGAATGGCATGGTTCTTGGAATTCTAAGTAGACTGAGAAAAAATAAACACATACACAGGTAAGATATAATAATTCTGCTGGTCACCAAAGACCAAGAGTAGATCCTAACAATAACCAGAGAGAAAAAGTCAAATGATTAATAGACACAAATGTTTAAGAAATTGTGATATTAGATTTTTCAAATTACAACGGAAGGCAGAAGACAGTGAAATATTACCTTTGAAGTGCAGAAAGAAATAACCAACACCTCTAGAATATTTTATTTGTAGCTAGACTATCAGTAAAAGCATATAATTCCTAGGAATAAAGTTAACCAAAGGGGTGAAATGCCTGTACTCAGAAACCTACAAGACATTAAAGAAAGACATCGAAAAGGATACAGATAGAAGGATATACCATCCTTGTGTGTCGGAAGGATTAACACTGTTAAAATGTTCTCACTACCTAAAGCAATATACAGATTCAATGCAATCGCTATTAAATACCAGTGACATTCTTCTCAGAACAAGGACACTTACTCCTAAAATTATTATGACCCTCCATCTACCAAAAAACCCAGTAGTCAAAGAGAAAGAACAAAGTGGGAGGTATCAGACTCCCATATTTCAAAGTAAACTACAAAGCTACAGTATTCAAAATAGTCTGGTATTGGCATAAAAACAGATATATGTAGATCAATGGAATAAAATGGAGAGCCCTCAATTATATGGTCAATTAATCTATGATAATAAAGGCAAAGATAGACAATGGGATAAAGAAGAGTCTGAGATAATGGTGTTGGAAAAACTGGACAGATGAATGCGAAACTAAGAAAAAAAGAAGAAATTGTACCACTGTCTTTCCCCATATACAAAAACAATCTAAAAATGGGTTAAGGACTTACATGTAAGACCTGATACCATGAAACTTCTATAAGAAAACATAGGCAGTAGACACTTGACATCCGTCAGAGAAATGCAAATCAAAACTATTATGAGAGATCACTTCACACCTGTCAGAGTAGCTATCATCAAAAAATCAAATAGCAAATGCTGATAAGGATGTGGAGAAAAGGGAATTTTCATACACTGTTGGTAAAATTGTAAATTGGTTCAGCCACTATGGAAAACAGTATAGAGATTCCTCAAAAACTTTAAAATAAAGCTGTCATAAGACATAGAAGCCCCATGCTGAAAAGTACATAGATTATCAGTTCTATTGATCCTAGAGGCCCAGTGCATGAATTCGTGCACGGGTGGGGTCCCTAAGCCTGGCCAGCGATCAGGGCCAATCAGGTCTGGGCTGATCAGGGCCTGCCGGCCAGAGGAAGGGACGGGCCGCAGGAGGTTGGCCACTGGCCCTGAGGAGGAAGCTGGTCCTCAGCTTCCCTGGGAAAGGGGCTGCATCTGCTACCACCCAACCCCCGTTTCCTATCTCAGTCTGGGGCCTGAAGGCCCTGGCAGGGTTGGGAGAGGAAGTGACTGTTGTCGAACCAGGCACGGAAGGAACAGACACCAACTCCGCCAGCTGGCCAGCAGCGGGAGGTTGGATGTGGGAGTGCACTGACCACCAGAGGGCAGCTCCTGCTTTGAGCGTCTGCCCCCTGGTGGTCAGTGTGCATCATAGCAACCAGTGAGACAGTGAGACACAGCATACGTATTAGCCTTTTATAAATATAGAGACAACGTGTGAAACTAAAGTTGTCCAAATAATTCTGCTCACAGCCTCTTTCCCCAAATGTAGACTTTTTTCACGTTATTAAAATTTGTTTTATTGGGTATTTGTCCAGTCCTCCACTGTAGAGCAGGGGTGGGCAACGTACAGCCAGTGCGCGGACCATAGAAGGCCCGCGAAATCACTTGGTCTGGCCCTGTCAAGGCATTAGAGATGAGTTAATTAAATGTTTGGCCAAATATAGCAGGCTAATTTTTAAGTTGATAGTTTTGTGTGGCCCGCGAATGGTGTAGTAAATATCCAAATGGCCCTTGCCAGAAAAAAAAGGTTCCCCACCTCCACTGTGGAGGTTCAGATAAGGCATTGTGTATATTAGAAAGGTCCTAAAAGTAGCCGCCACATATTATAGTTGAAAGTCAGACAGGCTATGTATGGTCATTGTATTGCCACCAATATCTGGTCAGCATTGCCCAATAGTATTAGTAGTTATTTAATTTATACTCTTCGTTTCAGCACCTAGAGAGCAGGTTGAGTACATATTTTCTGCAGACACTTTAATCATAAGAGAATGTCTCGCCAGAGGAAAGATAATTACTGAGAAAGGGATATGTTATTGAAGGATAAATACAGGAGCATTTTCTGTCTTCTCAATGGTGAAGCCTGGTAATTGTTTTGCATTTGCTAATTGAGATTACATGGCAACCCAGAGGTAAAAATCTGCAGGAAAATATTGCACTTACCTTTAAATCTTTAATGTTACTGTTCAGTTAAATGCCAGGCACATGAAGGTACAGGCCTGTAACATGTCATAAATGTAAACAGTCTATTAGGTCATTCATTCATGCATTCATCAAATGTATATTGATCACCTATCGTGTGCAAAGCACTGAATAATTTTCTGTCTGGATTCTCTTTGCTGTTGGAAGTTTTACTTCTACCTCCCTCCCCACCGCACACACAATCTATCATTGATAATAAATCATCAGATTTGTCTTACAATGCCTTTGCGATTGGAACAGTTGAGCCACATAGGGAAACTTCTATCAGGAAAAAAATAGTTCCATGAGTACTGTGAAGTGTTTATGTTTATAAAGATGATTTTGTCCACCTAGAACACAAAAGAAATGACACTAAAGTGGCATCATTTGAATAACAATCGAACTGCTACATCCAAAGGAAAGGCCAAGCTTGCGAATAGAGCCTGAGGACAATTATTATTATTATTAGAGATTTAGGTTCTTACAATTTCCAACACACTGGTCTGGCAGCCACTGATGAGAAAGGAGCAATTTGCAGACTTTCAGAAGATCTCTAATTCATTTAGGCCACTGGGGAATAGTTGAACAAATTACCTCTTTCAGCTCAGCAAGTAGTGCTATAGCGGTCTCTGAAAAGTAAGCATTTTATAGTCTCCCACTTTGAAACCGATTGCTCTCCTCTCCTCTCCTCTCCTCTCCACAGAGGCAGGGGCTACCTACTTGTCTCTGACTGTTCCAGCAGGGGAGGGGAGGGGGTGAATTCCACATTCCAGGGCTCTCAGGTCAACACCTCCCTTCCTGAGATGTTTTTACCCCTGAGCCAGTACAGCAGCAAGGTGGGTAGGAGTGAGGGCTTTCTCTGTAAATTGAGTGCCTACTATGTGTTAGGGCTGCTCCTAGGCAGTGGGACTCTCGCAATGAATAACAATGCACGTGGCTGTCCTTATTCATTTTTACCCTCTAGTTTATAATATTTGACATTCTAGTGGGTGACTTTAGAAAATTTTTCAATTTCTTTTCCTGAGTTTTCTCATCTGTCAGATGGAGGTAATAGCAACTCCTACGTCATAGATTATTGGAAAGATTTAGTTAGGCCAATAAGTAGGAAGCACACAGACCTGAAACCATATATTTTAGGTATTCATACGGCATGGATAGCACTGCTGTAGAGACATCTATAGGCATTTTTCTGTTAAGGGCAGAAAGAGAAATAATTTTCTTCCATTTTTGTTTCTTTGCTTGAGTCTAATAAGGACAAGAGATAAGTAAATGAACCATTGAATATTCTATGTAACTTTCAGTGACTTAAACACTGTATAGGTGATTGGTTAAAGAAGATGTGGTACATGCATACAATGGAATACTACTCAGTCATAAGAAGGGATGAAACACTTTCTTCCCAACAACATGGATGGGCCTTGGGAATATTATGCTAAGCGAAATAAGCCAGACAGAAAAAGTAAAAAAAAAACATATGGTTTCACTCATATGTGGGATATAAAACTGAGAGCAAGAAATGAACAAACAGGACAAACAGAATCTCCTAGACACAGACCACAGTGTGGTGGTTACCAGAGGGAAAGGGGGTGGAGGGGATAGTAAAGCTTAAAGGGGAGTGGGTCGTCTAAATACACGATGATGGAAATTGTGCTTGGATGGTAAACACAATGCGATACACAGCCGATGTGTCAGAGATTCCACAGTCTGTTCCGTGCTTCTATGTCTCTGGCATTAGCTGCTTGTAAAGTTTCCAGATAAACTCTTTAAAATGAATATTTAAAATAGTTTGATCCATTTTTTTAAGTTGTTCAAAACTGGATTGTTCATTTTTTAATTTATGTGTGATGAAGACAAATTGTTTTTGATGACTCATGGTCCTCATTATACACTTGACCTTTCAAAGGGCATTGAGTCTGTTGCTTCGTTGAGTCTGTTGAGCTCCTAGGTGAGTAGCTTGCAGGAAGATCTCCCCCCAGCCCCTACCTTCCCAGGGACTTCATGTGTCTGGCCAAGAGAATGTTTTCCTATCCTTCCTTTCAAAGATACATCATGGACATTCAAGATTGCTGGATACCTGACTCTGAATAGATGAGGCACTGCTATACATTTCTTTAAATTTTTTAGATGTAAGTTGGCACTTTCTCTGTAAGCTTGAAGGTATTCAGAAATAACGGATCAAGATAGAAACCCCTGGATTATCTTCGCTAGATTGTGTTTGCTAGTCTGCAAGAGTAACAAAGGAATAGTGTATTACAGTTTAATAATTCAGAAAAGAGAAATCACCTGGTGTACTGTTAGACAATAATGTAATAAAATAAATTTCATCAGTGTCTTCTAGATTCTATAATTTTCCTTCCTGAATATATCCAAGTATTTGGCTGCAACTTAGTGGACTGGATTAGCCGCCTTTAAAAAGCTATCATAGTGATAGCGGTAATGAGTCAGTGATAAAGTCTTCAACCCTGATATAGCTATGATCTAATCCTGTAATTTGAGCATCCAGAGACACATAGGGGCAGGGGAGGGGGTCTAGTTAGTACAGAAAAAACTGAAACATAATTGAAAGTGACAAATGATTAATTGGACATTGGGAAAACATTAAGTAGAAAATCGGCCGAAACCGGTTTGGCTCAGTGGATAGAGCGTCGGCCTGCGGAATGAAAGGTCCCAGGTTCGATTCCGGTCAAGGGCATGTACCTGGGTTGCGGGCACATCCCCAGTGGGAGATGTGCAGGAGGCAGCTGATCGATGTTTCTCTCTCATCGATGTTTCTAACTCTCTATCTCTCTCCCTTCCTCTCTGTAAAAAATCAATAAAATGTTTGTTTTTTTTTAAAAAAAGAAAATCATCTGGTTCATAAAGAGCATAAATATAAGGTACATACATTTCTAGATTTTAGATGAAACTTTAAAATCATTGGTAGAGTAGCGAAAATTGCAAGAATTCGAAAAAGTATTTCTCGTGTTTATCATTTTAAAAAATCATAATTTACCCAAAACTTACTCACATGTCCTTCATTTTGTCATGGTTCTTCTTGTATTATCTAAAAGGAGTTGTAAAGAAACACACTTATGAGACCAAAAACATATTTCATTATTTTTTGGAGGAACAATCATAAATTACCTTTCTAATATAGTAAGATGGATGAGATTTCTTTTTTAAAAAAATTATTGAATTTATTGGTGTGACATTGATTAATAAGATTATATAGGTTTCAGGTGTACAAGTCTATAACACCTCATCTGTATATTGTATTGTGTGCTCACTACCCCAAGTTAAATCTCCTTATGTCTCCATTTATCCCTGCTTTACCCGCTCTACCTGTCTCCCCTCCCCCTTCTAATCATCATACTGTTGTCTGTGTCTATGAACATTTTTTTGGCTTAATTCCTTCACCTTTTTCACCCAGCCCCCCAACCCCTCCCCTCTGACAACTGTCAGTCTGTGCTCTGTGTCTGTGATTCTGTTTTTATTTTGTTGGTTAGTTTATTCTGTTCATTAGATTCACGTATAAGTGAGATCACATGATACTTGTCTTTCTCTGATTGGTTGATTTTATTTGTGACAGCATGGATGGACCTAAAGAGTATTATGCTAAGTTTCATTAATTTTATAATCAAAGAATAGACTACTAAGTATTCCTTCTCTTTTATAGTCTTTGTAAACTACACAAAATGATAATAACCTAGTATCATCCTTTAGATCAAAAGCACTGTGTCATTTAGTTCTATATGTTTTAAGTCAAATTTTATAACAAATATAGTCTGTCATTCCTCAGAATCCTTGCTTGTATATATAAACATAATAAAATGTTTTATCTTTTAAAAATCATATTCTGTTTAATGGTAATTCATAAGCCTTCTTCCTACATTTTTCCCCCAAAGAGAGCCATTTTCTCTATAGTATCTTACTACATATGTATATAATTTAAAACAAACGTTGTAATTTTCTTAGTTTTCTTAGGGAAATGCTACATGCACATGATGAAAATGATGTATAGATTTCTTATAACTGTCCATGCAATTGCATTTCATTTGCCCTCAATTTTTAATACATTAGTAATAAATGCGTACTGCAGAAAAAATAAAGTTATAAAAAGTAAAAGTCATCTGTAACTCCACCACCCATAGATAATCTCGGCAAATACTCTTTAGTTTATATCCTTTAGATCTTTTATTATTGTTATTCTAAGTAAACCTGTATCATCTGTCTCTATCTTCTTAAAGTTGTAGCTCTGTATACATATCCATAGATGAATTTGCCTTTATCTGGAAAACAGGATTATACTCTACATATCAATATAACATGGTTTTTAAATTCAAACTACATTATGGCTATCTTCCTACATTTATATTTACACTAGAGGTCGGTGCACGGATTTGTGTTGGTGGGGTCCCTCAGTCTGGCCTGTGCCCTCTCACAATCCGGGACCCCTCGGTGGATGTTGGGCTGAAACCGGCAGTCCAACATCCCCTGAGGGATGTAGTAGTGTGCAAAGTGGCAGATGGCCGGGGGAAGAGCCCGAGCCCAGGCCAGGCACCGCTCCCATTCATCCTGACCCCACTGTGCCTGCTGCCCCCTCTGCTCAGTAAGCTCACTGAGTGGTGCTCCCCCTGTGGGAGCACACTGACCAC
Source organism: Myotis davidii (assembly GCF_000327345.1). NCBI lineage: Eukaryota > Metazoa > Chordata > Mammalia > Chiroptera > Vespertilionidae > Myotis > Myotis davidii. Next base: position 5,866,754 of record NW_006289087.1, read on the forward strand.
CAGGGAGCAGTTCCTGTGTTGAGCATCTGCCCCCTGATGGTCACTGTGTGTCATAGAGACTGGTTGACTGGTCGATTGGTTGCTTAGCCTTTTATATATATAGATATGATTGTATGATATTCATTTGAAGATAAGGCATTTTCAAACTATTCCCTGTGGGGCATTTAACTTGTATTCTTTTCCTCACTGTTATAAAAAAATCTTATATGTCAACAAACTAGATAAACTCAGTAGAAGTAGATCTTTTGGGAACACACAGCTAATCAACTCTTTGGCTGGGATAGGTACCCCTCTTCTCCACTCGCATAACACTCTATTAATACCTAGACCTTGATCCTATCACTTTGTACTGAAATAATTAATTTACTTACATGTATCTTCCACAAAATGCAAGTTATTGACTCGTATGCTTTCTGTGTCATCCGCACGGTAGGAGCTTAATAGACAATTGCTATACTGTTAACTGAAAATTCACATGATGTCATTAATATTCAAAAAAATCATTCTTGAGGAAATGTAAAGAGGGCGTACAAAGGGAATAATTAATAAACAGTAATGTTTATGTAAAGATTTCATAATTGGCTGTTATTCTATGATTTGCATACAGCACTTTCAAATGTAAAATGAAACTCAATTTCTAAAAGGAAGATGGAGCAATCATTAGAATATTATCAATTCTGGGTCTTAGACCAGAAAGATTTTTAAGTGAAGGAATTGACCTCTTTAAGCTTTCTCTCACCAGTCATCATTTGTAAATCAAATTTATTTTATATAATCAAAAGTTAGAGATTAGGTGTGGGCTTAAGGTCAGACATCTTAGTTCATTTACTGGTGCTGCCACTATCTGCGGAAAGTAACATGAAATGTATATTTTCTATGTGCTGGGCATTGTAGTGAGCATTTGAAATGGATTATCTTATTGAATCCCTTAGGCTTTGGGTCATAGTATGCCAATGCTAATGTATCTTCCTTGATATGCTATCCCTATAATATAATAAATTCTGTCCCACTAAATCTTACTTTTCTCATTTATAACATGGGGGTAATAATACCTGACTCACAGGTTTGTTGTAAAGGACCAAGCATTTGGCAGAGTGTCACATGGTCAGCCCTCAGTAAACATTGTCTACTACTTGATTATTAGATTAGCAACTGGGGAATAAAAAGGGTAATTAATATGGTCAACATCATTAACCAGCAAGTCCTTAAGTCCACTTCTGTGAAACTCAGTTTCTTCACCTCTAAAATAAAAACACTTCATTCAATATCTTAATGATGTTTTTACTCAAAATAACCTTAGAACAATCTATAATATTTCAGTAGTGACCAACATAAAGTCTGGAGCATATTCTGCATTCAAAATCCGGAAGTTACAAGACCGGGGAGAGAAAAGGAGGAGGAAGAAAGGCGTCAAAATCCAAGAGTGTTGGTCTCCAGTTCCAATGACACCAGCATTTTACTAGACTGCCCCCATGCAATAGGTTATTTATAACCATTCATAGCAGATTCTGTGATGTAACTGTACAGGTCCATGATTTGATTTAGAGGACATAGCCCATAAAGAGGAGCAAGGAACAATTTATGATCCACGTTCATTTCTGGTTAATTTTCGTCATCTGTAGTGACAACGGCCTTATCACATACTTCCTTCCCAGGAGCCATCAGATATCATTAGGGTCTGATTATCGCTCGGAAGTCCCAAGTATGGGGAGACCTGTTCCAATTGGACAAATGGAAGATGAGATGCAAACTCACTTTCTGACTTCCTGGCTTTGGAGGAGAGAAATGAGCTCATTAAATTCTCTTTCCCAGGTCAATTAGCCACACAATTAATCTCGCTCCTGATTTTTAAAAACTCTATTCATCCCATCACAAACTTGGGCCAAATGCAAAATTTTGCTTCAAGACGATGCCCAAGGCCCGTTTTTTTCCCTTTCATTTCAAAGAATTCTTCCCATGACCTTGCTCACCCTATGGTGGTGTTTTTATTATTCAGGTTGCACTTTCTCGAATAAAAGTGGGTGGGAGTGGTGACATGGAAGCTGCGGTCCTGTCACCCTGATTACAGATGCAGTTTGTCTTTTCCAGAGCAACTGCTGGCTGTCTGAGCCTGGGATGTTGCCTACCCGACCGAGCTAGTGGAGCAAATCCAGGAAAAGCTGTTTGTATGAAGACAGTATTATTTTTGCTTTATGCTTGTGATCTAAAAAGTAAAGTCTCATTTAAGACTTTATCCTGATTGTGAACCTAAAAGCCATTGTCAGAAAGTCATGGTAAATCAGACTGCACTAAGTACTATAGCAATGTTCCAAAGACAAAATCCCGACTTCTTCAGTGTCTAGAATCAAAGAGGAATTCGCCACTGACTTCATGGAGTGGGTTGGGCACTGCCAAGCAGTTGTTACTCAAAAAGCTAGCCTTGCCCGGCCGGTGTGGCTCCGTGGTTGAGCATGGAGGTGCATGAACCTAGAGATGATGGTTCAGTTCCCAGTCAGGACACATGCCCAAGGCTTTGGGCTCAGTCCCCACTAGGGGGCGTGCAGGAGGCAGCCAGTCAGTGATTTTCTCTCATCACTGATATTTCTCTCTCTCTCTCTCTCTCTCTCTCTCTCTCTCTCTCTCTCTCTCTCTCTCTCTCTCTCTCTCTCTCTCTCTCTCTCTCTCTCTCTCTCTCTCTCTCTCTCTCTCTTTTTCTCTCCCCTTCCTTTCTGAAATAAATTTTTAAAAAAGGCTAACCTTCCTTTTGTGGACAATTAAAACCTCTACTTCCGCTGTCCATCTGTTCTTGCATGCTGTCTGCTCCATCCATTAGAGCCCTTTGCATGTTAATCATAGTTATTTTAAATTCCTGGTCTGACAATTTCAACATCCCCTTCCTCCCCCCAATACCGGATTTTGATGGTGGCTCTGTTTCTTCCTATGGTTTATTTTTGCTTTTGGTATGCCTTGTGATTTTTTTAAAAAAAAATTTATGGATAGCTGGACATGATGTGTGGGTAAGGAACCGTTGTAAGCAGCCCTTGGTAATGTGGCTTCTATTGGCGAGTCTGCTCCTGTCGCCGGGACTGTCTGCCTTCGCCCGTCTGCCTCTCCAGTCTCAGAGGAGCTGTTTCCCGTGCCCTCTCCTTAGGGATCCAAGAACAGTTGTTGACATTTTGTCTGTTTAGCGTTTCACTTGCTAGGATGGGCTGGTGGCTGCTAGGCTCTTCACCTGTGGGAACAGACACTGCAAGCCAAGCTTTTAATGTTCTGACCCAAAGAATGTAACGGCCACGGAACAGTCACCACTTTCCACATTGGTTATGAAGATCGCTTTGCATGATTTCAGTCCGCACGGCCGCCTTCACACTGCCATGCTGGTCATACGCTCATCTCTGATTTATAAAGCATTTTTCAAAATGGAACAGTTGCTGGCTTTTAACTCTTTGCTATTAGCTTATTCTGTCTAGTAAAAGTGCCTGATATGTAAATAAAAAACAAAACAATCTCAGTTGTATCTGTACCTATTGTTCTGATGTGACTTTACGGTCCTAGTGCGATCGCTGCCTGCCTCTGTACAACGACAAGCCTTTCCGCCAGGGAGACCAAACCCACGCCTTCCCTTGTAAGCCCTGCCAGTGCCACGGCCATTCCCGAAGCTGCCACTATGACATCTCAGAGGACCCCTTTCCGTCCGAGCACCACAGAGGGGGCGGAGGAGTCTGTGATGATTGTGAGCACAACACCACAGGTAACTAGCAAATGACCGTCCCAACTAAGGCCGGGTTGGCCTGTGAGGCCCATGTTACTTTAAATTACATTATTGCTTTCTTGTTTAAGAACGTGCTCTCCTGCTGTTAACGTTTGAAAACCAAAGCTGGTTTACCAGATCTTCATAATGGCAACCCATGAAGTAGTTTTCAGAAATAGTAATCTAATCTTTGACTATATCTATTCAGGAAAAGCCCACACCTCCCCCCACCGCCCCCACCACCACATTTGTTTAAAGTATGAATAATATGTTGGATAACTCAGGACTGATTAGTTTGAATATGTACTTATCTTCTTTAGATAAGTTTTCTTGTGTGACCCTGATCTCCCACTCTGCATGAATTCTCAGGTGGAGATGTTTACATGAATTTAGATTTGGCATGGACTCTGGGAACCTGGGAATGCTCTGTAAATGCTAATTAAATGCAGAGGTGATTATCGAAGTCTTGTTCTAAAACCGTTCAGCATTTTGAAGAGCTAGTATATTAAAAGCAGAAGTTGGCAATCTCTGACTTTGTAAAATGTAACTGGTCTTATGGACTTGAAAGAGTGCTATTCTGAAGTCGTAATGAATTTATTAGATAATTATGGATGGCCTAAAATGTCACACAAGAACTTGGCTAGGCGCTGGGAATATAAAGATTAACAAGATAAAGACTATCCTGTCTTTGTGTGTATTAGTACATAGTGGGAAAGGCTCACCATTGAAGGGACAATTACAAAGTGGTCTAATGCAGCAGTTGCCAACCTTTCGGGCCTCAGGGACCACCAGTGGTCCGTGGTCCACCAATTGCTACCCCTGGTCTAATGGGTGCCAAGGTAGGGCAAGTTCAGTAGGAGTTGTCCAGGTGAAGGAGTGAGAGGAAGGGGGTTGGGAGCGAACAAAGGTTTCTAATAAGAAAAACAGTCGTGTAATGTCCTAGAGGAGAGAAGCATGGAGACCCTTGAAGACCTGATAGATGGGAAATGGCTGATTGTAAGAAGAGGCGCTAGGAAGGGAGTCGGGCCAGATTTCAGAGGGCTCTACACATCATGACAGATTTTGGTTTCTATCCTAAGGTCAGTGAGGTGTCCTTAAGGGGTTTACACAGGAAAGGAACATGGTACGTTTTGTATTTTTAAAAAACCTATGCGGTCATAATGTGGAGAGTGGATTGGGCAGGATCAGGTGTGGTTGGGGAAGACCAGGTAGCGGGGGCTGCAGTTTGTCCCGGTGAGGAGCACGCTGGAGTGGATGGAGGTGGTGTGGATGGAGACAATTCAGGAAGGAAAGTGGCAGCACTTTCCAAGCAAGGCATAGGGAAGGAAGGAGCATCAAGACTCTTGCCTCACATTCCAGTGTGAGCAACAGGGTCAACATCGATGTCAGCCATTGAGACAGGAAACACAGGTGGATCAGGCTTGGGGAGAGGGTGGCAGGTCTCATTTGGACATGCTCACTGCGTGTTTCCGAGAGGAATTCTGTCTAGGGCAGTGGGGCTCAGTTCTGAAGCTGCTTCCCTAAGGACCGCCCTCTGGTGCCTCAGAAAAGATCCCTATCATCAGCATACTTCAGTGGCACCTTATGTGCGGGCTGTTTGTTAGTGTCTGTCCATTCCTGTCATTATTCAGTAAGACTCCTCTTACCCTCATGGCTACAGGAAGGCTCTGTGAGAACGGTGTGATGTTTGTATGGCTCATGACTACTCCTTCCTCAGCACTCAGCACAGAGTCTGGCACATGGGAATCACCCAATGAATATTCATTAAATGGGAAATACAGGAGATATTTCTAGGTTGGAGATAGAAATTTGAGAGTCATCAGCATATGTAAATGGAAATATTCTAGAAATACTATGAAACCATTTTAATGTTTAATTAGTCCACAGCCAAGGTACATCAGAATGTGGATTTTCACTTGATTATTTCCTTAGTTTTCTAATATTGGGCCAATTTGGAGACTATTTAAGGAGAATACATGTTTAAAGGGGAAATTGATTGCCTTGAGTTCTATTTTGGTGGTTCTATATTGTACTTACATTTGCTTTAGAGTTGGCCTGTAGATGAGATTTGTTTTTCTTTTGTAAGAGAAAACTTCTGATTAGTAAATTGTAAGCTATGGGAATTACCTGATATTTCTAAAATGTCAGACTATTCTAATATTTAAAATGAAATTTGTTTGCTATGTCTAAATATAATAAACTAGAGGCCCTGTGCACGAAAATCTTGCACGGGTAGGATCCCTAGGCTTGGCCTGTGATTGGGGCTGGCCAGGGCCTTCCTTCATCCCACGCCGCCCCCTGGTGGTCAGCACACGTCATAGTGAGCAATCGAACTCCCGGTTGAACTCCCGAGGGAACACTTTTCATATAAGCCTTTTATATTTATAGATTTCTATTGATATTCGCAATGGAAAATAATGGCCATAAGCTCTCACAGAAGCATTGGCTAGGCCTGTGATTGGGGCTGGCCAGGGCCTTCCTTCATCCCGCGCCGCCCCCTGGTGGTCAGCGCACGTCATAGTGAGCAATCGAACTCCCGGTTGAACTCCCGAGGGAACACTTTTCATATAAGCCTTTTATATTTATAGATTTCTATTGATATTCGCAATGGAAAATAATGGCCATAAGCTCTCACAGAAGCATTTGCTTTTAATTATGTTAACTATACAATAATGAATGATAGTAAGAACAGTCTCCTATTTGACAAGATTTAGTTCTGGAAAATATTTCTAATACTCCATACATAGTTGCTTCTAACTGGACAGCTACCCTCTCCCACACAGACGGAAATTTCTCATATTTGATTGAGGTCAAATGCCTAGCCCTGGAAATAAAGAAAAGTTTGAAGTTTAGAAAGAAACTCTTTCAAAACGCCTGGGCCCTTCCAGAGGCCAGCTTTTAGAGGTGTGGCATTTTACAGCAGATGGGAGTTTAATGAAGTAAAGCACAGTTTGTAGCAGGTTCATTGTTTCATATGCTCCGGATCACCAAATTGGCAGGTAGAGATGAAAGGTGCATTAAAATGGACGTCCCGAAAATTATAGAATTCCCTCCAAGGAATACAGTCTTTAATTCTGAATTATGCCGCTGATTTTAATGAACTGGAAGTCATAACGCATCACCTCTCCCTGCCGCAGGACGGAACTGTGAGCTGTGCAAGGAGCACTTTTTCCGACCAGTTGGGGCAGATCCTTCAGCCACGGATGGGTGCCAGCCCTGTGAGTGTGATGCAGCCGGCACCCGAAACGGTAGCCTCTTGTGTGATCAGGTGAGTTCTCAGTATGGAAGTAAAGGATTGCTCCCTTTCAAAAGCTAATTTGGCCCTGGCTGGGGTAGCTCAATGAATAGAGCATTGTCCTGATACGCCAAGGCTGTAGGTTCAGTCCCTGGTCCGGGCACATACACGAATCAACCAGTGAGTACATCAGTAAGTGGAACGGCAAGTCAATGTTCCTCTCTCCCTTCTCCCTCTAAAAATCAATCCATAAAATGCTAATATGGGACATCATCTTCTCATAGAATCAAGGACTGTATTTCTCAGGATGTCCTGTGTGTGTTTGCATCTAAATGAAATGGCTGCTTTAGGAGCGCTGCTGTGCAACTGTTAATACGGACATGAACTGTCAGACTGCCTGGAGGTCCTTTGCAGAGAAGAAAGGCTCATTTTATTTTTACTTTTACAAATGTCAAAACAAATTGGAAACTAGGGGGTTCAAAGTAAACTGGAAAGTAAATTGAGTATATGTCTGGGAATTATTGGACAGTTAATGTTAATAAATGATGTTAACTAAACAAAAACAAGTTTCCTCCCCAATTCCAAAGAAGACAGTCTAACAAAGGTCATGTACACCCAGGTCCAGATGGTCATTATGATAGTTGTGCTTGTGAATTTTATATTCCAACCTTCTCTCTATCTTAACAGCACAGTGCATTTTTACAATTTTATGCACTTTTATTACAATATCACAAAAATTATTTTCTGACCTACATGAGCACAGATTTTAACTCACCTGGGTCAATATATCCTACCTCGACCTAAAGAATGGGAGAAAATATTTGCAAAGCATATATCCAGTGAGACTTGTCTCCAGCATATATAAAGAACCTTTACAACTCAATAATAAAAAGGCAACGCAATTAAAAATGGCTAAAGGATCTAAATAGATAATTCTCCAAGGAAGATACACAAATGGCAATAAACACATGAAAAGATATCCAGCATTATTAGTCTTCAGAGAAATGCAAATTAAAACCACAATGAGATACCACTTTACACTCACTGGCGTGGCTGTTGTTAAAAGGATAGATAATGACACGCATTAATGAGTCTGTGGAGGTCATTTGTGTTCCCATAGACTGCTGGGGGCACGTAACACGTACATCCACTTTTACAGACAGAAAACAGTCTGGTGTTCCTCAACATACTAAATACAGAGTTACCATATGACCCAGCACTATCACTTCTGGGTATATATGCAAATAAAATGAAAACATAAATTGTCACACAATCTTACTTGTGAACATTCATAACTCCTTTATCTATAATTGTCAAAATGTTGAATAACCCAGTGTCAATTGATGAGTGGATAAATAGAATGTAGCATATTTATTCAATGAAATATTATTCAACAGTAAGGAGAAAGGAAATAATAACATTTTAATGCGTCCTTTGGTCCCAGGAGTGGGGTAGGGAGAGAGGAGAGAGAGGTTTTTTTTTATTACATGCCTCTGTATGTCCATATTTTCCATGTGCAAAAACCTAGTTTAAAAATGCATAAAACAAAAGACATACTTGGAAGTGTTAACATTTTTTTTCTTTTAGAAGCTTTTTTTTTTTTTTTACCTTCTTCTATTTCTGATTGCTTTTTTGATCATTTTTATAGCAGAAATAAATAGAATTTTAATGAAATCCAATATGTAGCCAGAGAGAGCTACATACAGGGTTCCAAATGCAGATACAATGGCAGAGCTGTTCATAAATTTAATGCCTCCACGTTGTTCATCTCTAAGTCCATTCACATTTTACTTTAATGGTTATTCTCTTATTCTCCAAGTATGGACACAAAGTCTGTATGATACAAAAAAGCTATTATGACAGGTGAAAATATCATGTCAAGCCCACCTTGCCTAAATAATATTTTCTAACAACATTTATTGT
>NW_006289087.1:5875899-5879639 GCF_000327345.1 Myotis davidii
GCAGGAAGCAGCCAATCGATAATTCTTTCTCATCATTGATGTTTCTATCTCTCCCTCTCCCTTCCTCTCTCTGAAATCAATAAAAACTATTAGTCAATCTTAGAAAAATAAAACAAGAAACCACTCCTCAACCTCCCCCCCCACCCCCAGGCCTTCACCACACTATTGTCTGTGTCCATGGGCTAAGCATATATGTTCTTTGGTTAATCTGTATGTTATGTAGGAGTGTTTCCATTTGTTTCTTTGTTTGTTTATTTATGTGTCTTAGAGGGGAAGGCTTTTAGTACCTTCATCAGACCCAAAAGGTATACATGAGCCAAAAAATATCAAAATTCACAACTCTGGGAAAATAAGTCCATTTGTTGTAAGAACAGCCTACGCCAGCCGTGGGCAAACTACGGCCCGCGGGCCGGATCCGGCCCGTTTGAAATGAATAAAACCATTAAAAAAAGACCGTTCCCTTTTATGTAATGATGTTTATTTTGAATTTATATTAGTTCACTCAAACACTCCATCCATGCTTTTGTTCCGGCCCTCCGGTCCAGTTTAAGAACCCATTGTGGCCAAGACATACTTGGAAGTGTTAACATTTTTTTTCTTTTAGAAGCTTTTTTTTTTTTTACCTTCTTCTATTTCTGATTGCTTTTTTGATCATTTTTATAGCAGAAATAAATAGAATTTTAATGAAATCCAATATGTAGCCAGAGAGAGCTACATACAGGGTTCCAAATGCAGATACAATGGCAGAGCTGTTCATAAATTTAATGCCTCCACGTTGTTCATCTCTAAGTCCATTCACATTTTACTTTAATGGTTATTCTCTTATTCTCCAAGTATGGACACAAAGTCTGTATGATACAAAAAAGCTATTATGACAGGTGAAAATATCATGTCAAGCCCACCTTGCCTAAATAATATTTTCTAAAAACATTTATTGTTGTTTTCAGTGGGACAGCAGAATCCATACTAAAAAAAAATTGCCAATGGTGTCAGAATTCTAAACTGTAAAATTGAACTCAAGGACATTTTCTAAATTCATTCAGTCACAATCCTTAATAATATTAGGGAGCATACAGGAATATTAGGCAGTTGTTCAAGTCTCATTTTGCTGTAATAACTCAGGAACCAAGCCAGCCCCAAATGGCCCGGGCGACCGTGTCGTGCGCTCTGGGTTCTGGAAGGGAGCTTCCCTTTGGCAGTTGCCATTTGACACTCAATCCAATCTCATAAGATCCGGCGTGTCTGCCTTATTCTTCCATTAGAGATGCTGTAATTTTTCCTCCTGCGGATGCCAAGATCTTGAGACGGGCATGAAGTAATGCTCTGAGTCACCACCACCTAAAAATACCAATACCAAAGTCAAGACACATAGCACAGTGATCATATTATATGAATAGGAGAGTAGAAAAGGGAGAAGAGTCATTATTTTTATTGAGGAGCCCTTCATCCCTAGGGCTGCCATGGATGAGTTTTAGGACATCCGTGCACACCTTTAATGCTTTTTACTGTTGACGCTATTACAGACGGCCCTCATCCCGCCCACTATGCCCCCTCCCTCCTCAACCTCCCCCCCCACCCCCAGGCCTTCACCACACTATTGTCTCTTCACCGCACTATATGGGTTGTGCATATATGGATATAAATTCTTTGGTTAATCTCTCCCCACCTACCCACCCTTGCCAGCCCACCTAATCTCTTTTGTAAAGCATTAGAACAAATTTTTCCCAGGGCTCTTCTTTCACAGCAGTGGACATTTTATTGCTTTTAAGATACAAACAGTACCCTGGCGTTGCTTTGAGGGAATTTCTACTTGTAGCCCCTGGCCTTGGGTGCAGCCAAATCCACCGAGACCTCAGTTTCAATTTCATGGCTTCAGCGATGATCATGAAAAAAAAGACCGTACCCTTTTAGGTAATGATGTTTACTTTGAATTTATATTAGTTCACACAGACACTCCATCCATGTTTTTGTTCCCGCCCTCCGGTCCAGTTTAAGAACCCATTGTGGTCCTCAAGTCAAAAGTTTGCCCACCCCTGGCCTAGGCTGTTAGTACAGATCCAAATAATGTGAATTTGACAGGCTGTCACTGCACTCTGTTCTCGTTTCCCTTGAACTCGGTGCGAGAGTTATTTGACCTCTTTCCTGAGTCTTTTCGTAGTCGGGTGTGACTTAACATCCAGGAGAACCAGACGGAGCCCAGGCCTGGGTGGCGTCTTAGGAGAGGGTTCCAGGGAATCCTGAGAGGGGTCTTTGAACTCCTCTAGTCCAAAGATGAAGATCCCAGTCGCTCTGACCCAAGGTGGGAGGACCCTGCCCGGCTCCAGCCTGGCCCTTCACTGACCCTGCCCTTTGTGTGGTAGCTGGTTCCCCCTGGTGGGCCTGCTGTGGCCACCTGCCAGGTGATGCTGGTGAGGCGAGGAGGCTGCATGAGGCCTGACTCTCTGGAAGGCATTCAAGAAGTGCTGTTTGGGTGCTTTCCTGTTTGGGGTTTTCTCCACGCCCTCCCCTCCCCCACCTTCTGTCTCTCTTACTTTGCTGTATTCCTACATCTAGGCAAGGAAACCATGAGGGTTAAGCCTCAGCAGTTCAAGACATAGGCGGTCAGCCAGAGAGCGGTGCTTCTCCAACTCTGAATGTGCATGTGAATATCTCAGATATCTTTCTTCTTTTGAGAGATTGGTGAAGTTCTTTACTGAGATTGTGGCATCAAACATGGGAGTTAGGACTTACACACTACACACTTTATTCAGAAGAATATAGGCAAGTGTATAAAAATATCATTTTGAACAATAATACTTATAGACAGCTCAAAAGCTTACCATGTGGTATTCCATGGACTTCCCCAAACAGTCACACTAGGAAGGTATCATAATTATCCCCATTTTGTGGATGGAGAAATAGAGGTACCAAGAGAATAAGTAACGTCATCCTCTGTCAGATGTCTTTTAAAAGGCAGATTCTGATTGTGCAAGTCCGGAGTAGGGACGGAGATTCTCCATTTGTAAGAGCTTTCAGGTGATGGCTTGCTGCTGGTCTATGGACCACTCTTTAACATGGAAGTTCCTGGAACACTGTGTATCAAAGATGTGCGGGTAAAAGAAGCTAGGTTACGTGTCTGTGTGTGTGTGTCGGGGAAGAGGGGTAGTTGAGATCCGGTCCCTTATGCACACATGTGTACATCTGGTCCATGTGGGCTCACTCTGTTCTATTTGAATCCCATCTTAAAATCAAACCTTTTCTAAGTTTTCCGCACCATCGAGCCTCTGTTAAATCATAGTGGAATTGTTCACTAAATTAGAGGATCTAATAAAAGAAGCTGGGTTATGTGTCTGTGTGTGTGTGTATGGGGAGAGGGGTAGTTGAGATCCGGTCCCTTAAGCACACATGTGTACATCTGGTGCATGTGGGCTCACTCTGTTCTGTTCTCTGAATCCCCTCTTAAAATCAAATTGTTTTCCACACCATTGAGCCTCTGTTAAACCATAGTGGAATTGTTCACTAAATTAGAGGATCTAATCTAAGCCACTTTCTTAAAAAAATGGAAAGAAAAAACAATGAGGGGGATCTGAAAGTTGGCTGAAAACGGGAAATATATATATAGTTGTAATTATATGAAAGAAAGAAGGATGGTTGATTGCAGTGCTCAATAAGACATCAATAGACTGCTGCAACAGAGCCGGAACCGAGAGGAAGGATTAGGAGACATTAAAAAATAGATTAATAAGGCAGGAGGCACGCAG
>NW_006289087.1:5879691-5880592 GCF_000327345.1 Myotis davidii
GTTACCCAAATACTATCGTGTACAAATAGATGTAATGCACAACCTTCTATAGCCTATGAGGAGCTTGCTCCTCAATCATGTGATATATGGATATTGCCTGTGAGCATTAGGGTGGCAGAGGATCTGAAAGGTGGGGAGTTTGTAGCTTAAAGAAAGCCTTAAAGGCCTGGCTGGTTTGGCTCAGTGGATAGAGTGTCAGCCTGTGGACAGGGGTCCTGGGTTTGATTCTGGTCCGGGGCTCATGCCTGGGTTGCGGGCTCTATCCCCAGTGGGAGGTGTGCAGGAGGCAGCTGATGAATGGTTCTCTCTCATCATTGATGTTTCTATCTCCCTCTCCCTCCCTTTCTGAAATCAATGAAAACATATTTAAAATAAAAAAGAAAGACTTGAAGATTTGGGCATAAGTCATGTGGTCTCATTCAGAGACTTAAGGAGAGATGAGTAGTGACATTTTTCTTGCAGCTGGTAAGCTGAGGGAGAGGCCCAGCTACAAAGGATCAGAACAAAGGTGCTGGGGTGTAAATTGGAAAAGAACGGGAGAATGGGTCTGAGCGTGATAGGAAGGTTCACACTGAACAGTTACCCAAGGGAGATGAGGTGGCTCCCCCTAGGGCACCCCACCTTACTGGGGTGGAGCAGAAATTCAACGCCTGAGGGCAACGTAAGTTTCGGGACCCTGGGTCTTCCGTAAAGGCAGCTCCACAGCCCGTTGCTAAACTGGCTGTTTATGCCCATTGCCCAGAGGTAGGAAGGCACATGCCCATTTGATTTGGGAGCATTATGCCAGGTCCGATTATAAATACTTAGGAAATAACAGTGTGCATATCATCGGGTGTCCACATCATTTCTCGAAAGCGATATAACTGTCAAATGAAGAGTAGGGTGATGTCGAGGCATTCCT
>NW_006289087.1:5880624-5883919 GCF_000327345.1 Myotis davidii
CTTAATACACGCCAGGCGTTCAGCTCATTATCTCACACACAGGCTAACCAGTGTGTCAGGGTGTGTTTTAAAAGCCTGATTCATTCATTTTCCTTATCATCTCAGATGGACGTCTTCCTCTCTCAAGGTTTAGAATTTATATTTTCACTGGTCCAGTAGGCTAACTCTGTAGTGAGCAGCCATTCTGCTGTGTAAGTTCACAGCGACCTGACAGTTTTACCCAAATAAAACAAAATCAATATCATTAAACCGAAAGAGCTAACTCTCCTAAAAGCATATTTCTACACAACATTAACTACAGACATGGAAAATTCATTTATTCATGTTAGAAATATTTTTAAAACGCCGTTTGAGATCCTTCATTTTGATAAAGTCCTACCCTCATCTTGTTAATAAGCACTGTATTAATTTTGCAGCAAATTACAATAAGACCGCGCACTGTATGGCTGTGCCATTCAGCTGACATTTATGAAATGCTCTAATTTAACATGGTGACATCTATTACATGCATCTTTTACAAGTTAGAGATAATAATCTCCGAGCGAAATAGACCTAAACCAGCCAAAAAAAAAAAAAAGGAGGGGAGATGATGCAATATGAAATCATTCCCCTTTGAGAAGTAGCACTATAATTATTATAGCCACTGCTGGGAACGGCGCGTGTGGGGAACCTCTTCATACTCCTTCCGTCTTGACCACTCAGAAGACTGAGAAAAAATGTGTTCCGTTCCTACCGTCGTTTCGTTTGAGCATGCCTCAAGATGTTGCCCTTTGCACACCCCTTGGAGATGATGGTGGGCAAGCTCCTCCAGGCATTTCTGGGAAACGCCTTTTGAAAGGGGCAGGGAATGTAAAATCACACCAGCCTGACGAATGGCAGGCATTGTAAAACCGCAAAGAAAAGGCATCTTGGTTTTCCACCCAGTGGCAGCCTTTCTTCTCCGATGAATGTTTCGACAGCTGAGCAAGATGATAAACAGCCGTATCACAAAAACGCTTACATGGAAACAAGTACGGTGATGTACGTCATTCACCGGGCGTTCTGCAATGCGTGGCATTTATGTGTGGCAGAAACCACTGCAGATCCATTTATTTATTTTGCGAGCGGAATGAGCACCTTGCAAAGGTAGCCTGTTACATTAATGTGGACTTTTCTTCTCGGGAGAGGCAGAAGCTTAAGAGAAGAAGTCATTGTACATATACCAAAAATGCACAGTAATTCTCAGGGTCTGCCTCCTAGGGCTGAGCAGGCTCCTGGCAGGGAGGATACACTGTAGATGGATGATAGGTAGATGCTGGTGGTTGGATTGACGCAGATGATAGGCAGGCCTGTATGTACTTTTCCTTAGAAGCACCAATGATGCCGCAAGTGAATAAGTATTTGTTACGTGCTCTTTTTCAAACCAGTTAATTTCTAGAATTTTCCTTCAGATGCTCAGTAGGAGAAATTCTCCACTATTGACTCACTTCACAAGCTCTCTGTTTCTCGGATGCTCAGTGCTGGGTGAGGATGGCAGTGCAGGTGGAAGGATGGTGGGAGCTGGGAGGTATCGCGCAGGTAGTGTGACGTCACAACTCAGGGTGCACGCTGTGCCATTGGACGTGGCGTAGCATTTGTGGAGTGACACCGCGAATGACTTTCTCAACAGAGAAGAATAGGAGTCTAAGCATTTCTATGAGAGAGAATTCTGGAGTCACCTCTGTGTAAGAAAAGAATATTCTCAAGAATCTACTCATCGACTAGAAGATGTTTTTGGCCCTCGTTTGTATCTCTTTTCTGCTCAGACAAAACCCTTCAAATCAAATTCAGTTTCCAGCGTAGGTTTCTGTTCTCAGTCTCCTGAGTTCAAGTTCTGACTTTGTTTGGCATCATCACTATCACCTCATTGGCTCTTAGTGAGTTCTGGGGGAAGATGTAATCTATGGACCATCAGATGGTTTCTACCACCTGCCAGGCTAGTGCTTAGGAAGGCACGTAGTTCTGCTATTTTTCAAATGTTGCTTTAAATTACTTACAGTTTGGTGTCTGTTACATAGAGAACCTCTGTGCTCACCGATTTCGTATTGACCTTTAAATCATGCTTCATACTTTTTAAACACATCAGTGGTGTCTTCACACATACACACACACACAGTGATCCTGTATGGGTTATTCGATGTCTTGATTTCACCGCGAAAGAATTCCATCTCTTAATGTGGAGGGTAGTTAAGAAAGCTGACTCGAATGATTGCTGCGGAATCTGACTCTTTCCTCTTGCCAGTGATGTCCCCACCAACCTCATTGTTTCAGTCGTCACACAGTTGACTGTGCGAACCCACCATGGCCGCATGCCTGGGACTGTAGACTTTTTCAGGATGGTCGGAAATGGCGAGGCCCTGACTGTGACCACAAGGTAATCTATAGCCACCGCTAGCCAGCCTCAGTGCTAGTCACAGAAAGTCAGTAAGCAGTAACTGGACTGCGTGGCTGATTCTTCCATCTGCATCCAGCGTCCCACAGAGATAGACCACCGCCTCGACCTTCCTGGGGACAAGCGCTTGTCCCCATGCTGTCCGATTAGTAACTTACACCAAACAGAGTGAACGTAGCGTGGTGGTTATGAACGTGGGTTTGGAAGTTACTCCACTTATGGCTGTCTGGCCCCTAGTAAGTAAGATGATCTGTCTAAGGTTTGGTTTCTTCTTCAGTGAAATGAGGAGTCGGGCATTTCATAAATGGCAACATGACTAAAAATGCTGCTGTGGAGCTTACATTGTAATGTGGCTTCTTCCTTCATTCTTGTCCGTTTTCAAGTTGGAATTGTGCACGAATGTCCGATGAATCCTCGTTGGCTGTTCTAGTCTATAATGAAATGAGAAAACACCTAATGAACTGGACTTAACACTCTTTTTTTTATGTATGTTCACTCTCAAATGAGCAGCCCAAAGAAGAACAAATACAGTTTTACCTGGCAGTACTCTAAAGCATTTAACGTTTTCACATTTTTTGACCACCATGTAAATAATCTAAATGTACTGAATGTGATTAAGGCCTACAACAAATGAACCATAAAAATACTGAAACATCCCTAAAAGCAGGATTGTGTAAAAATATGCTCCGTACAAAATGACACTATTAACGAAGACCTTTATTTTAAGGTTGTTGAAACCTTGAAGGGATACTATTAGTAGAGCAAGATCTTCCCTTAAATTAAGCATCTTGTGTGTGTAAAACAAGCTTAGATGAACGCGACAGCAAATGAGAGGCACGGAACAGAGAGGTGGAGTTGTAAAGACTAAATTAACTGCTGTCTCTT
>NW_006289087.1:5884552-5893572 GCF_000327345.1 Myotis davidii
GGAGTTGTAAAGACTAAATTAACTGCTGTCTCTTCTCTATTTCGGTCTCCACGTGACCAACCACATTTGGATTTCTTTATGGGGTGCTCAGTGCTTAATTCCATGGTCCCCTTTTAGCCACCTACTACTGACTTCTACGGGGGGCGGGGGACTTCTATAATGTCCGGTTCCATATAGTCACCCTGCTGAGGCATCCTGTTTTTGTGTAAAAATAGATACGTTCATCATCCTACAAAATGTTGTATCTTCCCTAGATGGGAGGCCAGTGTGCTTGTAAGCGACGCGCTTCTGGCAGGAGGTGCAATCGGTGCCAGGATGGCTTCTTCAACCTGCACGGCCTGGATCCTGACGGCTGTAGGCCTTGCAACTGCAATACCTCGGGGACCGAGGATGGAGATGTTACCTGTCACCCACATTCAGGCCAGTGCACGTGCAAAGCAAATGTTATTGGTATGTGTAACGCGGGCGTTTCAGTCACATCTCCATTGCCATCTGGAATAAAATCCTCCATTTGATTTCTTAACGGAAGAGTAAAGCAAATCTCCTTGCTCAAGGCAGGCTGGAAAAGAGAGGGGAAAAAAACACAATCTGAACGAAATTAACTGTCTAAAATGATTGAATTAATAATTCTATCAAACTTCCGCTGGAAGCTTCCTTTAATCAACCCTTTAGAAGTTTCTGGAGTCAGTAGCCGCTGTATTTCACATGGTCCCATACTAATAAGTCATAGAAAAATATAATTTGCTTACCGCATAGATGTTTCTTTCAGAAAATTAGCACTTTTTCAAAATGGTTTCTACTTAATGAGTTCTAAGCAAATGATTTCCCTGCTAGTTTTCTTAATAGACCAAAATAAATGGATTTTTTTTCAAAATATTCTGTGCTACAGGGTCCTTTGTGATAAATCTTTCCATATTTTCCTATTATATTTCTTTGAACTGTTCCTATGAAATGCAAAATAAGTCAACATAACTCCACAGATCATGTATATTGCTAGGGTTAGTTATAAAGGGCCACATAATTTTAATTTTGTAATTCAGTGCCAAGCTGATTATAATAAACAGCCACCGTCAGTGTTATTTATCATTTTTTTATACGAGACGTGCTTTTTTGTTTGTTACTCCCACAGGTATTTTTCAGAAATTAGATTTGATTATAGCAATTTATTACATCCAACATTTTTGAGGGGAACCACAGCCACATAAGGACAAAATTTATCAAGTGCCCAAAATACACTGTGTACATAATGCACTTTGAAATTTTGATATATGAGAATATTATGTGCGGAAAGTTTCCTGATGAAGTGACTCTTATATTGTAACTGAACATGTCTCAGTTCGTATAGGAAGTTTAAAAAAGACCTTTGCCTTTCTATTGTCATTCAAGTCTTCCATCGTTTTTCTAACATTGACCTGAACCTAATAATAATAAAATCATGCCTAACAGTCTCACACACACACACACACAAACACACATATGCATACATACGTACACACATACATACGAACATAGCATTCTGAATAATCTGAATAGTTTCATTTGTTATGTAACACTAAAATGGATTTTTATATAGATATAAATCCATCATTTTATTAATTCAGCTAGATAAGCATTTCATTTTAATTTAATAAAAGAGAATATGGGCGTGTTTAATGGTATGACTCTAGGCTTCTCTGGTTTAGAAAAATATTATATCAGAATGTTAATGTAACTAGCCCTTATGCACTTCAAACATACAGAAACTAACTCCAGAGAAGCTGGATAAACGACTTGTGAAGGGAAGCACACTTTGTATAAGCGTTACCTGGGACGCTGGAGGAATTCTAAGACCTTTCAATTCATCTCTGCGGCATCCTCTGTTCTTTAACGTGAGATGTATTTTAAATTCAAATTGTGAAAACGAAACTTCAAGAAAGGCCTTTAAGGACAATGAAATAGTTATTTCTCTATACAATGGAGCCTTTCTCGTGGTGTTTAGGTTCCAGAGCTTAGGAAAGAAAAAAATCAAAATTTACTATTTACTTAGAATTTGTTATGACCTTCCTACCATTTACCTATTTTACTGGTTGATCCAGATAGTTTTCTGCAGGAAAATATAAGTATATAAATAAATATATATATATAAATATATGTATTTGAAGATGAAATCACCATCTTGATATTATTTCTAAAGTTATTCCTGCACATTTAGTATGTTTAATAAAAATATAAACTCCATATGCATAATTTTTTTTGATATTATTTCTAAAGTTATTTCTGCACATTTAGTATGTTTCATAAAAATATAAACTCCATATGCATAATTTTTTCCTAAGGGGAATTGATAAGTAACCTTATTCAATTTTACCTTGTTAATAATAATAATAATAAAACCACACACACACAAAAAAAAAAACCCAGAAAATACAAGTGTGTGTTGTATATGCTTTGGAAAGCAAACTGTTAGAGTTAACAAAACTGTTAAATCTCACTAATGATTCTATCACCAGTAAAATACATTAGCACCAATAATTTTATTAAAGTAGGTCATTCATCTAGAATAAAAAGGGAGAAGAATGTGAATTAAATGCCAAGTGTGCTAACTCGCCTGTACTTGTTAACACCGAATGTGATGCCCTGTAGGCCTTCCCAAGTATCGTTAGGAATAGATTACCTGTCAGGAATATGTATGGCATATTCAAATAAGCACTGCGCATATTTTTAAAACTGATATGATATGAATCCATGTAGACCAATTTTAATAGTTCAAAATGAGTCATAATTCTTGTTAACAATACAGTTATTTTTAAAATTTGCAGCAATAGTGGGCCTTTTTTATTTTCCTTATTGAAATTAAATGATATGCCTTAGGTGAGTCATTCATCACTGTTAAAGAACTCGCCTTCCATTGGAGTTCTTGAATTTTTATTCATACATATACATATATATTATGCATCTCCTTCCCGCTCAGGAAATGCTTTTCTACATATGAGTTCCTGAGTGTGTTTTTGACTGTTATTTTAGTACTAATTTTTTTTATTGCTACTAAAGCTTAAAATAAATGTTTCAATTGATTCAGCCCCACAGAGTCTGTTATTTAAATTCATGGATAGGTGAAAGCTATCTAAAGAAAGTATTTTGCATCTCAATGTTTACTATTTAACAATGTTTTTATTATTTTGCCCTGTAATAGTCTTTTTAAAAGTAACTTAAGTTGTCAGAGATTTAAGTGTAGTTGCTAAAACGTTTTTCCCCTGTTGGTGAAATATATATATGTACTTCTTTAAATAGGAGTAATCTAAACAGAATTTATTTAGTGTTTAAAGAGGTATGTTCTGAATCATACAATATGACAAGCAATGTGATTGCTTTATGAGCCAAGGAGAGCATAATTTATTTTAATTGAAAGTGATAAAATATAGGAGCATATAAAAGCATTGAAATAAAAATTGCTCTGGGTAAGTTTTATTTATACTAATTATTGAAATGTGTGATGTTTAGGAGTAAATATATATATCCTATTATCACCAAAATAGTTATCAGCTCAACATTTTCAGGGGATTCTGATTTCTAGGAAAATAACTATGCTGTTCTTCTGTATGACTTTGAAAATGAGTTTCCCCCTCTATTGTACATTTTAAATGAGCATGCTTTGTTAATATAAAATAAGTGAAAATGATGGTTTTACCATAGCTTTTAGTTTTAAAATAATAGTTTTAATATTCACTAAAGAGACGAGTTCTGGTATGTGTAATAGAGTGACATTTGCATTGAGCATTTCTTTTTGTGTTAAGCAATATACAAGTAAAAGTTAACAAAGCACCATACAAAAACAAAGTTGCATCGTCACCAGATTAAGTATCGCCATCCTATTTGGAGTCCTTGACTAGCCCTCCGTGGCATTCCTTGTGAGAAATCGCCCAGCTTTTGTGTGTGCGTGAAATGTCAGCGTTACCATTGCTTGGGCTTCTGCTACCTTGAAAGCAAGCTAGCATCATTTTCACATTTTCCTCTTTTTTAAAAACAAATTCCACCTCTAGGGCTCCGATGCGATCGTTGCAGTTTTGGATTTAAATTCCTCCGGAGTTTCCATGATGGTGGGTGTGAGCCCTGCCGGTGTCACCCCTTCGGCTCAGCGAGCAAACTCTGCGACCCTCTGTCGGGGCAGTGTGAGTGCAAGGCACAGGCCAGCGGACTCCGGTGTGACACCTGCCGGGAGCACTTCTATGGGCTGGACGTCACTGGTTGCAAGGCCTGCGCCTGCCACCCCGCGGGGTCCCTGCCCGGGACGGTCTGTGACGCTGGGACAGGGCAGTGCCGCTGCAAGCCCCACGTTGGAGGGAGACAGTGTGATGGATGTTTGGAGGGATCCTTCTACCTCCTGCAGAATAACTCTTTCCTCTGCCTGCCCTGTGACTGTGATAAGACGGGGACAGTAAATGGCTCTGTGCTGTGTGACAAATCAACAGGACAGTGTCCTTGCAAATCAGGAGTAACAGGTCTCCGCTGCAGCCAGTGCCAGCCTCACAGGTACAATCTGACCGCGGGCGACTTCCGAGGCTGCCGGGTGTGTGAGTGCGACCCCGCGGGGTCGTTACCCGGGACCACGTGTGACCCCAGCAGTGGCCAGTGCCGGTGTTTGCCTAAACGCCAAGGAAGAAGGTGTGACCAGTGCCAACCAGGTAGGAGGGAATCGTGCTGCCTTCTCAGGGCGCCGTGACCTTTCCGTCTTCATTCCATACTGGGCCATTCCTCTTTCTTACTCCGTTGAGGCCTCTAAAAATTTAACCCACAGCGTCAGTGTTGAGTTTATATCTTTATGCGGCACAGATACAAGTGCTCAATCTACTCAAGATCATGTGGCATGTTTGTCTGACCCTTAGATGAATGCCAGCCAATGACATTTCAGAATTGAGACTCACTGGTACTTAATTTCTCAACTTGAACTGAAGAGAGTGGAAAGGAGGAAGGGAAGAGAGGAGAGAGACAGAGAAAGAGAAACATCAATGTAAGACACCTGGATCGATTGCACGGGCCGACACTCTAACTACTGAGTATGCTGGGCAATATTTCTTTGTTTTTGTTTTTTGTTTTGTTTTGTTTCTGGTCCTACATTCTTACAGCTTCAGGAAGTATGTTGAATTTACTCTTACTGTTAAATGTACGTGGACAAAGAGAACTCCCTTATCATAAAGTATCTTTATCATAAGCAGGCGCTTCAAGGAGCCAGCTCTGCAGTAGGCACACTAAAACGCACGGCTGGAATCTTTCATTCTGTGTCTTTAAACATATCCGAGAAACCGGTCACATACTACAGGGGCCGGGGCACACCAGGCTGCTGTGTGTGAGCATGGGGCGTGGGGTGTGAACTGGCCAGCCAGAGGACTCCTCCCTGCCTCTTCCATCCGTAATTGTAAATATTACTGGCTTGCAGTAGACGGCTGCACATAGATTCCTGTCCCACTTTCTTAAAAAACATTATTAAAGAAGGTGTATGTAATGAAGCCTCATGTATTATTCACCTAACCTTACGGGGATGTACAAGGAAGAGGCTTAATTCAACTAAAATTTATAGGCAATTTGTTAAAGCAGCAGCGCGCATTAGAAGGTACATTAGAGCCCCATTGGTTTTAATATGCCATTCAATAACTTGAGCAGAGGTTAAAAATGCAGCTTAACCTCCATTAAGTATTTTAAAAATGCTTTAATTTAAAATTATTTGGAGTGTGTGTACATATATGAATGTACACATCCCCACGCTAATAAATATGGCACTAAGGATGTGTTCCCGGCGCACGTTTCCGTGCCGGGTGACCTCGTCGCGGGCAGCTGCAGGCACTTAGTCAGAGGCCAGGCCGGGGTAGCCGGGGAAGGATGGCACCCGCCGTGACCCGCCCGTGTCCTTGGGAACCAGAGGCAGCGAGGGTTTACTGAGGACTCTGCAGCTTCGGAATAAAATAAAGGCTAATTTATAATGGAAACAGCTCCACATGACACGTTGTGTGCTAATAGGACCGTTCCTCATGCTTTGCTCTGGTGTTTAGTTTTGCTTTTGTTGTATGATTCTTTATGATTCATACAGACTATTAGAAAGTAATGCCTACCCTCGCCGGTGTGGCTCAGTGAATAGAGCACCGGCCTGCAGGCCATCTCAGATTTTAAGGGGTCACGGCTATTCATTCATCCATCTACCCACCCATCCATTCAGCCTTCTATCCATTTCACTCACATATTCTTGTTTTTGGATAAACAATCTTTTGGATACATTATTCCACACCAGGGAGGATGCTGTATGCTGATGTAAGATATACAGTCATAAATATATTAAACTTAGGGTTGTATAAAGGTCTATGGTTTAGTAGGGGAAACTGACTTGTACGTAAATACAGCAGTGTGATTACTACAATATTAGAAATGTACAATATAAAGAATTAGAAAAGGATAGAAAAGGAAACAGACTGATTAATTCTTCAAGGATGGGGGATATAGAGAGCTTAGACAAGAAAGTGATTTCTGAGCTGAGTTTGATAGCAAAGAGAGGTTGGTAAGATACTCAAGG
The DNA here is from genome assembly GCF_000327345.1 of Myotis davidii. Lineage (NCBI taxonomy): Eukaryota > Metazoa > Chordata > Mammalia > Chiroptera > Vespertilionidae > Myotis > Myotis davidii. The sequence continues at coordinate 5,891,091 of NW_006289087.1, forward strand.
AGAGTACAGCCAAACAGGAAGAAAAAAGGGGAGCAGAGCATTCAAAAGGTATATTTAAACTAATTGAAAAGGAGTTTAGAAAAATCTTTTCAATAACAGAAATTATACCTTGTAATGAATGATATGAACATATATTTGTGCATTTATTGATGTTTGGTCAAATCTATTAATAATTTAGGCATTTTTATTTTCTTAAATGTTTTTATTGATTTTTTTAGAGATAGAGGAAGGTGGGGGGGAGAGAGAGAAACATCAGTGATGCGAGAGAATCATTGATCAATTGCCTCCTGCATGCCCCCTACTGGGGATCGAGCCCACAACCAGGGCATGTGCCCTGACCAGGAATTGAACCTTGACCTCTTGGTTCCTAGCTCAATGCTCAACCATTGAGCAACACCAGCTGGGCCAGATTAGCATTATTTTTATATAAAACTACCAAATGGAAGAAAATTATTACTGCCTTAATGTGAAGATTAGGATCATCTACGCTACTTTATTCTGAAAATATTGATTTGTAAAACTGTATCTAAGCTGGTCTTTTGTTACCTGACAGAGAGGAGCCACAAATTCCTCCCTAGACTCTTTCCTTAATATTGTGTCCATTCTCTGGCTTACGCTGAGAGTCGTTACTTCTAAATGGCTTATAATTAGCGCTTAGCCTCAGCTCTGCCCTCCTTTTTGGAATAAGGCCTAGAGGTTAAACTTGTTTTCTTCCTCCCATTTTAAGACCTCGGTAAAGCCTCGTTGTTCATGGTCCTCGGGAGGAACATTGCCAGGAAATGGGCTCTTCTTTTATGCCCCGGACAGGTACTGTGTTGTGCAAATAGCCACGACAGGAGATAACACCGGCTGTCTGGCTAATAACTTTGAACTCTAAGCATTCTGTAAACCTCCTCCAAGATAAAGCAACGGGATTTTATGATCCGGGTGACTTTTTTGCTTTAGCTGCAAAACACATTGTTTCCCACAGGAGACTAGTCTTGCTTGGGACCAGGGGTTAGCTGAAATAAAACTGGGGACGATAGTAACCTCCAGTGGGCTGATGTGTGCCATGGACATGTACACTCGCAGCACTACGCAAGGCATAAGGGAATGGCATTGGCCTAACGACTGGGCTTCGTGTTAAGTGTGCAGCACAGAATCACTCGTGGAGAGAAACCTCAAAGAGATCAGTGAAAACGACACAGACACAAAGATGGGGAACATGAAGTGGAGCTAATGGCGGGAGATCAGAAATGCATTGAGTTCAAGGCGAGACATTAAGGTCAGTTATCTTTGAGCTGCACCCAGGAGTTGAAGCTGAGGGAGGAGGGAAGGGGAAATGGTGTTTTCTACAGTGAGAAGTCATAAAGGGAAAGGTAATGGTCTGTTCAGGTAAGGCAAGAGGTACTCATTGGACAGGAAGGTACCTGAGTCATCCTAATTAGAACTGCTTAAAAATAGGACAACTGAAATACTGGTGGGATTAGCCTCTATAATCATGCTCCTGAGAGGAGGAGGGGAATTAACCCCCGACAATTCCAATCTAATCTTTTCCTTGAAGCTCTGCCTCGAGGTGGCAGCCCCCCGGAGGTGTTTTAATACCTTTTTTGTTCTTCTCTGTGTGCTGTCTCTGGTTTTTCCTAGGCGTTCTTTATTCTCCAAAACTTGGGCATCCTAATCTTCTGCACCCAAATGGACCCTCCTGGTCCTTACAGAGTTCTCTAATAAATCATTTCTTGTAAAAATTATCCTTAATTGTTCTAGAGTTCTCTGTGGCTCAAAGCTATTGCAATAAGTCTAAGTTAATTCTGCTTCTAAGTATCTCTGCTAATGTGCAATTTATCCAAATTGGAGAGCTGTTAGTACATTCATGATGCTATCATCATGGATTTAAGGACCTGGGTACCTTCACAGGAAGAAAAGTACACAGAATCAGAGCCACAGTGATCCTGAATCCAAAATCAAAGTCTCCCAAATTTGTGACTTTGGTCACATGATAAATCAGATGCGAGTATACACGTTAATTGGCATGGCCATTTGTTATTTCTGGAAAAACACATATGTATAAAGAGAATTGCTGTCAGTGGATGCAAAGAAGCAAATGACATAGTCTAGTTGTAAATGACAATGAAAGTGACAGTATTTGTTCTTTTCAACTGAATGGCACAGATTTGGACCTTCATTTTTCATTCTCCTTGAGCTCATACTTTTCTATTTTACTGTTCCCGAAGCTTTGTAAGAGAGACTATGCAGGGACTAGAAGATAAGCCCATTGGTGATGGCTGTGAAAGAATGGCTATTCTCAACAAGAGCCTTAAATGAGTCTTGCAGTGTTGCAATCACCTTTTGGTCCTCCCTCAAGAATAGGTAACACAGTGTGGATTCACTCAGTGCGCATTCTCTCTCTCTCTCTCTCTCTCTCTCTCTCTCTCTCTCTCTCTCTTTCTCCCTTTCAGTATCACTGATATTTTGTATCTTCAAATGCATGTGCCAGACATTT